>NC_035445.2:75176173-75502096 GCF_002127325.2 Helianthus annuus
TGCATGTGATGCTTTTTTTTTTAACGGCTAACTGCTTTCCATGTGTAAACCCATCTTTTCGAAGCTATGTCCAAAAGCCGACTACTCGATCACCGCTAGAAAGCGTAGCACACCTCTGATGCGCAGGAACCCCATGGAATGGGTAAACCCTCGCCCCCCGTTGGACTCAAACCCGGGTTGGATCCCGAGCGGAGCCTTCACCCAGATGACACAACCACTACGCTCAGATGGAAGGACATGCATGTCAGGCTTTTATTCGTTTATCATCTAGACATCCACCAATTAACTAATAGTTGCAATAGTTTTTACAATCTCTTTCATAACCCACTCATTTGGAGCACACATATATACACACTTGAAAGGGTTTGTGAACATCACATAATGATTCAATGTAGACATCCCATTCATCATTGCTTCAAAGTAAATGATGATAATAATGATAATAATAATAATAATATGATGATAATAATGATAATAATAATAATAATAATAATAATAATAATAATAATAATAATAATAATAATAATAATAATAATAATGATGATAATGATAATAATAATAATAATAATAATAATAATAATAATAATAATAATAATAATAATAATAATAATAATAATAATAATAATAATAATAATAATAAAACAAGCCTATTATATGAGAAGGAAAAAAAAGTACATATACATATCATGATGTTTTGTAAAGATTTTGAATGATGTTGACCAAAATGCTTTATAGAAATGTCTTTTTCATCCTTCGTATTTGTAAACAATAATAGTTAGAAGAACTAGACCAATAAACAAAACCTGAGTTAGTCTTGGTTCCTATTGACCCGTGAAGGGTTCTAACCATCCGATCTACCATTTCTAGAGAAACCTGGATGGAACAATACAAAAGGAGCACTTAAGAGCTAGGCCTTATAGTAAAAATAATTTAGCATAATGATTCATTTTTTAACATGTTTAAAAAACAAAACGATTAGTTTACAACAAAAATAAATATGCAATTTATTAGAAACCGTGTTTTTGAAAATTTCGTGCATTTACATTAAATCATATAAACCAAGGCTAATTGGTTTTGGACCACTTTTGGTCAATGTGATTACGAGATATATATTTATGAGCACATAACAAAGGCTTAAAAAGGTTAAAGGTAACAGAAATTGATGAGGAAGGATGATTGATGTAATTGTAAAGGAAAAAGATTAAGGGGCTGTTTGGTAGCCTCTTAATGACCATTCAGATGCTACCTCTTAATGGTTTAAAACCTCTGAATGAATAAGAGGTAACCTCAAGTCTGAATGGTTAAGAGGTAAACTCTGAATGGTAAATCATCACATGTCACATTCTTCTACCTTCTCATTGGTAAAATTCTTAATGGTTCCATTAAGAGGTAGCCTCTTAATGACCATTCAGAGGCTACCAAACAGCCCCTAAAGCTAAAAGAATACAATAACAATTCTATATGTAAAGGGAAAAGATTAAAGCTAAAAAAATACAATAACAATTCTATATATAGACACACACGTACATGATAGGTTCAGTGTCATACAAACTTTTAGCTGTATAAAATTGAAATACGCGAATAAATTTCAACTAGCAGTGTTCGCAGCACACATGACACGTCAGTTGCTTTTGTCAAAAGTTCTTACGAGGAACCACCAACTACGGTTTTAAAAAACCGAATACCAAAGCATCCGTGTTGGGTAGTCGATTGGATTGGCCGTATAGTGGTTTACGGTTAAGCTTTTGTCAGTTTGAACCGACTTTTTGTTATTGTTTTATAATCATTTATAAATATTAAAACTAGAGAGTAAGAATAGTGTAAAAAGAGTCTAAAGTGTGAGAAGTGTAAGAAGTGTTTTAAACCATTACATCTTTGATCTAATGGTTGAGATTGATAGGGATCAAATTGTAAATTGTGTTTTAATTATTTGGGCAGATTTGAAAATTGTAAAGGTAATAGTGCCTTTTTATATGTTTCGAATAATGTAACATCTCCTAAATTCCAGCGATCCTTCTCCTAAATTCCAGTGATCCTTGTTCATCTTTATTCTACGAATCCGGAAACATGTAACTGCTACCAGAAAATATAACACTATAAGACTATATAACACCATATAACACTATGTAACACTACAGTGTGAGAACGGATCCTGGCCCAACACTTGGCAGGGGGCGCTAAATGATATGCAGGGGTACGATTGTCCTTTTGTACGTTCCTTCCTTATTCGCGTTATAAATCTGTTTCAAATTAAAACTCCAAAGATTTCGTATTAGCTGTTACCTTCTTTCCAAGCTTTCTCAGGTCTATGGCGTCTAACGTGGATTCTGTTCGACAAAGTAATATTTGATGACGTTTCATATTTTTGTTCCAGCAAATCATGCAACACATATACAACAGATATGGCTTTTGTTCTTTTATGCTTGTTTCATTTTTTTTTTTTCAAATTAATATTTCATAATGTGTTGTATGCTTTCAATGGCGTTGTTCATGTATCCAGTTTATTCGCGTTTTCATTGGTAGTTAAACAATTAGTAAGAATTGATAATTGGAGTTTTCATTATTAATTTTAATTGTCGTTTGGGATTTAGTATATTTCTTATTTTTTTACGATCATTGGCGTTTTACACCTGATTAATTTTGAATATTATTGAGTAGTATTTGTAAACATCAGTTATTACTATTTGTTAATTTGAAACATCATTTTGTTAATTATGATATTTTCATTATCATGTTATTTTTCTTAATTATCCATGTTGTTAATTATTTTTAATTATTCATCTGATGGTGTTTTGATTATCACGTTGCAATAATATTTTTAATTCATCATATTTGTTAATCAATCAAGTAATGGTGTTTGTATTATGGCGTTTTCAACTCTATCTTTATTAGGCCTTGTTTATTATTCAATTAATGGCTTTTCATCGATAATGTTATCAGTAGACATTTTCTATTTTAATGGTGTTTTTCTGAAATTGTTCCTCACTGTCTTTTCTCAGATGAAGGTGTTTCCTCGAATGAAAGGTTTTGCCCTAAATTGGTTTGCCATTTATCATTCCTGACGTTAGTGAAGAAATAAAGCCCAGAATAGACATGATATTCACAAGCCTCAATGGTTGTTATTCAATGTATGTTACGTATGCCAATGTTGTGGTTTTTCAGTCAGGAAAGGGACTGAAAAGATAAACGTCAAAGGTGAAAAACATATTACGTATTACATGTGTATGAGAGCCGGGGTATATAAGGACAAAAAGGTTGATACGTTGGACCCCAATCAAAAGGAACGGATTGTGCGATCCAACTTTTCAAAGAGGACTGATTGTGGTGCACTGTTATATGTAATTTTTGAGACTAGATCATGGAAGGTCTATAAGTTTGTTGAGGAGCACAACCATGATCTTGTTGAACGTCCTGATAAGCATTTTCTTCCAACTGAACGACACCTCACCCAGCTCCAAAAGCATGTTATACACAGCATGTCTAAGTTGAATTTGGGTCCAGTTAAGGCGTTTAATGTTATGAAGACTTGTTTTGGCGGTTTTGAAGACGTGGGTGCAAGTAAAGTTGAATTTAAGAACTACAAGAGGCAAATTAACTTGTTTATAGGGGAATACGACGCTGAGATGGTTGTGAGACATTTGGATGAAAAAAAATAGTTACAACCTAATTTCTCGTACGATTACTTCACAGACGAAGAGAATCGTTTGAAGGGACTTTTTTGGTGTGATGATCAAGCCAAACGTAATTACCACGTGTTTGGTGATGTGATTTCGTTTGACGCCACGTATCGTTCCAACAAGTAATATTTTATAATTCAATTTTTTTTTGTTCTTTTGGCGTTTTCACTGGTTACCTGCATGCATTGGCGTTTTTCTGAGTTTACATGCAATGGCGTTTGGCGTTTTATTATAGTTTCATTTCTCATGGCGTTTTCATATGCATATACGCTATGGTGCTTGTACCGTTCACTGGTATAGACAATCACCACTGCAATGTTACATTTGGTGATGCATTATTGGCATCAGAAACTGTTGATACGTATATTTGGTTGTTGAGAGTTTTTCTAAAAGCTGTTGGTTCTCAACTAAAAGTTGTTGTCACTGACCAAGATCCATCAATGAAGAAGGCTATTTATGTTGTATTTGTTGACACGAGGCATCGGTTATGCATGTGGCATGTGATGCATAAACTTTCTCTGAAGGTTGATTTTCTTATTTTTATGTTTGGCGTTTTAAGATATACTGCGTTTTAAAATATATGGCGTTCTGTACCTCGTTACTATTTTTCATGTAAGTTTGTCTGTGTCAAATATATATATTTTTTTCCATGGCGTTTTCGTGTTATACATAGGTTGGTGTTAGGCTATGCAATTCCACCAATTTCAAAGAACGTATTTGTGGTGTTGTGTGGACGGATATTCTTACACCCGAAGAGTTTGAATCAGAATGGGAAGTGGTTATCGGAGAGTTCAATTTAGCAGATAATGACTGGCTCTCTGATAATTTTGATGTGTGTAAAATGCAACATATAAATCACATCAATTAAGGCATAAAACTAACCCTTTTTAAGTACTAACGTTGGAAAAAGAGTGTTTTTGTCTTCCTTTTGTATTTTCAGGATGAAATGAGTTCAAAATCACAAAAGAAGCAAAAAGACAACTAATTCTACCATAAATACAAGAAAAGGAACAAAAGTAGACTGCCCGGACCCTCAACGGCACCTCCCAAGGCAAAGGAGAAGAAACAGAGTCTGAACACGCCCCGTGTCCAGCGAACACGGGGGCGTGCCCAGGAAGCAGCAGAAAAGACAAACCAGTAAAAGCTTCCATTGCCCACCACGGGGCCGTGTCCAGCGGGCACGGGGGCGTGGTGAAAGTACAGCAGGCGCATTAATTGTAATTGCGAATTACAATTAATGAAGAGAGAGAATGTCAGACGGGCACGGGGCCGTGTCCAGCCTTCTGTTCAGCCTATAAATAGAGGAGCTTGGTTCCATTCTCTCTCATCCCTTGGCACACCACCTCTCTCACACTTCATCCACCACCCACCACCACCATAACACCATCATCCACCACCATCATCCATTGTCCATCGTAGAGTGTGTGAGTCGTCTCGGGATCCAAGATTGATAGTAAGAGTTCTTGACAATCAAGGCCATGTTTGCCTAAGTCTCTTACATCACTTGGTGAAGACAAGTGTTTAGTATAATACTTTTTATTTTTAATCTTTTGCATTTTTTATTTGGTTTTGTATTAATGACTTTAATAACTAGTTACTTATGTTGAAGGTGATCTTTCCTTATCGTTTGTCCGTGGTGTCTTGGCATTATTTTACTGTCTATATAAAATAAAAGATTTTCACCATTCATATCTCCACGGTCTATATGGAGGTATGTTGGCTACCTGGTCGGGGGTTAAGGGAACGGTTTGGTAAGGGTCTTGCCCTTGTTCAGCGTTTAGAGGTCCTGCTTGGGACCTGGGTCAATTTTAGTAGGATCTCCTTCAATGCCCATAGGTATTGGATGGCGGGTATCCAAACTCTTTGACCCCCTCATAAGTTAACTACTATTAATACTATAACCCGGCTATTTAGGACTGTATCCCTGCTGACTCAGACTACTTAGCCGAGGGTAACGTCACCGCCAAAAGCGGGGCCTACCACAATTTGCATTAATAACTTAATTCATTATCTTTCAATAATCCGACCCTTTAGGATTGTATCCTTGCTGACTCAAACTACTGGGTTGAGGGTAACGTCGCCTTCAAAAGAGGGGCCTACTACAATAACTAAGATAATCTCTTAAACAAGTGCAAAAGTGCGAAAATAATCAAAGGTTATACTAATACACATGTCGGATCCAAGTGATTCATCTTGTCTATCTGTTTTTATTTTATTTTTATTTTTTCAGCATTTAGTTAGTTTTTATTTTTCTTAGTTTAAAACATTTTTCTCACTTTTTGATTTGATTAGACGTTGAGGATAAACCGGTACTAAAAGCTCTTGTGTCCTTGGACGACCTCGGTATCTTACCAACACTATACTACGTCCACGATGGGTGCACTTGCCCATATGTGTGTTTAGTGTTAGTGAATATCGTGTTTTATAAATTTAAAACTTGGCTAAAAGTGTAAAAAAGGGGCTTAAATACTCATCAAAAATATATTACACCTAACGCACATCAAGTTTTTTGGCGCCGTTGCCGGGGACACAAGGATTTTAAGAAAGTTAGGAATCAACGGCCTAATCATATTTTTATTTTTCTTTTTTAGGATTTTTTCTTAGTTTTTCAGCTTCTGCAGAGCTCAACACGGGGCCGTGCCTGCTGAACACGCCCCGTGCTCAATCATTGGAACTGGCAATCCTGTTTTAAGTCAGACAGTAGGCTGAACACGGGGCCGTGTCCACTCAACACGCCCTCGTGCCCAAGATTCAGTTGCTGAAAACAGAACCGTTAGATCCCGGCGGTTGGTAACTTCTGACACAAACATGAGTGATAGTAATTCTTTTTACTTTCGGCACTCTTATGGTTTGTGGTGTCGATTATGTGGAGGCGAACATGAGGAATTAAAATGTTATTTTCTCACTTATAGGCCCCACTATATAGACCCACCGATTCCTTGTAACCTTAAGAGGGGCGAAAGTAAAAATAAGCACTATCTCTCCCTCGAATGCGCCCAGCCAGATATTCTAGGAGAAATGCTCCTTGACGAGTTATTTCAACTAGAAGAACTAATTCTAAATTGGTCAAAAGAACTTAGGAAGGATTTTATAGATCCATCCCAAGACGATGACCATGAGGAAATGTTGGAACCGCATTCCGACAACCTCGTTGCTCCCGAAAATACCTTCATACCTAGAAAAGACGTGGACGATAGTCGTCCCTGTGTCGATTGTGCCGTGAAGGACTCCCCATCGACTTCGTTCGGTGCATACATAGACCTGAGCGATTCGGCATACACCTTCTTTAACGAGAGCCCGGAAAAGGGTTGGACTTGTCCACCTAGAATGAAAATAGGAATTACCCTCACCGATAACCTCTTGCGTTCTCGCCTTAGTATAGGACAATTAAGGTATCTTAGGCACTTTGGGGTTGTTCCAACAAGTCAAGAGCCACCCGATATAAATTAACTCCTTAGTAGAGACAAAACTTCATAAAACAGCTTTCCGACACGGGGCCGTGCCCGGCCAACACGCCCCCGTGTCCACCAAAAGATTCCCTTCTGATCAGAACGTCAGAATACGGACAAACTGTGTCAGAATTTCATCTGCACACGGGGCCGTGTCCAGCGGACACGGGGCCGTGTCCAGCAGGCTGTCGTTTTCTATAAATGCAGCCAAAAATCCTGCACATTTGGACCAACTTGGGACAGAGATTTGAAGGAATCTTCTCTCAAACAATCCTAGGTAAGTCTAAAAGAAGTTTCCAACAACCCATCTTGTCCCTTCCTCTTCTAGACATTTCCTTCTTTTTCATCTTTCTTCAAGAACTACCATGAAAAGTTTGAATTTTTCAACCTTTGTGGTAGGAAACAATGAGTTTTGATCATGGAATCTTGGTAAAAACATGTTGTGTAACATTGTTTAAAGTTATTTATTGCCGAAAAATCTGCGTAATTTCAGGAAATAACTTAAAAACCCAAGATTCCTTGCTCCAAAATTCTGCAGAAAGATGAACACGGGGCCGTGCTCAGCGAGCACGAGGCCGTGTCCAGAAACTGTTTCGTCATATAAACTGCTTTTGGTTTATTTTTCGTAGAATGGCGAGTGAAAACAGCGAAACATCATCCGTTCATTCCTCAAACAGCCGAAGGGGAAGGAGACCCTCCGTTGAAGCTACACTTGTGCACTATGTGATAGCACTGAGGGAAGCTCTCGACGAAATGACGTCAGTAGAGGAGGTCCTCATTGACCGTATTAACGATCTTACAATGGGACTTGAAAGCAGCTTCCAAGAGATTAACCTTTTGCACCAAAGGTTAAACATTTTGGTAGCACCTCCTATGGAACCAGTCCTTCCACAACAAGACTGGAACTTGGAACTCGGGGTTAACAACCCTACCGGGTGGGGAGACTTTCCCGCAGAACCTCCCATGGAAAACCCACAAGAAGTTCCAGCGGAAGTTGAAACTCCTCAAACTAATGCAACTGAGCCCTCTTTTCTCCTTCCAAGGGAGATAGAGGAGTGGCTCGCCGACATATGAGGAGAACTACGCCCGGAAGAAGGAGTTCTAAAAAGCCTTATCTAACCAAGATTAGTAGCTTCTTGGAAATTTTGCTAAATTAAAATAAAACATAGGGCTAGAACTCCATAGTTTAATATTTATGTACTTTTATCTTTATCTTTATGTAATGTCTCTCTATGATTTGCAATGCTATGATGGTTCTTAAGATTGATGGTTGTTTTAACAAATAAAACACACTCATGGTAGTAATGGATGAAAAAGGGAACGAGAAAAATGGAACCATGCACGAAGAACAGAGCAACCCGACAAAAATCTCCATCACAGAAGGCTCAACACGGGCCGTGCCCAACCAACGCGACCCCGTGCTGAGCCCCCTGCAGAAAATCACCCAGTTCAGGTAACTGGACACGGGCCGTGTTCAGCGGACACGCCCCCGTGTCCAGGCTTCTGTTTCAATTCTCTAATTTTTGTTACTGGCACTTGACCACGGGGCCGTGCCCGGTCAACACGGGGCCGTGTCCAGGATGCCAGTAACACAAAACTTTGCTTTTAAACCCACTTTTACACATTCTAATCAACCGAAAACATTATTTTTGGACACATTGAGGACAATGTGTAATTTAAGTGTGGGGGGATGCTAAAACCTTGAATTTTGCAAATCCTAAACACAAGCCTTACACAAAACTCTATTGGAACCGCTAAACACCCCAAATTTTTTCAAAAACTTTTTCATTTTTTTTGTTTATTTACTTGTCTTAGTTTAAGTTGGGAATAACAAGTTCTAAAAAGGTTATATTTTACAAGTTTACAACCGATAGCGTCGTGATAACAAAGAACCAACATAAGAAAATTATGAAACGGCATAACAAGTCTAGTTAAAAATTCGATTATATATACTTGATCACATTAAAACCCATTCCCACAAAAGTGAGTTTTGAGCCTTTATTGAGCATAAAAATATACATATTTAGACTAAATGCTCATTTTTCGTTTCTTGTGTGAATAGCCGCTTGGTTCTTACAAATCTAGAACTTGCCACGACGATACATTCCCGGTCCTTACCAACTTAAACCCAAGTAAGTAAATGATAGAGGCATTAGGACTAACCATTTTTCTTTCAAAACCATTATTTTTCATTTTTTTTATCACCTACCCAAAATCCCCCTAGATAGCCACTTTGAGCCTAAACCTTTCATTTCATTACCCCAAAAACCTTTTTTTTACCCACCAAAAACCTTTTTATTTTTCACCCTTTATTTTAGTAACAAGCTCGGTTTTTCGTAAACTCGCCTTTTTATGTGAAAAAAAAAATTAATGATGAAGTCAAAAACAAACAAAAGCTATATAAAAGCTTGTTTGGAGAAATACTTCAAAATAAAAAGTCGCTAAAAACAAGGTATTTTACGAAAACCGACGCTTTTTACGATTTTCGCCCTTTTTACTAACCACTAACCCAACCACCCACCTTTAACCCAAGCCTAACCCTTCACCCAAAAGTCCTCTTGATATTTACAAAGGTAAAAAGTTAAAAAGGAGGAGGATTGATTGCTTGGCAAGCCTATGGAAGGCGTAAGTTCCATGCCGCTCTCGAGTGATTCACTAAAAATATACACCTTCGGCCGAGTGTTGAGTGATCTCCCGTGAGGTATGTGAACTTGTATATAAATGGAATTTTAATAAGGCATGCTATGCCCAAATAAGTAATTTATCTTATGAAACGTTCAAAATAAATCATAACGAATAGGATTGTAAATAAATAAAAATAAAACTTACAAAGACCTTGGATTTCCGACACTCTAGGACAAGCTAAAAAAAACTTCTCTTCTACCTATTCCATTTGGGAGTGTAAGCCACATTTAAAGAGTTTTGCTTGAGGACAAGCAAAAGTTCAAGTGTGGGGGTATTTGATGTGTGTAAAATGCAACATATAAATCACATCAATTAAGGCATAAAACTAACCCTTTTTAAGTACTAATGTTGGAAAAAGAGTGTTTTTGTCTTCCTTTTGTATTTTCAGGATGAAATGAGCTCAAAATCACAAAAGAAGCAAAAAGACAACTAATTCTACCATAAATACAAGAAAAGGAACAAAAGTAGACTGCCCGGACCCTCAACGGCACCTCCCAAGGCAAAGGAGAAGAAACAGAGTCTGAACACGCCCCGTGTCCAGCGAACACGGGGGCGTGCCCAGGAAGCAGCAGAAAAGAAAAACCAGTAGAAGCTTCCATTGCCCACCACGGGGCCGTGTCCAGCGGGCACGGGGGCGTGGTGAAAGTACAGCAGGCGCATTAATTGTAATTGCGAATTACAATTAATGAAGAGAGAGAATGTCAGACGGGCACGGGGCCGTGTCCAGCGGACACGGGGCCGTGTCCAGCCTTCTGTTCAGCCTATAAATAGAGGAGCTTGGTTCCATTCTCTCTCATCCCTTGGCACACCACCTCTCTCACACTTCATCCACCACCCACCACCACCATAACACCATCATCCACCACCATCATCCATTGTCCATCGTAGAGTGTGTGAGTCATCTCGGGATCCAAGATTGATAGTAAGAGTTCTTGACAATCAAGGCCATGTTTGCCTAAGTCTCTTACATCACTTGGTGAAGACAAGTGTTTAGTATAATACTTTTTATTTTTAATCTTTTGCACTTTTTATTTGGTTTTGTATTAATGACTTTAATAACTAGTTACTTATGTTGAAGGTGATCTTTCCTTATCGTTTGTCCGTGGTGTCTTGGCATTATTTTACTGTCTATATAAAATAAAAGATTTTCACCATTCATATCTCCACGGTCTATATGGAGGTATGTTGGCTACCTGGTCGGGGGTTAAGGGAACGGTTTGGTAAGGGTCTTGCCCTTGTTCAACGTTTAGAGGTCCTGCTTGGGACCTGGGTCAATTTTAGTAGGATCTCCTTCAATGCCCATAGGTATTGGATGGCGGGGATCCAAACTCTTTGACCCCCTCATAAGTTAACTACTATTAATACTATAACCCGGCTATTTAGGACTGTATCCCTGCTGACTCAGACTACTTAGCCGAGGGTAACGTCACCGCCAAAAGCGGGGCCTACCACAATTTGCATTAATAACTTAATTCATTATCTTTCAATAATCCGACCCTTTAGGATTGTATCCTTGCTGACTCAAACTACTGGGTTGAGGGTAACGTCGCCTTCAAAAGAGGGGCCTACTACAATAACTAAGATAATCTCTTAAACAAGTGCAAAAGTGCGAAAATAATCAAAGGTTATACTAATACACATGTCGGATCCAAGTGATTCATCTTGTCTATCTGTTTTTATTTTATTTTTATTTTTTCAGCATTTAGTTAGTTTTTATTTTTCTTAGTTTAAAACATTTTTCTCACTTTTTGATTTGATTAGACGTTGAGGATAAACCGGTACTAAAAGCTCTTGTGTCCTTGGACGACCTCGGTATCTTACCAACACTATACTACGTCCACGATGGGTGCACTTGCCCATATGTGTGTTTAGTGTTAGTGAATATCGTGTTTTATAAATTTAAAACTTGGCTAAAAGTGTAAAAAAAGGGCTTAAATACTCATCAAAAATATATTACACCTAACGCACATCAATTTTCAACTCAGGGAATCTTGGATCCCTGCATACTAAAGAATAGAGGAGCTGTCGGGCCTTATGCGAACGACATCGAGGTCAAAGAGTGAGAATCAATTTTTTGGACAAGTGTGCAATTCAAAAGCAACTCTGGTTGAGTTCATAACTCATTACGAAACTGCAAGAGAAGCACAGCGTCACACGCACCAGAAAATGATCATGAATCTCGATACAATCGCCCGCAGTTGAAAAGTAATTACCAAGTGTTGGAGGGCCAGGTTGCTGACATATACACGAAAAATATTTTTTGTGACTTTCAAGCTGAGCTAATCGGAATTGCAGATAACATAAATCAACGTTACGAAGATCAGCCCGATGGGTTTGTTAAGTTTTACATAAATTATTTCCAGCAGCCTTGTACATCCTTATTCAAGGTAAACAATGGCGTTTTTTTATATGAAGTTTATCATATTCTTTTATAACATTTAATTTGTTTTTTTATCCAGTTGTTGTGGTTTTTTATACAAACATTCTCTGCATGGCGTTATAAAGATATTGTTTTTGGCGTTTTTCAGGTAATGTACCGTAAGTCTGATTGCACATGCAGTTGCTCATGCAGGCGTTTTGAGCAGTTTGGTTTGCTATGTAGACATATATTCTATGTTTTGAGAAGTTTGGACAATAGGGAATTTACAAAACAATACATTTTGAATAGATGGCGTAAAGAGGCTTCCCCAAACTGCTCTTCCGAAAACTCAATTAGTCGTGAATATATGACCGAGCTTGATCCCGATGTGCAAAGTATGATGCGAGAAATGATTTTTTCAACGGAGTATACTTTAAACCGTTTATCTGGTAATAAGGATGAGCTATCCTTATACAAGGATCATGTTCAATCTTATATGAAGAAGATTCAAAATATGCAGATTGTTGCTCCTCCCGCTAGTACTAGGGATATATTTGCGGAGATAATCGGTCAATATAAAAATGCCAAGAATCTAATAAGAGTCCCTGTTGGATATAAGTCGAAAGGTTCTGGATTTCGGAAGCGCCTGAAATCCAAACAGGAGGTAGCAATCGAAAAAACGACATCAAAATCGAAACTCGGGGCCAAAGAAAGACAGTGTCAGAAGCAAAGGCTACGGACACTACGCATCGACATGCAAAAAGGCCGTAATCGACACGGTCTTCGAGAGCAAGCGAAAAGTAGTTTGGCGTTTTTGTATTTTTTATTTTTACAGAACACATAGAGATTGGAATTTGGCGTTTTATATCTCTTATATAGCATTTTTTATTTTTTTCCCATCTTTTTTTTTCTACTTATTGTGCATAACATGTTATTTGGAAGTTACATAACAAACAATATAAGATCGGACACACAAACCAAACGCCAAAAAAAGAACACCTTTTACTGAATAAAAGTACCTTAAACCTCTAATTTGGTCATGCTAAGCTCAATAATGTTTTGCTGAATGAGATGGGCAACATTGTTAATCCTCAGTTAAGAAAGATGTCCAACAACGTTGTCCACCCCATTCAGTGAAACTTTATTGAGAACAAAACTGAATCTCCAAGAAATGACGTTTGCAATTTGTGGTTTTTGTATGTTTTGGCATTTATATTGAGGATAAACTCAATAAGATTTTGCTCAATGAGATGGACAATATCCCCACATAAGGATTTTGCCCATCACATTGAGTGAAACTTTACTGAGAAAAAAATGTATCTCAAAGAAACGTAATTGGAATCTTTGCTGTTTTGGATTTTTTTGGTGCTTCTAAGTTGAATGGTATATAGTAAAATATGGCGTTTTGGGTTTGGTGTGTTCAATGGAAAGTCTGAGACGTTGTTTATATAGGATTTTTTTGGCGCGTATTTTAGGCAGGATTTTATTATAATAAATGCTAGTAATGAAGTTCTGTCATTTCAGTTACTGTTTGTTCAGCTTTATCGTTTAAAAACAAAGTTTGGTATTTTATATCTAATGGTGTTTAGATTAGCATGATGTGTGCTTTGTAGTTTAAGGCGACAATTTAATGGCGTTTTATTCATGAGTTTTAGCGTTTTTGTGTAGAGAAGTCTAAAGACCTTTTTACCCTTAATGAAGCGCGTCCACGTAATAAAATTGATGTTATTTACGAAAACGCCACCGCGCCAATCTAGTCCATAGATTGTTTTGATCTGACGATCCATAAGCGTTCTAACTGTTCTCACACTTTTTACCGTTTTCCCTAAATCATGACCCTATAACACTATACATCCATCATAGACCTGCTACCATAATATATAACACTATAACATTATATAACACTATACATCCATCATAGACCTGCTACCAGAAAATATAACACTATATAACACTATACATCCATCATAGAACTGCTACCATAAAATATAACACTATATAACACTATAACAATGTATAAAAACCTTCATTCTACAACCATCACTATATAACACTCTATAAAACCATCATTCTGCGAGCTTCAGAAATTATAATTGATGAACGATAACTCACATAATCTTAATAGATCTTAAAAAAAAATACAAATTCGTATTCCTATAATAAAGGGTGGCGGTTATGGAAAGTTATCAATTAATTGAATCAATGAGAAAATTACTTGTTTACCCTTTTAAATTAATTTAGATTGAGGACACATGTTATATCCACAATATTTCTCACACTTCTCACTCTTTGGGCCCTTTGTACAGGATCTTTAATCTAAAAATTAAAAATGATAAAAATGACTTATGATTATAATACACATGCATTTCTATATAAAAGACATACATTTCTATATAAGAGGGAAGAGTATCACAACCATTTATCAAATCAATTTAATGGTTAACATTAAATGGTGAACGTTTTGTAATTGATTGATTGTTATAAAGGCTGAAAATTTAAAAGGAAAATGTTATATATATATATATATATTGAATGCTAAAATTATACATTATAGGGAATGAACCCATAACCTCCTATTACCTCAAACCTTATCTAATTCATCAACACCACTAGACTATTCCTAAGTTGAAAATCTATATGTTAATTTTTTTTTCATTAAATACTTGTTTCATCAATTTTATTAAATATTATACTCTGAAAATGTTCATTTGTTTATCTTTAATATACGTATAATATTGAAATATTTTTATAGAAACACAAGATTTTTATAATGTAACACTCTGTGCAAATAACTGTGTTATTATAGCCTTTTAGATGGTGTTGTCATATGCCCAGGTCCATTTGCGAATGCATGTTTATGAGGCCATAAAAACACCATGTAAAATAGGACAACAATACCCTACTCTTCAAAATATGAATATCATTCTTATGTCTACTTAGATACGCTCAAATGATCCTTTCTCACAATGGTATGAAATGAACATATAATTATAGAGTTGATTTTATGATCATATTATAGATTATAAGTTCATAAACCAAGCCCAATACCATTTTGATCGAAGCATATCTACTAATTCTTTGATTCCATTTAGTAAGGGTGATCTTGAACTAAGAAATAGACCATAGAAACTAAAAAATTATACCCGCAATTGCAATAACTGAATTTATTAATATTCCTAGTATGGTATATGCAACCACACATAAAATCATACCCAGTTTGATGGAATTGTTTGATCTTAAATGGAATCTACTATAATTCCACATATTAAAAGAAATAAATGGTCGGTTTTATGGTATGGTTTTTTTAATAGTGAAGTTATTAAAAGTTATTTGAGTTTAAAACTATTAGTGAAACTAGTAAACGGACTCAAATACCCATGCTTATTAAACCCTCACACATACACGTGTCACTTCCTAGGTGTTTTCTACGCCTTTTTAGATTAAATATATTTTGTACAAGAACTGGTCTATATATATATATATATAATAAAAGTTAAACCAACAGTTCCAAATTTGAATCGAATCAAAATGCTAAATACCGTCAAAACCAAATCATAAATAGTTAATTGAATTTTACGTATGACAACTATTCATAAATAAAGAACAAAAGATAAATAACCTGATTTAATAATACGAATTACAATACAATGAAATAGACACCGAATCTAATTACAATATACAAAGACAGAATGCAAGAACAATCATAGTAAAAAAAACAAACATAATAAAAACGAAGATGGCTAAAGATTAATGTTCAACAGAGGTCCCTTAAAACAAATTTCGGGCCAACCAGGTGAACCCGTCTGTCTCCCAAGGCACAACAGCCTAAGCAGATTGTACTGTTAGGATTAGCCTAACACCTGAAACAATGCCTGAAACAAGAGCGCGTAGGCCAAAGAAGTTACGAAAATCGTTTGAGTATGTGTGTGGTTTACGAAACATGTAAGTTTTTGTATGTCTGAAAAAGGCACAGATGCCTTGTATTTATTCATAAGTAAGAACAATATAAGGTCAGAATTCAAGTCATAATTATTGTCTGAAATAAATTCGTCATTACTGGCTGAATTCATCGTCATTCAAAAGAAATTAATTTGTATTAATTGCTGGAATTTGAATAGGATCCTGTTGACCACACCAGTTATTCGAGCCAATCCATAGACTCGAACCGCCCCCAGTCCACAATAGGTCGAAACTAGTAAAGGTGGCTCGCATCGATACGAGCGTGCAAAGTGCAAAGTTTGCCATCAAAATGCGACATTACGCACATAGCTCGTGCCCTGCCCGTCCCATGCACTGGCCCGGTGTGGGCGTGTTGGGTGCATTGCACCTATCTAACTTCCATTGGGTGTGCCTTGCTATATGCATTCCTATGAATATTATTATTTATAAACCAGCTCAACGTTAAATATTCAACCTGTGTGTGACAAACTTAATTTCCACAATTTTAATGTTTCAACCACATAACTTATTGCTTCCATATCTCATTCATCTTGACTCCATATTGGACACGATTTGGTTTGTTGTGATAATCTCACATAGTAAAACACAAACATCCTATATAATAACTGTATTAATCTCAAATAAAAATAATTACCAGTGTCCAAAATTAAGTATAGAACATATTTTCCATAAAATTTCCAACGTTCTAGCGGTTAAATTAATACCATATTGTTTGTTGAGAAAACAAAATTGGGTACGAGAATAGAATGGTGTTTGCCCACAAAAGTAACGTGGGTTTAGATTTTTACATGTGTAATTGAGGACACGCACCCTTGGGTACCCTATTCGGTTATTGCAACTACACTCCTGCTGGCAGTGTTATAGAAATCCCGACTTGTCTTCGATTAATCACTAATCGAAGGTTCATCGATTAATGACCGATTAATTGCTAGGTGCTCAATGGAGGTCCTATTCTAGCCAAATTTTGCCCAGATCTCAGCTGACCAGATCTTATAAAATCTAGTTAGTTACTTAAAAAAATGGGTCAATAAGAGGTTAAAACACGTCTACTTTAAAAAAAGTATATAGAAAAATGTGTGTGTGTGTGTGTGTGTATAACTAAAAATTACATATAGAAATCCTAATCCGCCTAATTCCGATTAATCTCGATTAATCACTAGTCGGTACCCCACTGACCGATTAGCGCCTAGCGATTCTTATAACACTGACCGCTAGTCCTTCGGTTATTTCAAGCGGGTAAGAGATCGGGTACTCATTACGGCTGTTCACGAGCCGAATCGAACCGAGCGTTTTTTCAACCGAGCGCCTTTTGATCCAAGTATTTTTCGAACGGACGTCGAGCGAGTATCGAGCGTCACATAACAAATAAAAAGTGTCGATGGGGTTGTTAGTTTTTAGAGTAAAGTGCAGTTTTCGTCCAATTAGAACACAAGCATAAATTTATGAAATAACAAGGAATAGAATAAACACTCAACTAGTTCTGTCGAGATCATCTAAGGAAAAAGATGAATCGTCGATCGATTCAAGTAGACCTTTGATCTATGAGAAATTTGAAATCGAATGAACAAATTGAAGCATAACCTTAGGGAGTTGGCGTCTTGGCGACAGAGAATTTGAATAATGATGGTTAATGCGGGGTTTTAATTAGGATTACGTACTTATGAATTTAATGGCGGGTTGACACTTGAGTATTGATCGACGCTTTACATTTCCGCATTTTGATATTTTGACTCAATTACAATTACTCTGGGTTATTAGACAATGGACTATTGGTATCGGCCTTTAATTCTTTAATTAAATGGACTCTAGTTTGATGTTGGATCAAACGTTGTTAATATACGCCTCTAGTTATTTTATTAATATACATAGATATATTAAAAAATAATTCGAGCCAGCCGAGTCAAACCGTAAGCGGACCTTTTTCAATCAACCAGAATCGAATGAGCAAATTCCGAGTCGAACGAGTGTCGAGGGATGGTACGATCAAATATATAGATAAATGAGCATTCGACACGTGTTCAAGAAGAAACTGTTAGACTAAAGGGTATGGAGAGGATGGGCTTGGAGGGGATGAGCCGCCACGTAGGCTCGGCTTGAAGGGGATGAACCTAGGAGGGTGGGGGATGAACCCCTTTATATATATATATGTATGTATGTATAGATGTATGTGTGTTAGGAGAGAGGAGAGAGACACGGCTAACCCGGCTGTGGGGAGCCGCTTGAGCCGGGCCGGACATGAGGGGGGTGGTGTGGGGGACCGGCGCCGGTCCTAGCCGGGCCTCAGCCGGCCCCATAACCATTAGTCTTACCGGATAAAAAGATAACTTTATCGCAGTTAAACATCGACACACGGCTCGCAGCTGATTGGCCATTTTTCTTGACCAAAAAAGAAAAAAAAAACTATTTGTCTACGAAAGCGACACGTGGGACCCACCAATCTATCTCAATCGTGGAGTTGCGTCCTACACGGCTTTTTTACAAATAAAGTCAAAAAAAGTTTTTGTTTTGTGAACGAAAAGAAAACTGCTACTTCCAGAACAGCAAATTCTAAATTCCAGAACCACAACGCTGTGTTAACTTGTACGAAAGGGATTGAATTGAGTATTTTGTGCTGGGCTTGTGGATTTTGGATCTGGAAAAAGAGATGTCCGTTTGATTGATTGGTATGTGTGGGGCCTATGTGGGTCCCACTGGGTTCGATTCCTTTTTGCAGGTAAAGCAGGTCATGTCCGTATGAGTGTTCGGTGATTGACGCGTGTACAGTGGGCACCGGCTAATACCGGTGGCTTGCAACATTTCATTTATTAACGTTTTGTCTTGAGGACATGATTTAAATTTTATAAGATTTGTTGGCTTCACTTATTATACAATTTCATAAATATCAAGACTTAAATGTGTATGTACTAGGTTATAACCCTGTGTATTACACGGGTTGAGTAAATAAATTTATATATTAAATAATAAAATATTATATCTTTAAAAACTTCCTTTATTGCACGAGTTGAATAAATATAATTTTATATATTAAATAACAAAAAGTTATATATATATAAGAACCATATTCTACGGGTTAAATTAATGTAATTTTATATGCCAAATAAAAAAAGTTATATCTTTAAAACCACATGTATTACACGGGTTGGATAAATATAATATTGTTTACCAAATAATAATACATCTTTAAAAACCTCATTTATGACACGAGTTAAATAAATGTAATTTTATATACCAAATAATAAAAAAGTTAGTAAATGTAATTTTGTATAGTGAAAAAAAAGTATTTAATATATTAATACAAAGTTTGGTTTTTGTGATAAATAATTTGATTTATTTAAAATGATTTAAATTAACAATTTACAATTTCAGATAATATTTTATTAGAAAAATAGAAGAATGATATTCGAAATTTAAAGTAGGATAAAATTTAATATTAGCTCGTTATTCATTTATTTATTTAATTACTATAAAATAAGTTTGAAAGTGAGGCGAGAAAATCATAAAATAAATACCTACAATGAACGACATGTGTCACACATTAATGTTCTATTATATAGTATAGTATAGATAAAAATTTAGATTGATATAAACAGATTATTTTGTTGTAGCAAAATTTGTTAACGAAGTCTCAATAAATTTAACCCATTATTTAAAACTCCGTAAATGTATAAATGATAAATAATATTAGTTAGAGTAAATTACGATTTTGGCCCCTGTGGTTATATCACTTTTACCCTTTTAGCCCAAAAAAGATTTTTTAACATATGAGCCCCCAACGTCTTTTTTTCTAACCCCTTTGGCCCCTAACACTAACCTCATCCATTAAATGTTAGGGGCCAAAAGAGTTAGAAAAAAGACGTTAGGGGCCAAAAAGATTAGAAAAAAAGTCGTTGGGGGCTCAGATGTTAAAAATTCTTTTTGGGCTAAAAGAGTAAAAGTGATATAACCACAGGGGCAAAATCATAATTTACTCTATTAGTTAAATAAATAATATTATAAATGAGAAGGAGATTAAACTAAATAATAATTATCCATAAGAAATTAAACTAAATAAAATTTAGTAGGAGGATTATCTATAATTAATTAGAAAAAATTAGACTAAAATAATATTTATCTATAAAACACGGCCTAATATGATGACAAGTGTCCCCAAAATGGTTTCTTTTATTATATAGTACTAGCGGTAACACCCGTGTGCAAACACGGGTGATTTCTTAGAAAATGATGCATACCACATTTTATTAAACGACGAATAACTATACATTTTTTAAGGTTTAATTAAAAATAGATTACAAAGAAAGGGAACTATTGATGTGTGTAAAATGCAACATATAAAACACATCAATTAAGGCATAAAACTAACCCTTTTTAAGTACTAATGTTGGAAAAAGAGTGTTTTTGTCTTCCTTTTGTATTTTCAGGATGAAATGAGCTCAAAATCACAAAAGAAGCAAAAAGACCACTAATTCTACCATAAATACAAGAAAAGGAACAAAAGTGGACTGCCCGGACCCTCAAACGGCACCTCCCAAAACAAAGAGAAGAAAACAGAGTCTGAACACGCCCCGTGTCCAGCGAACACGGGGGCGTGCCCAGGAAGCAGCAGAAAAGACAAACCAGTAGAAGCTTCCATTGCTCACCACGGGGCCGTGCCCAGCGGGCACGGGGGCGTGTTGAAAGTACAGCAGGCGCATTAATTGTAATTCGCAATTACAATTAATGAAGAGAGAGAGTGTCAGACGGGCACGGGGCCGTGTCCAGTGGACACGGGGCCGTGTCCAGCGTTCTGTCCAGCCTATAAATAGAGGAGCTTGGTTTCATTCTCCCTCATCCCTTGGCACACCACCTCTCTCACACCTCATCCACCACCCACCACCACCATAACACCATCATCCACCACCATCATCCATTGTCCATCGTAGAGTGTGTGAGTCGTCTCGGGATCCAAGATTGATCGTAAGAGTTCTTGACAATCAAGGCCATGTTTGCCTAAGTCTCTTACATCACTTGGTGAAGACAAGTGTTTAGTATAATACTTTTTATTTTTAATCTTTTGCACTTTTTATTTGGTTTTGTATTAATGACTTTAATAACTAGTTACTTATGTTGAAGGTGATCTTTCCTTATCGTTTGTCCGTGGTGTCTTGGCATTATTTTACTGTCTATATAAAATAAAAGATTTTCACCATTCATATCTCCACGGTCTATATGGAGATATGTTGGCTACCTGGTCGGGGGTTAAGGGAACGGTGTGGTAAAGGTCTTGCCCTTGTTCAGCGTTTAGAGGTCCTGCTTGGGACCTGGGTCAAATTTAGTAGGATCTCCTTCAATGCCCATAGGTATTGGATGGCGGGGATCCAAACTCTTTGACCCCCTCATAAGTTAACTACTATTAATACTATAACCCGGCTATTTAGGACTGTATCCCTGCTGACTCAGACTACTTAGCCGAGGGTAACGTCACCGCCAAAAGCGGGGCCTACCATAATTTGCATTAATAACTTAATTCATTATCTTTCAATAATCCGACCCTTTAGGATTGTATCCTTGCTGACTCAAACTACTGGGTTGAGGGTAACGTCACCTTCAAAAGAGGGGCCTACTACAATAACTAAGATAATCTCTTAAACAAGTGCAAAACTGCGAAAATAATCAAAGGTTATACTAATACACGTGTCGGATCCAAGTGATTCATCTTGTCTATCTGTTTTTATTTTATTTTTATTTTTAGCATTTAGTTAGTTTTTATTTTCTTAGTTTAAAACATTTTTCTAACCTTTTGATTTGATTAGACGTTGAGGATAAACCGGTATTAAAAGCTCTTGTGTCCTTGGACAACCTCGGTATCTTACCAACACTATACTACGTCCACGATGGGTGCACTTGCCCATATGTGTGTTTAGTGTTAGTGAATATCGTGTTTTATAAATTTAAAACTTGGCTAAAAGTGTAAAAAGGGCTTAAATATACATCTAAAATATATACACACTGACACGCATCAAGTTTTTGGCGCCGTTGCCGGGGACACAAGGATTTTAAGAAAGTTAGGAATCAACGGCCTAATCATCTTTTTATTTTTCTTTAATTTTTAGGATTTTTTTTTTTAGATTTTTCAGCTTCTGCAGAGCTCAGCACGGGGCCGTGCCCGCTGAACACGCCCCGTGCCCAATCATTGAAACTGGCAATCCTGTTTTATATCAGACAGTAGGCTGAACACGGGGCCGTGTCCACTCAACACGCCCCCGTGCCCAAGATTCAGTTGCTGAAAACAGAACCGTTTGATCCCGGCGGTTGGTAATTTCTGATACAAACATGAGTAATAATGATTCTTTTTACTTTCGGCACTCTTTTTTTATTTGTGGTGTCGAATATGTGGAGGCGAACACGAGGAATTAAAATGTTTCTTCCTCACTTATAGGCCACACTATATAGACCCACCAATTCCTTGTAACCTAAAGAGGGGCGAAAGTAAAAATAAACATTATTTCTCCCTTGAATGCGCCCAGCCAGACATTCTAGGAGAAATGCTCCTTGACGAGCTATTTCAACTAGAAGAACTACTTCTAAATTGGTCAAAAGAACTTAGGAAGGATTTTTTAGATCCATCCCAAGAAGATGACCATGAGGAAATGTTGGAATCGCATTCTGACAACCTCGTTGCTCCCGAAAATACCTTTCTTCCTAAACAAGACGTGGACGATAGTCGTCCCTGTGCCGATTGTGCCGTGAAGGACTCCCCATCGACCTCGTTCGGTGCATACATAGACCTGAGCGATTCGGCATGCACCTTCTTTAACGAGAGCCCGGGAAAGGGTTGGACTTGTCCACCTAGAATGAAAATAGGAATTACCCTCACCGACAACCTCTTGCGTTCTCGCCTTAGTATAGGACAATTAAGGTATCTTAGGCACTTTGGGGTTGTTCCAACAAGTCAGGAGCCACCCGATACAAATTAGCTCCTTAATAAAGACAAAACTTCATAAAGCCAGCTTTCCGACACGGGGCCGTGCTCGGCCAACACGCCCCCGTGTCCACCAAAAGATTCCTATCTGATCAGAACGTCAGAATACGGACAAACTGTGTCAGAATTTCATCTGCACACGGGGCCGTGTCCAGCGAACACGGGGCCGTGTGCAGCAGGCTGTCATTTTCTATAAATGCAGCCAAAATTCCTGCACATTTGGACCAACTTGGGGACAGAGATTTGAAGGAATCTTCTCTCAAACAATCCTAGGTAAGTCTAAAAGAAGTTTCCAACAACCCATCTTGTCCTTTCCTCTTCTAGACATTTCCTTCTTCTTCATCTTTCTTCAAAAGCCACCATGAAAAGTTTGAATTTTCAATCTTTATGGTAGGAAACAAGGAGTTTTGGTCATGGAATCTTGGTAAAAACATGTTATGTAGCATTGTTTAGAGTTATTTACTGTCAAAAAGCTTGCACAAACTCAGAAAATAACTTGAAAAACCAAGGTTCCTTGCTCCAAAATTCTGCAGAAAGATGAACACGGGGCCGTGCTCAGTGAGCACGGGGCCGTGTCCAGAAGCTGTTTCGTCTTGTAAACTATTTCTGGTTTATTTTTCGTAGAATGGCGAGTGAAAACAGCGAAACATCATCCGTGCATTCCTCAAACAGCCGAAGGGGAAGGAGGCCCTCCGTTGAAGCTACACTTGTGCACTACGTGATAGCGCTAAGGGAAGCTCTCGACGAAATGACATCTGTGGAGGAGGTCCTCATTGACCGTATTAACGATCTTACAATGGGATTGGAAAGCAGCTTCCAAGAGATTAACCTTTTGCACCAAAGGTTAAACATTTTGGTGGCACCCCCTATGGAACCAGTTCTTCCACAACAAGACTGGAACCTGGCACTCGGTATTAACAACCCTACCGGGTGGGGAGACATCCCCGCGGAACCTCCTATGGAAAACCCACAAGAAGTTCCGGCGGAAGTTGAAACTCCTCAAACAAATGCAAACGAGCCCTCCTTCCTCCTTCCAAGGGAGGTAGAGGAGTGGCTTGCCGACATGTGAGGAGAACCGCGTCCGAAAAGTGGAGCTCTACAAAGCCTTATCTAACCAAGATTAGTAGATTCTTGGAAATTTTGCTAAATTAAAATAAAACATAGGGCTAGAACTCCATAAGCTTAATATCTATGTAATTTTTATCTTTATGTAATGTCTTTATGATTAGCAATGTTATGATGGTTTTTATGATTTATGGACTCGTGGTGGTAATGGATGAAAAAGGGAACGAGAAAAAAAATGGAACCATGCAGAAGAACAGAACAAACCGACAAAAATCTCCATAACAGAAGGCTCCACACGGGCCGTGCCCAACCAACACGGCCCCGTGCTGAGCCCCCTGCAGGAAATCACCCAGTTCAAGTAACTGGACACGGGCCGTGTTCAGCGGACACGCCCCCGTGTCCAGGCTTCTGTTTCACTTCTATAATTTTTGTTACTGGCACTTGACCACGGGGCCGTGCCCGGTCAACACGGGGCCGTGTCCAGAGTGCCAGTAACACAAATCTTTGTTTTTAAACACACTTTTACATATTCTAATCAACCAAAAACTTTATTTTTGGACACATTGAGGACAATGTGTAATTTAAGTGTGGGGGGGGATGCTAAAACCTTGAAATTTTGCAAAATCCTAAAACAAGCCTTACACAAAACTCTATTGGAACCGCTAAACACCCCAATTTTTTTTCAAAAAAAAACTTTTTCATTTTTTTTATTTACTTGTCTTAGTTTAAGTTGGGAATAACAAGTTATAAAAGGGTTATATATATTTTTTTATTTTACAACCGATAGCGTCGTGATAAAAAGAACTAACATAAGAAAATTATAAAACGGTATAACAAGTCTAGCTAAAATTCGATTATATATGCTTGGTCACATTAAAAACCCATTCCCACAAAAGTGAGTTTTGAGCCTTTATTGAGCATAAAAATATACATATTTAGATTAAATGCTCATTTTTCGTTTCTTGTGTGAATAGCCGCTCGGTCTTTACAAATCTAGAACTTGCCACGACGATACATTCCCGGTCCTTACCAACTTAAACCCAAGTAAGTAAATGATGGAGGCATTAGGACTAACTATTTTTCTTTCAAAACCATTATTTTTCATTTTTTTACCTACCCAAAATCCCCCTAGAAAAACCCCTTTGAGCCTAAACCTTTCATTTCATTACCCCCAAAACAATTTTTTTTACCCACCAAAAAATTTTTTTTTTTTATTTTTTTTTTCACCCTTATTTTAGTAACAAGCTCGGTTTTTCATAAACATACCCTCTACGTGACGAAAAAAAAAATTATGAATAATGAAGTCAAAAACAAACAAAAGCTACAAAAGCTTGTTTGGAGAAATACTTCAAAAATAAATGTCACTAAAAATAAGGTATGAAAACCGACACTTGTTACGATTTTCGCCCTTTTTACTAACCACTAACCAACCACCCACCTTTAAACCCAAGCCTTCACCCCAAAAGTCCTCTTGATATTTACAAAGGTAAAAAGTTAAAAAGGAGGAGGATTGATCGCTTGGCAAGCCTATGGAAAACGTAAGTCCGTGCCGCTCTCGAGCGATTCACTTAAATATACACCTTCGGCCGAGTGTTGAGTGATCTCCCGTGAGGTATGTGAACTTGTATATAAATGGAATTTTAATAAGTCATGTTATACCAAAACAAGTAGTTTATCTTATGAAAAGTTCAAAATAAATCATGACGAATAGGATTGTAAATAAAATAAAAATAAAACCTATAAAAACCTTGGATTCCCGACACTCTAGGACAAGCTAAAAAAAAAAAAAAAAAAAAACTTCTCTTCTACCTATTCCATTTGGGAGTGTAAGCCACATTAAAAGAGTTTTGCTTGAGGACAAGCAAAAGTTCAAGTGTGGGGGTATTTGATGTGTGTAAAATGCAACATATAAAACACATCAATTAAGGCATAAAACTAACCCTTTTTAAGTACTAATGTTGGAAAAAGAGTGTTTTTGTCTTCCTTTTGTATTTTCAGGATGAAATGAGCTCAAAATCACAAAAGAAGCAAAAAGACCACTAATTCTACCATAAATACAAGAAAAGGAACAAAAGTGGACTGCCCGGACCCTCAAACGGCACCTCCCAAAACAAAGAGAAGAAAACAGAGTCTGAACACGCCCCGTGTCCAGCGAACACGGGGGCGTGCCCAGGAAGCAGCAGAAAAGACAAACCAGTAGAAGCTTCCATTGCTCACCACGGGGCCGTGCCCAGCGGGCACGGGGGCGTGTTGAAAGTACAGCAGGCGCATTAATTGTAATTCGCAATTACAATTAATGAAGAGAGAGAGTGTCAGACGGGCACGGGGCCGTGTCCAGTGGACACGGGGCCGTGTCCAGCGTTCTGTCCAGCCTATAAATAGAGGAGCTTGGTTTCATTCTCCCTCATCCCTTGGCACACCACCTCTCTCACACCTCATCCACCACCCACCACCACCATAACACCATCATCCACCACCATCATCCATTGTCCATCGTAGAGTGTGTGAGTCGTCTCGGGATCCAAGATTGATCGTAAGAGTTCTTGACAATCAAGGCCATGTTTGCCTAAGTCTCTTACATCACTTGGTGAAGACAAGTGTTTAGTATAATACTTTTTATTTTTAATCTTTTGCACTTTTTATTTGGTTTTGTATTAATGACTTTAATAACTAGTTACTTATGTTGAAGGTGATCTTTCCTTATCGTTTGTCCGTGGTGTCTTGGCATTATTTTACTGTCTATATAAAATAAAAGATTTTCACCATTCATATCTCCACGGTCTATATGGAGATATGTTGGCTACCTGGTCGGGGGTTAAGGGAACGGTTTGGTAAAGGTCTTGCCCTTGTTCAGCGTTTAGAGGTCCTGCTTGGGACCTGGGTCAAATTTAGTAGGATCTCCTTCAATGCCCATAGGTATTGGATGGCGGGGATCCAAACTCTTTGACCCCCTCATAAGTTAACTACTATTAATACTATAACCCGGCTATTTAGGACTGTATCCCTGCTGACTCAGACTACTTAGCCGAGGGTAACGTCACCGCCAAAAGCGGGGCCTACCATAATTTGCATTAATAACTTAATTCATTATCTTTCAATAATCCGACCCTTTAGGATTGTATCCTTGCTGACTCAAACTACTGGGTTGAGGGTAACGTCGCCTTCAAAAGAGGGGTCTACTACAATAACTAAGATAATCTCTTAAACAAGTGCAAAAGTGCGAAAATAATCAAAGGTTATACTAATACACGTGTCGGATCCAAGTGATTCATCTTGTCTATCTGTTTTTATTTTATTTTTATTTTCAGCATTTAGTTAGTTTTTATTTTCTTAGTTTAAAACATTTTTCTAACCTTTTGATTTGATTAGACGTTGAGGATAAACCGGTATTAAAAGCTCTTGTGTCCTTGGACGACCTCGGTATCTTACCAACACTATACTACGTCCACGATGGGTGCACTTGCCCATATGTGTGTTTAGTGTTAGTGAATATCGTGTTTTATAAATTTAAAACTTGGCTAAAAGTGTAAAAATGGCTTAAATATACATCTAAAATATATACACACTGACACGCATCAACTATATACTTAAATTATAAGTTAATACATTACTTATATAAGTCTACTTCCCTTGTGCTACCCAAAAAAAAAGGGTAGTCTTTGGAAATTATACAAATAGTTCAAAAATCTCTTACATTTCCTTATACACAACATATGATGTTCTATAATAGAAAAACATTATGTGTACAAAACTTTGCAATAAATTGTATAATAACAATCTATATATAATTCCATAATGTTTACAAAAAAAGGAGACTATTCTACAAAAGCTTAGCTTTGCAATCCATGTTAATATCATCACCAGTCGGCAAAACAACCACAGTGAAGCAACTATGTTATGATTATTTAAAAAACTACAAACATCTGGCGCAAAATAGTAAACTTATATCTTCATCTTCATAAAAGTGTTTAGAAGCCGTTCTTGAAAAACTCTCGTCAAACGATCTGGACAACAAATAAGATGTAGATTAGCTATTCTTCATGTGAATATGATTTGTGCAAAGTTTACACATAAATCAAGAAACCATGTACCAACACAAGAATCCAAATCATGAATTAAGAGTATGCTATGATACTTATAGTGGATATTTCAATGATTATAAAATTTCACTATATGGAGATGCACTTTCCAATATATTTGCTAAAAAATATAAAACGATGGCAAGTCTGTAAATGTAATTTTAAGCCCGAGGCAAAACAGTAATTTGTCAGGACCAATGAGCGAGTGCTAGATAGCTGGTTGGCACGAATAAAAACTACATAAAGTCAACCAAGTAAAATAAAACACTACCATGCAAAATAAAAACTAAAATCGCAAGACTGCAATTTTGAACGTGGGCAAATCATAATTTTTAAAATTGGGGGCAGAATCTTAATTTTGAACTGAAAGCAAAATTGTAATTTTGAACTGGAGATAAAATTGTAAATTGGCATGACCAATGGGGAAGTGTCAGGCAGCTGCTTGACACTATTCCTCATCTTTCTTTTGTATATACTGCCTAACACTATTCCCCCATCTTTCTTTTTGTATATATAGTAGAGAAAAGTGTCCAGATAGTCCCTATGCTTCGCTCCGATTTCACATTTAGTCCCTACATTTTCAAAATTGCAGCTAGAGTCCCCAACTTTGGCTAATTCGTTCTCGGATAGTCCTGAAGCGGATGGAGGTTAGTGTTTGGTGTTAAGTGGCAAATTCGTTCTCGGATATTTCTCTATATGAGTGGTGGTGTAGATGTTGGTTGATAGTGATTGTGGTAGGAGGTGGTGGTGGTGGTGGTGTTGGTTGATAGTGACTGTGAGTTCGACGCCCACGCCAAATCAGAAAGACATAAACATAAACCAATATCAACAATTAAATTAAAGGGTTTAAATGGGTTGTAATCTAGTTGTATGTTGATTTACAACTATTTGTTTTCCATATAATGTGAAGATGAGTTGTTTAATTAAAAGGATGTCAATTGAACACAACGTACTTAATAAAACGTGTTAGACACTCATCCTGAACAAAACTCGTTTAAGAAACAAGTTACATACTACAACTAAACTATCAATTATTTTCACGTCCTATTGTTAGGGGTGTAACTGAGTTTAACGGAGCCTGAGCTCAACTCCATTAACTTAAAATGAAAAATTTATATTTATACGAATAGTGGGCTTGATTAGACTCGTACGCCTAGTTAAATTCAGTATGAGAAAACTCAAAATCATTTATTAAAGGAACCTTGATTTCCGCTCAATCTAAGTCTTGTTTAAGCTCTATCCGATTCAAACTTTTAACATACCCGATTCAAACTTTTGACAAGGTGATTTCGATTAGCTTAAAGGTATTCAGCATGTTTACACACTTGTGTGTAATAAATTGCCCCCCCCCCCCCTGTTTAAACGTACACTAATAGATGACATTAAAAAAAAATCGTAGCAGTCAATAAAAGCATCCAAGCATCCTTCATTTGAATGTGGATAATTTTTTTTTTCATCTCTCCTTATCGTATACCATTATATATTATATATTATATATTATATATTATATATAAATATTATATATAAATATTGTTAACGAAGGACGATGAATAGTAACTTTATTTTTATAAAAATATATAGTTTTTTGTTTTTCTTTTATTTAATATAATATAATAGTTTATTATTATATTTACTTTTAACTAGGAATAAGACCCGCGCACGTTGCGGCGCGGGTACATCGAATATATTGAGTAGATCAGTCCAAATGTTATGTGATGTGTTAACCATATGAAAACACATGTTTCAAAGTATCCGACTGGACTCAATGTGACCTATATAAGCATTGTGATTGGATCAAAATGTAAGGTAAATCGAGTTTATATCGTATAATCATAATGTATTATATGTGATCCAACTCATACATAGAAAACATCAATTGGTATAAAGGAAAAACCGACACGTTTAATCAAAAGCGATTAATGGAAGCTTTTGAAAAAAAAAGGGAGAAGCACAATTTGACTCCACTCGGTTTGAAACATAATTTATGAAACATACATAAAAAGACGAAAACGTATTATATTTGACCTGACTCGTTTTCTAAAAAAAGTTTACGTTTTAGGTAGACCAACTCGAATTTATACCAAAACGTACATAAAACATGCACTTAAAAATGGTTTTTTTAACGAAAACATATTATATCTGACCTGACTTGTTTCCAACAAAAAGTTTACGTCGAAACGTAGAGCAAATCAAATTTATACTGACATCTACATAAAAACATGCACATAAAATTTAGTTTTTTAATTAAAGGATATATAGAGGTAAACTCGAAAATATTATTAGTAAAAAACTTAATAGATAAAAACGTTTGTAAACCATGCCAAGTAGCATCAATGTCACATCATTGCCAGCGACCACCAACATCGAAAAAACTCATAAAACTAAAATAAATAAAAAGGACTGAACGAAAAGCAGACGTAAGATCGTTGAACCACGCACGCCCATTGCGGCGTGTTAATGCGATAAAATTAAAGCGAAACGTAAAACATAGAAAAGAAATAATAAGTCGATCTAGGACCAACGCATTGCGACGAATCTGTCAAACTACGAAAAAACGTTGAACCCCACACACACGTTGTGTGTTAACTCGCAAAATTTAGAATGAAATGCAAACACTTGCGAAAGATGAAAAGTACGGGGGACCAAAGTAGAAAATAAAAAAGTGTTAGGGTTAAATTGCAAAAGATAAAAAACTTTAGGTTAAAAGTTAAAAAAATCAAAATGGTTAAAATGCAAAAAGTAAAATTCTTTGGATTAGAAGTGAAAATGTAGTTTTTTTTTTTTTTTTTTGAAAACCTCCCAATGCAAAGGACACAACACCATTATGCAACAACTTGTTGCTAAGTTATAATAGTTAGAAGTGAAAATGTAGTTTTTTTTTTGAAAACCTCCCAATGCAAAGGATACAACACCATTATGCAACAACTTGTTGCTAAGTTATAATATGGAAATAGCAAATTTTTAATTTTTTCCCTTTTTTAAAACCATATATTTTCAATACCATTTTTTTAATATTTCTTTTTTTCTTTTTTTAGAACATATATTAATTTATCTATTAATTTGATACTTCTTTAATATTTTACGTTTATAACTTTTTTCTAAAAAGCTAAGTACGTAGTTGTACTTGATTTTTCCCCGACATTATGTTATAAGTTTTGTTAAAAACGAAGTTGTACCCTAAATAAAGTATTTATTTGGTATCATAATATGATACGATGATAAACTAAACCGTTCTAATGGTTTGGCTTTCTAAACAACATGTTTTATTTTCAAATCACGTTTGTTTTACATTATCATTTGCTCAGTTTCGCCGCAACGCGCGACGTAAAAAAACTAGTTTAAATTATAACTTAACATTTAGACGTAGTTATGTATGTATACAGTTTAGAAACTACGGTATCTGCCCGAAAGTTGCACAAATACGTTACCACACGCATTCGATGGGTATCAATGTGACACCCCAGGAAAACCAGCAAACGATATAACTTACCCAACTTTAACTTATCTAGCAGCTTTAACTTACCTAGCTTCCTCAGTGAGTGCGTACCAAATTTCGGGACGAAATTTCTTTTTAGTTGGGGATACTGTGACAACTCGTAACTTGAACCTACTTTGTGTAACGTTACGTACCTATGTGAATTATATTAGTTGAGAGAATGATTATTGAATGTTATGTGATATGTGTTTTAACGAATGTATTCATGATATGTTGTGTGTATGTATATACTACGTGAACCTAAACCGCACAAGACTCACAAACGCACAACACACAAACAATTGCACAAGGCCGTTTGGGCCGCACAAACCATACTCGGATCAAAGGGGCTACTTGATTTTGGGTTTGGCCCACTAACCCCTTGCACGTATAACACTTAGTAGGGGTGTAACTTTTCGATATTTGGCAAAACACCCACACACACACAAAACCCTAATGCTCTCTCTCTCTCCCTCATGAACTCGACGGCAGCCAGGCATCTTCTCCATCGAGGATCTTTTAGTGTTCGGACCAATCATCTAATCCGGTTAGTGTATTACTTTGATTTACGTTCCAATAGATGATTGAACATACTATAAGTTATTGAATCTTAGTGTTCTTAAAAACCAATCCCATATGCATAATGATGGACACTAATCGGATTTGTCACATTGATCGGATTGTATTTGATGATGTTTGTTAAATCTGCTGTTATGTTATATGTGCTCGGATTGTTAATCATATGATTAGGATAGAAAGCATGAAATCGGCTGTGATGTATTATGTGTTGAATGAATTTCTGTGTTGGCATAATCAGATGTAGGATCAGAGATCGAGACCCATGTTAGTATGGTTATGGATTGTTAAAATTGTTATTCATGATTTTAATTATGTTAGAGCTCATGAGATTGGATGGTAAAACTCTTGATTGATCGAATATTGGCTAATTATGAAACTGTTAATTGGTTGATTGAGTAAATAAATGGAAACCTTGTAATTGGTTGCTAGATAAGAGTATGTAACTGATTTGCCATAATATTCGGATGATATAAACCACACGCATAAGACCTCTTGGTCGCACAAGAGGTCTATTCGCACAAGAAGACCTGTTGCACAAGCTGATCTGGCCGCACCAACTGAACCAATCGCACAACCCAGCCCGAGAGTACAAGATCCCTTCTTGCTCGCACAAGTTGCTTAACATATTGGGCCGGGTGGGCTTATTGGACTAGGCTGGTACGAATCGCACAAGGCGACCGGATCGTACAAGCCCATCCGGGTCGCACAAGATGCTCCGGGTCGCACAAGATTGTCATTGTTTATTGTTGTTGGGCCGTATCTACTATTGGATCACTTATGTTATTTGGGCCAAGTTGGGCTGATTACCATTGGGCTTATCATATCCGCACATTGTATGATTGTTTGAGTGTTGCTATGATCTCTACGTGTTTGTAACGTGTTAACTCTGTGTAACTATACGTGCTTTCCTTGAACCAAACCTGACTTGTATGATAAACCTGCTAGGACGTGGTTGATCACATTGTAGCTTAACTGAACCTTTTCGTGTATCATACCGAGCAACCCCAGGTGAGTTCATTGCATTTTCTCAAGCATGCGTCCCGGTGGTTTGGGACAACTGGTAAACATTTGGAAGGGAAACTTGGGGTAAACAACTGAAACATAGAAACAATCATTTACCGGATTGCCTGTAAGGCAATGGGGTAATTAGTTGATAGCGCTATTAGGTTTGGCACCCTCACACCGAGCCGTAAGGACGGGCGTGAACTAATTACTGGGACAACTTGTAACGCGGATATAAGACCTCCTACAGCTTGTCAAGGTTGTTTGATACCTTGACTTTGACCAATGCCTGTAGGGCATTGGGGTTAGGCATTCCCATCTTTGACGCTGCATACGGTACAATAATCAAATCGGTCGTTAAGGGGTACCCACTCCCCGGATACACATGGGCACACTCCCTAGGGTATCTAACATGAGCAACATCGTAACGCAACATTGAATCGCATTAACATACATCTGGTAACTTAACACGTTAACAAAACCTTGAACTCACCAGCGTAGTCTGACACACTTGTTTGCATGCTTGTAGGTCATTAACGTTTGGAACATGGACTTGCTATCTGGGAGTGCTGAAGTGGTCATGGATCGAGACTCTTGGATACACTTATAAACAATGCGTTGATTTTGATTATTATTATGAAACGATTACATGCTTCCGCTACACAACTTTTGAGAATTGATAACATGTGGCATCTTATTTTAGTAATTAATGTCATGACTTATTTTAATATTTATTATGGGTTCAATGTGATTGGTGGCTCGAACTCTGATGCGTAACACGCCTCGCGGGGTTTCCGCAGGTGGATTTTTTTTGGGGGTGTTACAGTTGGTATCAGAGCCACTGGTTATAGTGAACTAGGTTTTAAAACGTTTTTGTAAAACCAGACTATAACCGAACACCTTCGAAAATCGATCATGACACTCAGCTCCAGATTGCAAGGTTCGTCTTTCGTATACTCATTGTACTACATAACTAGTGGACACTTACATACGACATTGCATACTAGTGCACGTTAACCACGATAGTATGAACTTACGTATCCCTTGCACGTGTTATATGACTGATAGGGTGGTAATTCCCTAAACATTCGTGACTTAAGTTATGTGATGCTCTTTGTTTACTATTCGAATTGAGGGAACCATTCGACATGAGTTAGGAGGAGCTGAGATGAGCATGCAAATCACAATATTATTGTGGGTGCACACATAATAATAATGTGGGGTGCATGCGAGTCCCAGTGAGGCTTAACAAATGAAGGAGGGGTTCCGCTCTGTTAATTGATCAGTATAAAACGTAACAAACTAATAGGAGTCATGACAGTGATCGTCTCCTACTCGAATGTAACTTTCCCACTTCTCTTTGAATCCTTTTGAAATCGCAATGTTATCGAGTATTACTTGAACGTCCCTTTGAACTCCTAGCGAACTGAGTAGAATACTAGGTGCTTGTACGAACGTCCCTGAGTGGATGTTACAACGTCCATGATTGGTTTATACTCTTTTCTTTCCCCCTCACTCCCCTTTGTTGTTGGAACTCAATATACTCACATTTCAGACCCTGAAGGGCGGTTGCACTTGCAACACTCTGGAAACCTACCGTGTTTTACCCAGTCAACTTGTAAGAACGATGGGCATAAGGGTAAATTTGGTACTCTACTGATTTCAGCGTTTGAACGACTCCAATTATTGACAATGAACATCAACGATTTGACTCCAAACGAAATCCTTACCTCTAGTCAGCAACTTATGGGAGCAGACTTTTATGAATCGATCGAAACGTAAACGATGACAATCGACCAGGGTGTGGACTGTGTAACTTCCAACACAACGAGTAGCACCCTGGAACTTAGCACGAAATATGAAGAGATGGACATCGTTGGTGAAGGACCGTAGAGTCCTGTTCGAGCAACAACATTAGAAGCAACAACTATCGTGACATCAAGGTACTCGTAATAGTAGCTTACAGTATGGAAATGAAGGTGCCTACGACATGTAATGGCAGTTGATAATTCAAGACGACAACAACCAAGGGAGCGATGACAGTATGGTAGAAATCCGTGTGATTGTAACAATAACACCGGCAGTGGTGCTCGCGACAGGATATTTAGGATTGACGTGGGCGACGACAGGACAATAACAACATGGTAGTTTGGATGGATAGCAAATCGCTTCGGCTCGATTTCGTTTAACCCTGATGCTTCTTGAAATCAAACCTGTTGTGAAACCGGCTGATGGCAGGACAGCGGAAACCGCATATGTTAGTTGGGATGCAAACTCGACATTGCGGGGGACAGACATTCGACACCGGCGTTACCTCTACTATCCTTGGCAGTTACGGCGCAATAGTTAGTGTTGATGGGTTATTAGGACATATCGCCCGGACGTACCCTGTGAGAAGAAATTTAGCGTCACTTTATGCTCTAAAGTACCAGAGTGGTGAAAAGATTAGCATCATGTCAGTAATGACAGCTTCGAAAGCGCCTATGGAAGGAGGACCTCACTGTATTAGCAACTATGTTTAAGGATCAGACTAAGTAAGATAGGATCGAGGACCCACCGATTGTTGTGACCCATCTTAAAGTGCAATTGGAGGAGCTTTCAGGCCTACTACCGCAACTATTAGTCAGAAACTCGGTGATCTCACGATTAGAGGGAGTTCCGAATACTCATACTCTTACCGTCTTACACCAGGAGGGTTGCAAGGACTGTGTAACTTGCTACTAGAATTGTTGCACAAGAGTTTGTTGGACCTAATTCTCACTTTGGGAAGCCCCAGTTATATCCGTGAAGATGAGCCTTTTTGTGTGTGTATGTACCAATTGTCGAGCACTCATCAAGACGACAGTTGAGGACCGTTTGCCGCGGCCATGTATCGAAAACCGATCGACTAGTTACAAGAGACGAGCTTTCATTCAAGGATTAACTTACGAGCGCATTATTATCAGATGGAAACCCAAGGGGAGAAAGTTCTTAAAGAAGCTTACCAGACGCAATTCGGCAATACAACTTTGCACTTCAAGACCTTTAGAGCGATCATCACACCAGCAGCCTCATAGATCCTGTGAACCGACCGTGCTATTGGGTGACATTTTGAACCCTTTTCAAGGGGAAAGCAACAACATGGACAACTTTTATCCTATTTGGGAGGTCCTGATGGAGGAGCCACCTCACGCGAAGTCTTGATAAACGTAGCTTCTGAATTCGAGAGGTACCTTTTGGGTAATGTAATCAACAAAGTTGGAATGCACGTGAATTACGCTAAGACCCGTTTTCCTTGGAAACGGATCGACACTAAAAGTCCTTCGAGGATACAACGATTTCTTGGTTCCGCTTGATTTATCACAGGAATTTCGAAGGCCGCATAGCTTAGATCCCTTTAGTATAGCGGGGTGCCGTGTCCGCGAAAGACAGAACATGAGGACGTCTCTTCAGCTTTCGAATCCTAATTCAGTAAGGTACTGAGCCTCATTTTTACCCAAAGGCATGGGTAATACAGTGGTATATCATTATGTTTTGAATCAGGGTCCCAGTTACGCGTCGACGCAACACGAGAGAGTAACGACTTACGAAGAACTGCACGACACACAACTAGTGGTGGAAACCGTGGTCTTTGGAGTTACACGGAGGCATTACTTGGACGGTACCAAATGCGTTACTTAGACCGATCACGAGGGCCTTCCGTGTACTCTGGTTTCGAAAGAGCTAAATCAGTAAATGGCATCGTTGGATGGAACTTCTGGGTGGATTACAACTGTGGAACCTGAACGTGTATGGGCTTTGCAGCTCGCCATCGACTCCAACCCACCTGACCCAACTCGTTCTGTACAAACTAGGGAACTAACGGGAGAGAATTTTCAAGTTGAGTCCAGGCGGGGCATGGAAGAGCAACCTTGGTGAAACGAACGATAATCATTAACTCATAGAACGACTATAAATCTCATTTCACAGCAACGGTAGGGAAGTTGTGGTTAGCACAACACACCGGCTTCGAAAACTTTGTTCAACTGGATTTTTAAATAAAGATGTTTGGACATGTAAATCTTGTACTGATGATTGGGCGTGAAAACCCGTCTAACAATGTATGGGTATGACTCTTGACTTTGGGGAAAAGTCAAGGCGAAGTATAAGAAACTGGCAACACCTATGTGGAAGATGGGAGCAGACTGCTATGAATGCTGCCACTAGTCTATTTACAACTCGAAATGGAAACACAAACAGCAACAATCGTTGGTCGCTGAATGTGATCAGCACACCTCCTTGCAGTCGAGGGAACTGATGAGTCTTCTCAGCTTGTGAAAATTTCTCTGGAAGAGACGGATTATAGGCATGAGGTGCCAACTCCTATTACCTATTGGACTATACCTAATTCAAGGCAGACATGGCGCAAACCTTTAACTCACGTCTTGACATGAACATTACCTATTACTGTAGGACAATCGAGCAAGGTGACGAACCATCTGAGCACACGAACGCATGTTGTAAGTATGTGCATAACTAACTTTAGTAAACGTTGGGAAGGACACTTAGCTTTGGGAGAAGCTCTAATGCAACTGCACCATGATAGGATGCATACAGCCCATGCTGAGGCATAACCTGGACAGTAACTCTAATCTCCTTGTTGGACTAATGCAATTGACAACGTAATCGCAGGTCCAGGACCTGAGCTCAAAACTCTCGAGCACTGCTTAGATCGGAAATTGTTTGATGACAGCGCATGAGCGCTAGGAAAGCTGATTAGCTTAGCAAACACTGGAAGTTTGTTGTAGGCAAACGTGTTATAATCGAAAGCATCACCCTGGGGGGGGGGGTGCGGTATGCTACAGAAAACATGGCAAGCTTACGTTACGACGCGGGAGACAGTCGGATTACCGGAACAAGTGGTGACTGGGCTCACAAAACTCAGGCTAATTGATGGAACGGGATAAATATCATAATGGTATGTATGCCCTAGGTTTAAGGCAGTGGTTGCCCGATGAAACCCTGGTGATACCATTACCGGAATTTGAGGTCATCGGACCAGTTGTATATATCAGGGAATCTATCGAAAGCATGGGCTAGGAAGTCAAGGTTCGCTAGCATGAATCATAAGACAATCGTGAGGGCTTGTTAAACTTCAATACGTGGACTGAAGTTCACATAGGAACGGAAGGATATGTTAAAACTTTAATGTTCCCAATTGTTCAAGGGATTGAACCGACTCTTGATATCACTGGTGAATTTCGGGACGAAATTTCTTTCAAGTTGGGGAGGATGTGACACCCCAGGAAAACCAGCAAACGATATAACTTACCCAGCTTTAACTTATCTAGCAGCTTTAACTTACCTAGCTTCCTCAGTGAGTGCGTACCAAATTTCGGGACGAAATTTCTTTTTAGTTGGGGATACTGTGACAACTCGTAACTTGAACCTACTTTGTGTAACGTTACGTACCTATGTGAATTATATTAGTTGAGAGAATGATTATTGAATGTTATGTGATATGTGTTTTAACGAATGTATTCATGATATGTTGTGTGTATGTATATACTACGTGAACCTAAACCGCACAAGACTCACAAACGCATAACACACAAACAATTGCACAAGGCCGTTTGGGCCGCACAAACCATACTCGGATCAAAGGGGCTACTTGATTTTGGGTTTGGCCCATTAACCCCTTGCACGTATAACACTTAGTAGGGGTGTAACTTTTCGATATTTGGCAAAACACCCACACACACACAAAACCCTAATGCTCTCTCTCTCTCTCTCCCTCATGAACTCGACGGCAGCTAGGCATCTTCTCCATCGAGGATCTTTTAGTGTTCGGACCAATCATCTAATCCGGTTAGTGTATTACTTTGATTTACGTTCCAATAGATGATTGAACATACTATAAGTTATTGAATCTTAGTGTTCTTAAAAACCAATCCCATATGCATAATGATGGACACTAATCGGATTTGTCACATTGATCGGATTGTATTTGATGATGTTTGTTAAATCTGCTGTTATGTTATATGTGCTCGGATTGTTAATCATATGATTAGGATAGAAAGCATGAAATCGGCTGTGATGTATTATGTGTTGAATGAATTTCTGTGTTGGCATAATCAGATGTAGGATCAGAGATCGAGACCCATGTTAGTATGGTTATGGATTGATAAAATTGTTATTCATGATTTTAATTATGTTAGAGCTCATGAGATTGGATGGTAAAACTCTTGATTGATCGAATATTGGCTAATTATGAAACTGTTAATTGGTTGATTGAGTAAATAAATGGAAACCTTGTAATTGGTTGCTAGATAAGAGTATGTAACTGATTTGCCATAATATTCGGATGATATAAACCACACGCACAAGACCTCTTGGTCGCACAAGAGGTCTATTCGCACAAGAAGACCTGTTGCACAAGCTGATCTGGCCGCACCAACTGAACCAATCGCACAACCCAGCCCGAGAGTACAAGATCCCTTCTTGCTCGCACAAGTTGCTTAACATATTGGGCCGGGTGGGCTTATTGGACTAGGCTGGTACGAATCGCACAAGGCGACCGGATCGTACAAGCCCATCCGGGTCGCACAAGATGCTCCGGGTCGCACAAGATTGTCATTGTTTATTGTTGTTGGGCCGTATCTACTATTGGATCACTTATGTTATTTGGGCCAAGTTGGGCTGATTACCATTGGGCTTATCATATCCGCACATTGTATGATTGTTTGAGTGTTGCTATGATCTCTACGTGTTTGTAACGTGTTAACTCTATGTAACTGTACGTGCTTTACTTGAACCAAACCTGACTTGTATGATAAACCTGCTAGGACGTGGTTGATCACATTGTAGCTTAACTGAACCTTTTCGTGTATCATACCGAGCAACCCCAGGTGAGTTCATTGCATTTTCTCAAGCATGCGTCCCGGTGGTTTGGGACAACTGGTAAACATTTGGAAGGGAAACTTGGGGTAAACAACTGAAACATAGAAACAATCATTTACCGGATTGCCTGTAAGGCAATGGGGTAATTAGTTGATAGCGCTATTAGGTTTGGCACCCTCACACCGGGCCGTAAGGACGGGCGTGAACTAATTACTGGGACAACTTGTAACGCGGATATAAGACCTCCTACAACTTGTCAAGGTTGTTTGATACCTTGACTTTGACCAATGCCTGTAGGGCATTGGGGTTAGGCATTCCCATCTTTGACGCTGCATACGGTACAATAATCAAATCGGTCGTTAAGGGGTACCCACTCCCCGGATACACATGGGCACACTCCCTAGGGTATCTAACATGAGCAACATCCTAACGCAACATTGAATCGCATTAACATACATCTGGTAACTTAACACGTTAACAAAACCTTGAACTCACCAGCGTAGTCTGACACACTTGTTTGCATGCTTGTAGGTCATTAACGTTTGGAACATGGACTTGCTATCTGGGAGTGCTGAAGTGGTCATGGATCGAGACTCTTGGATACACTTATAAACAATGCGTTGATTTTGATTATTATTATGAAACGATTACATGCTTCCGCTACACAACTTTTGAGAATTGATAACATGTGGCATCTTATTTTAGTAATTAATGTCATGACTTATTTTAATATTTATTATGGGTTCAATGTGATTGGTGGCTCGAACTCTGATGCGTAACACGCCTCGCGGGGTTTCCGCAGGTGGATTTTTTTTGGGGGTGTTACAATCAATTCGTTACAGTACCCGTATGATACATGCACTCCGTATAGAAATCAACACGTGTTTTAGATCGACCGAAAACAATATAAATGAACACCGGCATCAACACCGATGTTGTTCGACCGATATCGATCGGTTATGATCTTCACGGTTTTGGTTGTGATATTCATTTATCGTCGCAAACAGAATTGTATAAATGAAAATATATAGAAACCAGAAACCATAAAATGAATACAGTTACACGTACCGATATATTTTGGTACGGTATGGTAGTGATATAGTTTCAATTTATCAAAAGCAAAAATAATATAAATAAATAGCGGTACCAATCCATAGGGTTTCCGTTTATTGAAAGCAAAAATAACAAAAATAAATATGGGTAATACAAATGTTGTTTTTTCGGTCTATGTTTGGTTTGGTACCATAAAAATAAATATTAAACACAAGTTATTAGAAAAAAAACCAAATGATGAAACAATATTATTAAAAATAAATAACATTTTAAAATAATAATCTGCTATTTATTTTCAACTCGGTTTGACACGACAACAACACGGTAGTCATTTTCAATAATATTTATGTCGCATAAAATAGTAGCTGGAGTTAGATTGTTTGGAAAAGTTAAAAAATATAACTTAATCAAACTAAAAAAACTAAAATGTATACTTACAAATTTTAAAACACTATTCATCACCATCCACAATTCATATATATATATATATATATATATATATATTATTACTAGCGGGATTTTCCCACGCGATGCGGCGGGAAGTCGGTTTGTATAGGTTCGATTCGTTACGCAAGGGAATTGGTCGGTAACAATACGGTTCGACACCTAGTATATACTCATGATATGTCCGGTACATCTTTTAGATTAAAAACGAATATCGACAATTCGTCACGGTACTATTTTGAATAAAACTTTTTTCAAGAAAGCCTATACAGGAACAGTGAGGAAAAAAACTAAAGGCAGTCGCATATTTAGTTTTATAAAGACTATAATGAATGCGAGTTTTCGAAGGAAAATTAAATAAAAAACTAAATGGCTTAAAGGCGTATACATTTTAAAGTATATACCGATACAAGTTCCCGTAATACCGATATTAATAGCGACGTTGTCGGTACTTATTTTGTTTGTCAGGGTAGCGTTATGACACCGACACTTGATCAACCCTACAAACCAAAAAAAGATTGTATTTCGAACACAACCTTGTTTTCAATAAAATTTAAAAAATCAAACTCAACTACGTATTTAGTTATTTTAAGCCAACATAAACAAGCCATCAAAGCTAAAAATCAAACACAACTATGTATTTAGTTATTTTGAGCCAACATAAGCAAGTCATCAAAGAAAAGACAAATTAATAAAAAAAAAGTAAATGGGTTAAAATCAATTAAGAAACCAAGAAAGAATCAAGCATTAATAAAAAACAAATATTATTAAAAAAAGTAAGTTTACTATTCATCAAAACTTTAAAATCATATAGTAATAATAATAGTGGTTTTCTCCCGTCGCGAAGAATTCAGTTGTATCCGTTCGGTTTCTTATGGTACTGACACTCGCTATAGCAGCTGGAAGAAAAAACTAATAAAACAAAGTCGTGATATGCCTAAAAGAATACGTGCTTTATATAAATCGAAAACCATAGACAAGAATACCGGTTCCGATACTACCGATATTTGTAACGATGTTGTTCGATTGAAATCGGTTCGGTTGGTCCCGTATCAACCCTCGTATAGTTTATGATAACAAATGTCTTTTTCTATATTTTTATTGGCACTTATTGTATAGTTTACAATTTAAAATAGAATAATATCAATCGAAAACCATAAAAAAGAATATCGAAAACCATAAAAAAGAATATCAGTTCCAATACTACCGATATTGGTACCAATATTATCCCTTGTTGAAATTTTTTGGTAAGTCCCATATCTATACTCGTATACTTTACTATACAAAAAAATATGTGTTTTTTTATATTTTTATCGGCGCTTGTATAGTTTACAATAAAAAAAAAACAAATTGAATATCATTGTCAGTTTCGGTTCGATTTGTTGCGAAGCATCACGGTATCCATTATAAATATCATTGGCGGTTTCTGTTCGATATGGTACAATAGCATCACGGTATCCATTTTAAATACCATTGTCGGTTTCAGTTCGATTTTGTACAATAGCGACACAGTATCCATTTTCAAAAAAAAAAAAAGCCAAATTAGAAAAAATCAAAATAAATATAATATTAAACCTTTAGTTTACTATTCATCACTACTTTAAAATAATATGTATAAAATATGTATAATAGTATAGTATAGTATAGTATAGTATAGTATAGTATAGTATAGTATAGTATAGTATAGTATAGTATAGTATAGTATAGTATAGTATAGTATAGTATAGTATAGTATAGTATAGTATAGTATAGTATAGTATAGTATAGTATAGTATAGTATAGTATAATAACTAATCTTAAGCACCCTATGTTGCAGGGCTGGAGATGTAAAACCGTGGTACCTGCATTGTGGGGTTGGGGAGGGGGCGTAAAACCGTACTAAGTAGCAACCGAACGACAACCAAAACCAAGAAAAATCATAAAACCAAAAATACGATTTTTAACACTAAGTGACTCATTTGACGTAAAAAGTAAACAAAGTCGAATTTATACCGAAACGTATTGGAAAGTCAAGGAGTCTCGAGGGACCAAATATGACAACCAAACATCATGCTAAGTAGCAACCGAAACCATCAAATCTATGAAAAAACGTAAAATAAAAACTAATAAAAAATTAATCTCATTTGACTTTTATGAAACAATTATAAAAACTAAAGTTTCGTTACAAAATTGGAAAAACTCTTTAAGTTTATTGTAAAAAAAACCGATAAAACAATAAAAGAAAAAAAAAAGAGTTTTTACTATTCATGTCTAGGTATGAAATTAGTATATATATAACCAGTTATTTTCTCTTAATTTATTAGAAAAATAAAATATAGATTCTTTTTGAATAACAATTTTTTAGCACCTTAATTTCATCTTTATCTTGTACTTGTAAGAGTTTAAACCCTTAACCATATGTTTGTAAGTTGGACATCATACCAACAGATTGGAAGACTACTTTAAAACTAATTAGACACTACGAAATTAAAAAAATTACTTGCCACATTTTAAGTGAACATTAATGTGCTATTTTTAAAACAACGTGTGTAAGAAAATATTCTAATGTTAAATCCATTAGATTTTTCAGATAATATAAATTAATAGAAATGAATTTGTTTATAAAATATAATATGCTATTTTTCAATGCAACATTTTTAAATAATAACATGAAGTCTTTTCTCGTGTCCTATTTGGGCTGTTTGTTTGAGGATCTTATTCATACTTAACTAAATTGTATATTAACACCACTTGTGTCAGTCGCTAACTAAGCATCAAATAACATCACAAAACACTCTTGACATACTTCAAACATTTAGCCGTTATCTACATTTAGCCGGAAATGATTCACCGATCGGCAACCCCACTCCCCGCTTGGACTCCCCGCTATCACTCCGACCCCCCTAACCAGGGGCGGTTCTTAGAATAGCCATGGCCGGGCCACGGCCCGGGCAAGTTTTTCGGGCGTAGTGCTAATTTTTCGCATTTCGATCGAAATTTTTTATATATACTATGTTTGACCCGGGCTTGTCCGGGCTTTTTTTAGCGCCCGTATCTTTCGGCCCTGACATGTTCAACGGGCAAGATCCGCCACTACCCCTAACGTTTTTTTTTTTTCCATGAATGTAATAAAGTGTTTCGAATTATAAGATAAACATGGTTAAATTGTAATAAAGTATTACAAACTTTATCAACATAATTCCAAAAGTGATGCCTGAATCAGTTTTCCAGAAATTCCAATTGTCAGATGACTTTGTTCAGGTAAGTATTATCTCTTTTAGAACTTTTCAGTTATATCCTACAGAAGATCTTTTATCATTCTCTGTTTCTATTTTTTTACGTATTTAGCATCGAATTAAATGCATTAAAAAGTTATTGTTTTGTGCTATAGCGACCTTGAGGTAGTACAACCCCCAAAGGACAATTATTTGAATGTACTATTTTTTTGAACGGCAATTTGAATGTACTATTAAATAACCTAGTTATTAGGGTGTACAAGATGGGTTAGGCAAAGGGATGCGACAACCCCTTTGCCGATCGGGGAGTCCACCACCACACATGCACTGCCGCGCGGTAAACTAGTAAAGATGAGGGAGAGAGGTTTTCGGTGAACGTATGCCGCATGCGGCAAAGATAAGGGAGAGGGGGTAAGTGGTGGGCCCAGTTCTTCTCAACCAATCATTCTTTTTAAAAAAAAAATGGTTTGAGGAAACCACCTCTTGTGTTTTTGAGCAAGAGGGGAGAATGAGAGAGGAAATGACATGGCATAATATGAATGGGTGAGTGGAAAATTTGCCCCATCTCATTAGGGACAAGCGATTGACATACCCAACAATTATACATCAACACCCAGTCGTCACCTATACGTCTCACATAGGCATAACGAGGCGTATAGGTACTAACCTTAAAATTTAGAGTTTTCAAAGCTCTCATTTCGATAACATATTTCAAATGACGAAATGCTGCCCTCATTCGATTAGGGTTTTAGTTTTCAGTGAATTCATTTGTGTGATTATATTAATAACATAACTAAATTAAAGATATTTTATCTTTTTTTATATTTTATAAAATTTCAAAAAAAAAACCTTTACGATATGTTTATTTTTAGCTATGTTTTGATATAAATTTTATTCAAAGTTTAAATATAACGTTATATAAAATTTCAAATAAACATTTACAACATGTTTATTTTTAGCTACGTTTCAATACAAATTTGATTTGAAACTAAGTTAGGTCAAATTTCATGTTTTTTTTTTTTGGGGGGGGGGGGGGGTTCTTTAGGTTTCTATAACAATGTCAGTATCGTAACAATCCGAAACAAAACCAACCAATTTCCCGAAGCGTAGTTCGGAACCGAGCCGGTTCAAGCATAACATATATTTTTTTGATTCCTCTTTTAGTTGATATAACGAGGGTTTGTACTGTAACGAGCCGAAAAAAAAAATCGACCAAATTCCTGCCACATAATGCGAGTTCAATACATTAAAAATAAACTTAAGACGGAAATACGTATATACATTATGGTATGTTTTCTTTTGATAAGGAAATACATTAACAAACAACATAGATTTATTCTTTAAAATATATATAGTTTTATGTTACACTTTTATTAATACATTATTTTGTAGAGCATTCATGACATATTTGTCTCTTTTTTATATATTCAACGCGTATATATTTACTTTTTAATCTGGATAATCAACAAATCAGAATCATATCCAACATTCAATTTTTAATTATTATTATTTTTTTTTTTTGTTACGAATAAGGTATATGCTAGAGATGAAGAAGCTTGGCCAAGCATAGACCCAAACTAAATAAAATAAGATGAAACAATCACCATCAATGGAGATGTTCCTGTTGTTGGGTCTTTGCACCATAAAATCATAAATCTCAATCGAGCTCGTAGCAGAACCAAGACTCAAGATGGAGAATGGGTAAAGGAGAGATAATTTCCGACAAAATGATCACATTGACGAAGAAATTGATAAACGACTGACTATGGATGCGTATTAGCAATAGGAAACAAATTATAGTTGACATGTTCCGGGAAAAAAAGTTAATTGATCTTAAAGTGTTGGTTAATATGTGAACCCAATGTCACTTCACTTGTGGACCAAATTTTTGATGACCCGATAAAAAAACGTGAATATAAGTATATCAAGCAGGGGCGGACTTAATAAGAGGGAACATGGGTTGCCCGCAATAAATATTTATTGAAGAAGAAAAGAGAAAATTTATATCCGCATGTTTGAGTTTTCCTTCTAAATTTAAACAAAATATAGTTTTCAAAAAGACCTTAACCCTAAAATTTAAAAAAGAAAAAAACTATACAGAAAATCCAAATTTTAATGTTTTTACTTTGATATAACTCTTGCTATATTGTCTTCTTACATAACGTTTTCAGTAAGGTTTTGTGCCTTATTGATTAGAATGATGTGTTATTTTGTTCTCAATACTTACATTAGGGTGACTCCACTCTAGGGTGTTCGGAATTCATTCCGAATTTGAAAAATTCGAAATTCGATTAAATTTGATTTGATTATCAAGAATTCGTTTCGATTATAAGAATTCGAATTCAAATTCGAGTCAATCAATCGAATACGAATTTATAATTTCAAATTCGATTCGATTCGAAATTCGAATAAATATTATACATTTTTATTTATTATTTTATATATAATACATCTATAACTTTTGTTGGGATTGAACCTTATCAGAGGAACAGATAATTAAAGCCAAAACTGGATCAGGTCAGTGGATCCAGAATAAGCAGATGTTATGCATACAAGTCTCTCCCCTTGAAAGTGGTTTCAACATCTGCTGACCTCCTATCTACTGATCATACAAACTGCTGACCTACAACTACTGATCTAGTCAAGGACTGTTGAAGAACTAAAGCCCTGCTGCCCAATCTACTGCCTTGAGTCAAGCACTGCTGATCATGACAAGTACTGCTGGGTTTACAGCAGTGGAAGGATGCAACAGCAGTTTTATTTACTTTATGTAATGTAATGTAATATCAGTAGTTAGCATAGCAGAGGTTGTATGGATCAGAGGTTAGAGTTTGTTAGGAGGTTAGATGTCACTTTCATGGTGACGTCAGCTTAGATGCTTCAGTAGTTTGCTCGTGCCTATAAATAAAACAGTGCTCTGTACTGTTCTGTTAGCTCTTTCACCATCTTCTTCCTGCACGAACAAAAACTGTGAGCTCGGGCTGAGGGGGAGTTTGTATTCATTCATGCATTGTAATCGTTATTGAAATAAATTCAATCTTTCGATTCTTTGTGGAAAATGTTTGATTAAAGCAATTCTCCTGTTTGATTGTGTACAAAGTTTGTTTCCATTATAATTCCGCTGCACAACTCACTCATCTTTCATCTTAATTCAAACGTAAAACACAATCAAAACCAAACTCAGATCCTAACAACTTTTATTGGGTTATACTATAAATTATTTTCAAAATTTATTCCATGTATTAAAATTACCCTTTACCAAACCCACTACATGGCCCATAACTAAAACCTAAGTAAAAAATCTATAAATAGATTTCTAACCCTCAAAATAGCCATCATTCAGCCCCGCCTAGTACCCCACATTGCGGTATGCTTAGTAAATCCTCTCCAAGGAACTCTTGAAATCTGGGGATTGGGTAAAAGTATAAAGGAAACACCCAAAGCCCTGAGAGAGTAACCAGTGACGCTTAGTGGCAAGCTTTTGGTTATCATCCTGGACGATCCCCAAGTCAGCATACAAAGTCTCCACATCCTGATAGGAAACTGAGGCATCAGACTTGTAGTGTTTGACGTCTGCAACCAATTGTTCCCTCTCCTGCATCAACTGGCTCGCTCCTCCCAAGCTTTCTCTTTCTCCCTCATCATCGCCCCAGCATGCTGATAGAAAAGAGTTATAAGGAAGGATACAAGGAAAACCCAGAGGAGTACAACTTAAGTAAAGAAGACATACCTCTTTCTCCAAAAGAAGCCTTTCGACATTGACAACCCAACATTGGAGTTCTACAGCAATAGTTAGGGAAGACTTCAAACGATCCTCCAGGTCCTTTTTATCCTCCTTCAGCACCTGAACATGCTGTAGCATCCCAGCTCCCCAAGAAAAACTATCGCACATAGCCATACAATATTGGTCCTCAAAGATCTGATGTCACACCCCTAATTTCCACGTGTCACCGGTGGGCCCGGTGGGGGATTACGTGACGTAGTTGATATCATCATATGTCAAACAACACAAATTATAATACACAGCGGAAGCAAATGAAAATAGATTTATTTCAACTATTAATTGTAATATCAAGTATCACAACCAGTAAAAATAGATCCACAGGCGGATCGAAGAAAAAGAAAGAAATGGTTCAACATATATATGCATCCCAAAAGCTTGCGAGACTCTACGATGCTAAGGAGAAACCAGCCTATTGCGTATAGCACCTGCACTTAATCTTTTTGGGGAAAATACGTCAGTTTGCACTGGTAAATACAATTTAACTGACTCATTTTGAAAATATTTAAAAATTGGTTTTAAATGCACAAGGCACAAAACATTTTATAACTTGGGAATAATTAATCAGAGTTAAACTTGTAAAAGATTTACATGTTTGTTAACCGTTCAGTCGCCCGAGTCGTATCGGGTTTAAGGTTAAATGACACACCACATGGTATAAGTCCGCGGCGGGAAGCCAACGTTAATACCTTAAAAATAATGGACATAATACCGGGTGTACGCCTACACCCGGGTGTCAAGGTCGTGGCCAAAAATGATGCCAAGGATATCCGGGACATGGTCATTAAGCTCCCAAAGGCATAAAAACAAACAACACCAAGTTTTTAAACGGGTCCCATTGATAATACCCAACTACTAATGAGATGGGGTCAATCGCCCGACCAAGCGGTATTTTATATACCGTACCCCCAAGCCCGTATAAGGGAAAATAAGTTAAAAGTATTTACCTGAGCAAGTATAACCACAAATTCAAAAATGCACGTGTCTTTTACTGGGCTCCTATTCTGGAACGAAGGTTATAATAACCTATTAGAATCCTAATGGGTCTTTTAACATAGCCTAAGCTTAGACCGGTTAGTTTCGAAGAATAAATATGGTTTAATCGCGAGGAATGCGAAAACCGGGAAGGAATGTGATTTAGACCCTACAAGCTTGGATACTTGTATAATATGGGTAAACTAAACACATTCTGAATTTTGAGACTTAGATGATATGGTTTGACCCGTTTCGGCTAATATGCGTGAACTAGTCACATAAGCCGATCCGAACGCGAAAGTGCGTAACGAGTAACCACATAAGTCATATGCAAGTTTTCCTGAGAGATATGCACCAAATATATTGTAATATCAGTAAGGTATGTCCAAATATGCCCCAAATGTTTTTATATGCCAATTATGCCTCATAAGGCATTTTGGTAATTTTGCATAGGCTAAAAGGGTAAAAACGGAAAATCCGAGTTTCCAACTTTAGTCTGCTGTTATAATATATATTTTTATAAAATATATCAGTAGGTATTAGACCTTTTATATATAAACTCGTTCTGACATATACTATGTCGTAAAAATGCCTAAAAAGGCGATTTGGAGCCATTTCCGGGTTTTAAAAGGAAAGCTGATATTTTTATATTTCCAGAAGGCTCAAAATATCATATTTAATATAACAAATCAGTAGGAAAAGGTTTGAGGTCAAAAGGTTATGTAAAACTCATTTTATGACCGTAAAGGGTAAAACCGGCATAAGCCGAAATAAGCTTAGAACCTCTAGTTATGCTCAGCCTAAAAATGAATAAAAATCTTTAAAATTCCCAAAATATTATTATATAACAGTGGGTATAAAGTTTTGGTATAAAATTCGGGTTTAGATAGGTTATGTGTTAAATACGCTAAATATTTTATTAAGAAAGCTTCTAATTACGCTAACGAGCATAACTCTTAATCTAGACCTGATGTCAAATTTTGGGGACAACTTTATATTTCAGTAACTAAGGTGTCTATCCTTTTATATTTTCAAAAATTATAATTTTTGGACATTCGGGCATAATGGTCAACATATGGGCATTTAATGGAAACATGCATATGAACAAGATATCTAATGAACCACATTGTATAATCACATGAGGATATACTAACATGTTAATAGGTCCAAAAGAAGCTCTAAGGTAGTTTTAATCTTGACTAAAACGGGTCAGAACTGAAAGTCAAAGCGAAAGTCAAACTATGCGACTTTCGGTTCCGAACCGGGTCTAAACAGAAAATTGTCGAGTTGAACATGTTGGAACATGTTCTTATACTTATTACCAAGTTATATTAATGTTCAAACAGGTTACATACAACCTACATTGCTAATTATGCGTTAATTCGAAATTAAGCATTCTGTTGACTTTTTTATAATTAGCTTTGACTCGACAATCGACATGCTTAGAGTGGGAATCTGGAAATACCCTTTTAAGGGTTTGTTACCCACTTAATTACCTTCCTAAAGGTATCTTTAATTCGTGATTAGACAAAGCACATTATGCTTAATCACGAAGTCAAACCTTAATTACGACGGTTTGACTTTTACTTAATTAGCTAAGCTAGAAAGGATTAAAGATGGTTAAGGACACTTACAAGAGTCCTAAGATGGATTAGAGAGCCTAAGAAAAGAGTTGGTGACCAGAGGAGCTCCAGAAAGTCTTTAGCCAAATGTTCCAAATGAGCAAGTTTCAAAGAACACACTTGAACTCTTTATATAGTGAACTAGATGCCTTAGGATCTTGCCAAGCAACTCTAGGATAGTTACAAGATCATCCCAGATGTCCCTAAGGGTCTATATACTGCCTAGAAAGCCCATAGAATCGAAATGTTACGTTTTAAGTCGGTTAAATGCATTGGACAGGCAGCTGTCCAAAACTCACTGCCAGCGACGGTCTTACGGACCGTAAGCTTGAGGCTTTACGGTCCGTAAGGACCTCTTGCGGACCGTATGCTACATGGTTTGCGGTCCGTAACCATCTTTACTGAAACATGGTTCAGGTGCCTTTCTTACGGACCGTAAGCCTAAGGCTTTGTGGTCCGTAACCGATCCTTGCGGGACATTCCTAGGTACCCTGCTTACGGACCGTAAGCCAAGGGCCTTGCGGTCCGTAAGCGATGGCCAGAAGACAAAAGTTTGTAAACTTTTAAGTCTTGACCATGCAACCATCAATGCCCGAAACATGCCTTCACTTTTTAGTTTGTGGGACCATCTTGACCAGCCATTGCATGGCTCATTTGCCCTTACATGTCCCCCATTTAATCTTTACTCAAAAAGGGACTTGTTACATGACGGAGATTTCAAAATTGAGTCTTGAACTCTCAATTATTTGGCCAAGCTATAATAATTCTTATTTACAAGAGTTTTATTTAAATTAGGAGTAGTAACAACCTATAATTTCCGAAGTCCTTGATAAAGATGAAACTTTATTTATTCAGGAGCAACCGGTTATCGTATGAGATGATCATCAATCGATTTAAGGATCTTGGGATTTATAAAAAAATGTCGGGTCGCTCAGAGGTGATTTAATAACGTGTCGCCCTTGGGTCGTTCAGAGGTATTTTAAATAACATGACGCCCTTTTTATCAGAAATCCTACCACATATCTCTTTATTTAAATCCGGTTTCTCTGACACGTCTGTCACACATGACACGTGTCTTTATTCTAATGGACAGGAATTTTCGAGGTGTTACATCTGAGGATCCAAGACAGCGTTCATGAATCTCTGAGAGGGGGAAGGGCATGCGACATGAAATCTCGGGCTATCTCCCCAGTACTAATGATGGACGAAGAGGTGATCTTCCAATTGGGAGCGTAGGGAGGAGGATAACCCTCTTCAAACAGAGGGGCCAAAGGCGACCAGACCTGAGAAGAAGGAGCATGGACTTTACTCTTGACGGAAGTCTGGGGAAGAGAAATATGAGCAACAGCTTCGACAGGCTTGACATTTCCCTCTTGACTCTTCTTAACCAACAACGGAGCTGAAGAAGCCGGAACCGCAACCGGAGCCTTAAAAGTTCCTTGCAACAACAACAAAAAAAGAGAAAGAGGGGAGAAGGAAGAGGGGAAGAATGAATAAGAAGTCTAGAAAAAGAAAATAAAACAAAGGAAAAGGTCTCCAACAAACTTACAAGGCTAGAGGACGGTCAGAGAATCTTAAAATGCTTGGACAAAGAGACCTTGGTAGCAACAGGAAGAGCCTCAGACATGGTCTGAGAAGTGGACTGAGACTTCTTGTCGCTAGCACTCCGCAGCTTGGAATGAATGTCTCTAACCTCAGGGACGACCCCACTAGTACCCACATCCAAATCAAACTTGCGTTTACGAGACAGTCGAGTCTCTAAGTCTTCATCACCACTGCTAATGTTTTCAGCATGAGGAGAATTCTGAGAACCCTCAGAACCCTTAGGAGAAACCCCTCAAGAAGAGGGGTCCTATCCCCAGGAATCGCCTCTACATCCAGACCTTCAATACGGGGGACCTCACCCCCAAGAACAACACCCAATGTTTTCAACACCCTTAACCACAAAAGATACTCCCATCACATCAGTTTGCATCAGGTTCCACAAAGACATCTCTACACAAAGGGAAAAATACTTGAATAACAAAAGTGCAAAAACCCCAAATAGCAAAATTCATCAGGAAAACAACTACCAATAGAAGACTTACCCTTTCCTTTCAAGAAAGCCTTAGGACAACTTGGATAAAATGGGCTCAAATCCCCTATCGCCAAGATGCCCTCAGGAAAGTTGAAGGCACGAGTGGAATTCTCGTACATAAGCTTCCACAACGCTTCCTCGTCACTAGACAAAGGAGGAACACCGTCCTTGATGACGACAACAGGATCTCTGGCAGGAAGGGACTCAGGTAACAGCGAAGGGAAGACACAGATGAACCGGTTTTCCATTCCTTTGGATAAGTTGACGTTGGCATAAAGGAATAGCAAAGCGAGGAAACACTATCCTTCTTTTTCTCAAATGTAAAAACAAGTCACCATCGGATCGCAATCGAAAGAATCGTCGGAACAGTGGCACTGAGGGTACCCCATCAAATGCAGCACAAATTAATTCAAAGTGTACTATCCTCATAAATGCAAAAGGATGCACTTGTGAAAAATGGATGCCATAGTGTTTAAGGAGACTTGTCTTGAACGGTGACAGTGAAAAATGGGTACGTGCTTCCTTCGAAGCTTCTTTACCTGTCGTTCCTCAATCGACACAGGTTTTTCTATAAACTTCAAGCTTTCATCAATATGCACATCTGTATGCGGTATGACTAGCGATTCATCAGCCAGACATTTCTTCAAATTGCAGATGTGGAACACATTGTGAATACCACTAAGCTCTTCTGGTAAGTTCAACTTATAAGCCACTGATCCTACACATTCGATGATCTCGAATGGTCCAATGTATCTTGGGCTTAACTTACCTTTCTTGCCAAATCTCATTACCCCTTTCCAAGGTGATACCTTGAGCAAAACCTTATCGCCAACCTCAAACTTGAGGGACTTTCGCTTACCATCGGCATAGCTTCTTTGCCTATCACGGGCAGGTTTTAGGTGCTCAGTGATTTGGGTAACTTTGTCAGTCGTTTCCAGGACTAATTCGGGTCCTGATACTTGAACGTCTCCTACCTCTGCCCAACAAATGGGTGTTCTGCACTTCCTACTGTATAGTGCCTCAAAAGGCGCTGCCTTAATGCTGGTGTGGTAGCTATTATTGTATGAGAACTCGATCAGAGGCAGGTGTCTATCCCAACTTCCTCCTAGGTCTATCACACATGCACGAAGCATGTCCTCCAGGGTTTGAATAGTACGCTCGCTTTGTCCATCCGTCTGAGGATGATAAGCTGTACTAAAATTTAGCTGCGTACCCAGTGACCTTTGGAAACTTTTCCAGAAGTGAGATGTATATCTGGTATCCCTATCAGAGATGATGGATACTGGTACGCCATGCAGGGCTACTATCTTATCCACGTATAGTTGGGCTAGCATGTCAGAACTGAAAGTTTCTCTAATGGGTAGGAAATGAGCTGACTTAGTTAGTCGATCAACTATTACCCAAATAGTGTCATTTCCCTTCGGTGTTTTAGGTAACTTGGTAATGAAATCCATTGTCACCATTTCCCATTTCCAGGTGGGGATCTCAGGCTGTTGCAGCAAACCTGACGGTTTCTGATGCTCAGCTTTAACTTGAGCGCACGTCAGACATTTAGCCACATGGGTGGCTATAGACTTTTTCAAGCCTATCCACCAGTAATTTGCCTTTACATCCTGGTACATCTTGTCCGCTCCAGGATGGACGGAATATTTGGAGCTGTGGGCTTCCTTAAGGATAACGTCACGAAGACATCCAAAAATAGGAACCCATATTCTTCCATTCAATCTCAGGATTCCGTCTTTGCCATAGGATAACTGTTCTTCTGTCACTCCTAGCTTTTCATTCGGGTAGTTAGCTTCTAGCATTGCTTCTTTCTGTGCAGCTAACAACCTTTCATTTAGACTGTTCCTTACCTCAATGCTTTTGGCATTGATTCTGATTGGCTTTATCCTTTCCTTCCTGCTCAGGGCATCTGCGACTACATTGGCCTTGCCTGGATGGTATCGTATTTCACAATCATAGTCATTTAGAGTTTCCATCCATCGTCGCTGCCTCATGTGCAATTCTTTCTGGTTGAACAAGTGCTGAAGGCTTTTGTGATCAGAATAGATCACACATTTAGTGCCATACAAATAGTGCCTCCACAACTTCAGTGCAAATACAACGGCACCCAATTCCAAATCATGAGTGGTGTAATTCTTCTCGTGCCCTTTCAATTGTCGCGAATCGTAGGCAATGACCTTGCCTTTCTGCATCAACACACAACCCATCCCGGTGTGTGATGCATCACAATATACTACAAATTCATCAATCCCATCAGGTAACGTCAACACGGGAGCGTTACTTAATTTCTGCTTCAAAGTATCGAATGACTCTTGCTGCTTAGGTCCCCAATTGAACTTGCTATTCTTGCGAGTCAGCAAAGTTAGGGGTGCAGCAATTCTTGAGAAATTTTCGATGAATCTCCTGTAGTATCCAGCTAAACCTAGGAAGCTACGGATTTCCGTAGGCGTCTTTGGCTCCTGCCAATTCATGACAGCTTCAACTTTAGCGGGATCTACTTGAATACCATGCTCACTAACCACATGTCCAAGAAATTAGACTTCTCTCAACCAAAACTCACATTTGGAAAACTTTGCATACAGCTTTTCTTGATGAAGCAGCTTCAGAATACTGCGGAGGTGTTTCTCGTGATCAGCTTTACTCTTGGAATAAATGAGAATGTCATCGATGAAGACGATAACAAATTTATCCAAATAAGGCTTGCAAACGCGATTCATGAGATCCATGAATGCGGCAGGTGCGTTTGTGAGTCTGAACGGAATTACTAGGAACTCGTAGTGGCCATAACGAGTCCTAAACGCAGTCTTGTGCATGTCTTCTTCCTTAACCTTCAACTGATGATATCCCGATCTCAGGTCGATCTTGGAGAAGTAGCTTGCCCCTTGAAGTTGATCGAATAGATCGTCGATCCTGGGTAGAGGATACCTATTCTTAATGGTAACTTTGTTGAGCTCTCGGTAATCGATACATAGACGCATCGAACCATCTTTCTTCTTGACGAATAAAATCGGTGCTCCCCAAGGAGACGAGCTAGGTCTAATGAAACCTTTGGCTAGCAAATCATCTAGCTGCGTTCTCAATTCCTTCATCTCCGTTGGTGCTAGCCTATAAGGCGCTCTAGCAATAGGTGCAGCTCCAGGAACGATATCAATTTTGAATTCCACTTGCCTGTCTGGTGGCAAACCAGGCAGTTCTTCTGGAAAGACTTCAGGGTATTCGGATATAACAGGGATATCTTCAATCTTGGGCTTTTGCTCATCAATGGTTACTTGTGCCATATAGATGACACAACCATTCTTCAAACATTGGGACGCCTTGAGCATAGACATCGGCTTAGGCAATCCATGACGCGTATCTCCTTGAATGGTGAGAGATTCACCAGATGGAGTCTTGATTATTACTTGCTTTCTACTGCATACAATCTGGGCTTGGTTATGCGATAACCAATCCATGCCCAATACTACATCGAAACCGGCTAATTTGAAGGGTAGCAGGGATAGAGGAAAATAGTGGTTCCTAATGGATATAGCACATCCATCTAACACAGTCGAGACTGTTTCTAAGGTACCATCTGCTAACTCTACCTCATACTTAGCATTAAGGGCTTTAACAGGCAATCCTAACAGCTCACAGAATTTACTATCCACAAAAGACTTATCTGCGCCAGAATCAAATAATACTCTTGCGAAAACGTCATTAATGAGAAACGTACCAGTTATGACGTTATCGTTCTGGATGGCCTCTTGAACATTCATTTGAAAGACCCTGGCATTGGTCTTCTTTCCTTCTTCCGCCTTCTTGGCATTCTTTGGGCAGTTGGTCTTGATGTGCCCCTTCTCATTGCAACTGAAACAAGTTGCATCCTTTAACTTCTTGCATTCAAGAGTCCGGTGTTCAGAAGACTTGCATATCCCACACATCTTAGACTGGGATTTCTGTTCAAACCTACACCTCCCAAAATGGTGTTTTTGACAGGTCTTGCACTTGGGCTTATCGCCCGACCGATGCTCGTTCCTCCTGGCTTCAGAGCCCTTCTTACCGTCATGGTTTCCCCTATGTTTCTTGCTCGATCTACGTGAATTATCATCTTCACGTTTCCTCTTGTCAGACCCTACATTTCTCAAAGCTTTCTGTCTCGCTGCATCCTGAGTGAGAGACAGAGATAAGTCGGTGACAGATCGGAATGTAACAGGTCGCGAGGCCTTCACACTGGCCTTGATTTCAGGGGCCAAACCCCCAATAAAACGCGCGATCCTTTTTGGTTCGGGAGTTACCAGATAAGGAACCAATCTGGATAGGGTGTTGAAACTGGTGAGATATGCCTGGCAATCAAGGTTCTTCATAACCAAGGATAAGAAATCGGATTCAATACGCTCAACCTCATGCTGAGGGCAATAGTTTTCCTTGATAAGAGCAACAAACTGCTCCCAAGACATATTATACAGGGTAGCTTTTCCAGAAGCCTGGATCAATGCTCCCCACCAGGCTAGAGCCTCACCTTTGAAAGACTGGGATGCAAACTTAACCATATCCCTCTCAGCACATCCACTGATGTCTACCACTGTCTCAATCTCATCAAGCCATGTCATACAGTCAACTGCCCCTTTCTCCCCTGTAAACTCTCGAGGTTTACATGACACAAAATACTTATACGTGCAACCCTTAGCACGTGGGGCTTCATCAACCACAAGCTTCTTGGGGTGAACACTGTTTTCATTTGAGGAATGACGATCCTCATCTTTCTTGGGTTTGGGAGGAGTAGGTGGCGGCTTGTTGCGAATCTCAGAATGATTCTTTGGTTTCGCATGTGGTGCAGACAGGGTTCTACTGTGGGTTTCACTGTACTGTCGCGCTAAGGCTTTCTCAACTGCTTCATTCACAATTGCTTTTAATTCAGCACTGGTCACTAGGAACTTTGCATCATCACGGTTCTCAACCGGATGGCTATTGGCTTCCTCTGATCTGGTCATGTAGCTTCAACGCTACATATAATTAATAGACAAGATCTTCACTTAAAGGCTCTTTATAATATTTTATGTTTTATTAACCAAGGTTTTAAATTGCCATTTTAGGTTAATTTATTAAAACATTGGGATGTTGTTATCATCCTATAATACTCTTATTATTATTAGCACATAAGGCCTAGTCACAAGGACGATTAGGATATTTAATAACCAAGATCTTATAGTATCTAGGTGTTTTAGGTCGAATCATAGTTCGCTACCATTAATTAACAGGGAGTCATAAGCTACCACTGTCTTTAGTCACGGAGGACATTTAATTATTGCCCACAGGCACTTCACTTTCAAAGAAGTGGTTAAATAATTTAAGGGAATTTAAAAATTAACCCAAATATATATGGCCTGTGTGACTTTACTGATTCACAGTTTGCCAAGAGCATTAACATACTAGATGTTAATAATTGGAATCTATTATGTGGGTTATACCATCTTGGCCAGGTTTGAATAACACAAGGGCTAGGTTTTACCTCTAAGATTCTTTTAGTAATTAACACAGAATAGTCCTAAATTGAGATGTTAATTATGGATCTTAACCTAATTATGGAACTACCATCGTGGCCTTGTTTTATAAAGCTAGGTCTTGGTTCACTTTAGATTTTACCAATTAATTATAGTGTCAGATCCTTTTAAACATTTCATTTATTTTCATAATTTATGCATGCAATAAAATGAAAAACTTAATTAAAACATCTCACCAATTGTTTTAAAATAGTACAATAATTGCCCAAACGGGACTTCTACTAAAAATAAATAAAAATGCCCACGCAGAGGCGGGAAACAAGAACAAACCCACGCAGGGGTTAACTAACCAAACTTGCTCACGCAGGAGCGGAATACAAACAACAAGCTCACGCAGGAGCTGAATACTGGAATAACAAGTCCACGCAGGGACCGAATGACAACACAAATAAAATAATCAGGGTTTTCAATGACCCCTCCTCTTCGAGTTCCCCTTAAGCAAGTCTGACAGCCCTTTGAAGAAACCTTGCCGCTCTATGCGGTCTTCGCGAACTTCTTGTTCAACTTGGTTTAGCCTCTCAAGGACTTCCTGCTGAATCTGTGGCTGTGGCGGCTGATACACCGGTGGAGGAGGTGGCTGATGCTGGTACCCATAAGTCGGGTAACCAGTAGTCCATGGCCCTCCATATGGTCCTTCAGGATGAAGGGCATTGTAATCCCGAGCTACTTGATACGGATCTACCTCCGCATAACCATAGTGGTAGTTGTAGTGGGTGTGCGTTGGCTGCTCGAATGGGTTGTATGCCGCTGACCCAGCATACGCAGGAATCGGGTTATCGAAACCCAAAGGCGGTACCACAGGTACTGAGTTAACATCTGGTATAGGGCTTGACGGACCACCATTGTATGGGTCCTCTTCCTCCTGAAGTGGCGGATAATGGCTGCCACTTGATGGCTGGGGAGTACTAATCCGAACTCCACCTCGCACGGACATCCGTGCATTCGACCTTCTTCGCCTCGGTGGCTCCGGAGGCGGCTGCTGCTCTACTGGCGGTGGTGGCGGTGGCGTAGCTGCCACAAATTGATGACCCACCGAAGGATCCTGTTGTTGCTCGTGATGCGAGTGCTTAGACGGGGTGAAATACCAATCATACTGATTGAATTTCTCCATAAAACTGTCCGGTCCGCGGTATGGCGATCCATGGAATGAGGACCCATCTGAGATCTCAATGGGATGATTCGGCGTTCCTGATGCAGGCTCCACGGGGTCAGTATCCTCATCCATGTCGTTTTCCCCTGAAAAGTGGTCTTCCGATCCAAGTGGGTTAAAACCCACGGGTTCTGGCAGAAGGTTAGCCGGGTTAAATCGACTTTGGAAAACGGGTGTTGGGTCGCCAAAAGAATGATGAGAGTTGGATCTCTGTAAAGGTATGAAAGTTGGCGGCTGGTTGTTGGGCTCGTTTTCCGAATGGGGCCCAAAAGAGTGTTGGTACGAAGGAGAGGAGCTAAGGGATACAGATCGCCTTCCAGGTTCAACATAGAGCCTCCATGGCTCTTGCGGGCTGGTGCTCATGGTGATGGAAGGAGTACGTCGATGCGACGGTCCGGCCTCGTGATCATGTCCTGACACGGGTCCTTTGCCTCTACCGCGAAGAAATCTGGGTGGCATGATGACCTGCATAAAATAATCAGACAATAACAACAATATAATAAAAGACTCAAAATAAAACAAAGCAGAGTTTGTCCTATGTTCAATGTCTAGACTTGGAACTCGAAGAATGTGCAATTTGTGCACTGAGATTAAACACAAAAGGCTAGTGTTTAATTCACCCAGTGTTGGCTCTGATACCAACCTGTCACACCCCTAATTTCCACGTGTCACCGGTGGGCCCGGTGGGGGATTACGTGACGTAGTTGATATCATCATATGTCAAACAACACAAATTATAATGCACAGTGGAAGCAAATGAAAATAGATTTATTTCAACTATTAATTGTAATATCAAGTATCACAACCAGTCAAAATAGATCCACAGGCGGATCAAAGAAAAAGAAAGAAATGGTTCAACAGATATATGCATCCCAAAAGCTTGCGAGACTCTACGATGCTAAGGAGAAACCAGCCTATTGCGTATAGCACCTGCACTTAATCTTTTTAGGGAAAATACGTCAGTTTGCACTGGTAAATACAATTTAACTGACTCATTTTGAAAATATTTAAAAATTGGTTTTAAATGCACAAGGCACAAAACATTTTATAACTTGGGAATAATTAATCAGAGTTAAACTTGTAAAAGATTTACATGTTTGTTAACCGTTCAGTCGCCCGAGTCGTATCGGGTTTAAGGTTAAATGACACACCACATGGTATAAGTCCGCGGCGGGAAGCCAACGTTAATACCTTAAAAATAATGGACATAATACCGGGTGTACGCCTACACCCGGGTGTCAAGGTCGTGGCCAAAAATGATGCCAAGGATATCCGGGACATGGTCATTAAGCTCCCAAAGGCATAAAAACAAACAACACCAAGTTTTTAAACGGGTCCCATTGATAATACCCAACTACTAATGAGATGGGGTCAATCGCCCGACCAAGCGGTATTTTATATACCGTACCCCCAAGCCCGTATAAGGGAAAATAAGTTAAAAGTATTTACCTGAGCAAGTATAACCACAAATTCAAAAATGCACGTGTCTTTTACTGGGCTCCTATTCTGGAACGAAGGTTATAATAACCTATTAGAATCCTAACGGGTCTTTTAACATAGCCTAAGCTTAGACCGGTTAGTTTCGAAGAATAAATATGGTTTAATCGCGAGGAATGCGAAAACCGGGAAGGAATGTGATTTAGACCCTACAAGCTTGGATACTTGTATAATATGGGTAAACTAAACACATTCTGAATTTTGAGACTTAGATGATATGGTTTGACCCGTTTCGGCTAATATGCGTGAACTAGTCACATAAGCCGATCCGAACGCGAAAGTGCGTAACGAGTAACCATATAAGTCATATGCAAGTTTTCCTGAGATATATGCACCAAATATATTGTAATATCAGTAAGGTATGTCCAAATATGCCCCAAATGTTTTTATACGCCAATTATGCCTCATAAGGCATTTTGGTAATTTTACATAGGCTAAAAGGGTAAAAACGGAAAATCTGAGTTTCCAACTTTAGTCTACTGTTATAATATATATTTTTATAAAATATATCAGTAGGTATTAGACCTTTTATATATAAACTCGTTCTGACATATACTATGTCGTAAAAATGCCTAAAAAGGCGATTTGGAGCCATTTCCGGGTTTTAAAAGGAAAGCTGATATTTTTATATTTCCAGAAGGCTCAAAATATCATATTTAATATAACAAATCAGTAGGAAAAGGTTTGAGGTCAAAAGGTTATGTAAAACTCATTTTATGACCGTAAAGGGTAAAACCGGCATAAGCCGAAATAAGCTTAGAACCTCTAGTTATGCTCAGCCTAAAAATGAATAAAAATCTTTAAAATTCCCAAAATATTATTATATAACAGTGGGTATAAAGTTTTGGTATAAAATTCGGGTTTAGATAGGTTACGTGTTAAATACGCTAAATATTTTATTAAGAAAGCTTCTAATTACGCTAACGAGCATAACTCTTAATCTAGACCTCAAACTGATGTCAAATTTTGGGGACAACTTTATATTTCAGTAACTAAGGTGTCTACCCTTTTATATTTTCAAAAATTATAATTTTTGGACATTCGGGCATAATGGTCAACATATGGGCATTTAATGGAAACATGCATATGAACAAGATATCTAATGAACCACATTGTATAATCACAGGAGGATATACTAACATGTTAATAGGTCCAAAAGAAGCTCTAAGGTATTTTTAATCTTGACTAAAACGGGTCAGAACTGAAAGTCAAAGCGAAAGTAAAACTATGCGACTTTCGGTTCCGAACCGGGTCTAAACAGAAAATTGTCGAGTTGAACATGTTGGAACATGTTCTTATACTTATTACCAAGTTATATTAATGTTCAAACAGGTTACATACAACCTACATTGCTAATTATGCGTTAATTCGAAATTAAGCATTCTGTTGACTTTTTTATAATTAGCTTTGACTCGACAATCGACATGCTTAGAGTGGGAATCTGGAAATACCCTTTTAAGGGTTTGTTACCCACTTAATTACCTTCCTAAAGGTATCTTTAATTCGTGATTAGACAAAGCACATTATGCTTAATCACGAAGTCAAACCTTAATTACGACGGTTTGACTTTTACTTAATTAGCTAAGCTAGAAAGGATTAAAGATGGTTAAGGACACTTACAAGAGTCCTAAGATGGATTAGAGAGCCTAAGAAAAGAGTTGGTGACCAGAGGAGCTCCAGAAAGTCTTTAGCCAAATGTTCCAAATGAGCAAGTTTCAAAGAACACACTTGAACTCTTTATATAGTGAACTAGATGCCTTAGGATCTTGCCAAGCAACTCTAGGATAGTTACAAGATCATCCCAGATGTCCCTAAGGGTCTATATACTGCCTAGAAAGCCCATAGAATCGAAATGTTACGTTTTAAGTCGGTTAAATGCATTGGACAGGCAGCTGTCCAAAACTCACTGCCAGCGACGGTCTTACGGACCGTAAGCTTGAGGCTTTACGGTCCGTAAGGACCTCTTGCGGACCGTATGCTACATGGTTTGCGGTCCGTAACCGTCTTTACTGAAACATGGTTCAGGTGCCTTTCTTACGGACCGTAAGCCTAAGGCTTTGCGGTCCGTAACCGATCCTTGCGGGACATTCCTAGGTACCCTGCTTACGGACCGTAAGCCAAGGGCCTTGCGGTCCGTAAGCGATGGCCAGAAGACAAAAGTTTGCAAACTTTTAAGTCTTGACCATGCAACCATCAATGCCCGAAACATGCCTTCACTTTTTAGTTTGTGGGACCATCTTGACCAGCCATTGCATGGCTCATTTGCCCTTACATGTCCCCCATTTAATCTTTACTCAAAAAGGGACTTGTTACATGACGGAGATTTCAAAATTGAGTCTTGAACTCTCAATTATTTGGCCAAGCTATAATAATTCTTATTTACAAGAGTTTTATTTAAATTAGGAGTAGTAACAACCTATAATTTCCGAAGTCCTTGATAAAGATGAAACTTTATTTATTCAGGAGCAACCGGTTATCGTATGAGATGATCATCAATCGATTTAAGGATCTTGGGATTTATAAAAAAATGTCGGGTCGCTCAGAGGTGATTTAATAACGTGTCGCCCTTGGGTCGTTCAGAGGTATTTTAAATAACATGACGCCCTTTTTATCAGAAATCCTACCACATATCTCTTTATTTAAATCCGGTTTCTCTGACACGTCTGTCACACATGACACGTGTCTTTATTCTAATGGACAGGAATTTTCGAGGTGTTACATCTGAGGATCCAAGACAGCGTTCATGAATCTCTGAGAGGGGGAAGGGCGTGCGACATGAAATCTCGGGCTATCTCCCCAGTACTAATGATGGACGAAGAGGTGATCTTCCAATTGGGAGCGTAGGGAGGAGGATAACCCTCTTCAAACAGAGGGGCCAAAGGCGACCAGACCTGAGAAGAAGGAGCATGGACTTTACTCTTGACGGAAGTCTGGGGAAGAGAAATATGAGCAACAGCTTCGACAGGCTTGACATTTCCCTCTTGACTCTTCTTAACCAACAACGGAGCTGAAGAAGCCGGAACCGCAACCGGAGCCTTAAAAGTTCCTTGCAACAACAACAAAAAAAGAGAAAGAGGGGAGAAGGAAGAGGGGAAGAATGAATAAGAAGTCTAGAAAAAGAAAATAAAACAAAGGAAAAGGTCTCCAACAAACTTACAAGGCTAGAGGACGGTCAGAGAATCTTAAAATGCTTGGACAAAGAGACCTTGGTAGCAACAGGAAGAGCCTCAGACATGGTCTGAGAAGTGGACTGAGACTTCTTGTTGCTAGCACTCCGCAGCTTGGAATGAATGTCTCTAACCTCATGGACGACCCCACTAGTACCCACATCCAAATCAAACTTGCGTTTACAAGACAGTCGAGTCTCTAAGTCTTCATCACCACTGCTAATGTTTTCAGCATGAGGAGAATTCTGAGAACCCTCAGAACCCTTAGGAGAAACCCCTCAAGAAGAGGGGTCCTATCCCCAGGAATCACCTCTACATCCAGACCTTCAATACGGGGGACCTCACCCCTAAGAACAACACCCAATGTTTTCAACACCCTTAACCACAAAAGATACTCCCATCACATCAGTTTGCATCAGGTTCCACAAAGACATCTCTACACAAAGGGAAAAATACTTGAATAACAAAAGTGCAAAAACCCCAAATAGCAAAATTCATCAGGAAAACAACTACCAATAGAAGACTTACCCTTTCCTTTCAAGAAAGCCTTAGGACAACTTGGATAAAATGGGCTCAAATCCCCTATCGCCAAGATGCCCTCAGGAAAGTTGAAGGCACGAGTGGAATTCTCGTACATAAGCTTCCACAACGCTTCCTCGTCACTAGACAAAGGAGGAACACCGTCCTCGATGACGGCAACAGGATCTCTGGCAGGAAGGGACTCAGGTAACAGCGAAGGGAAGACACAGATGAACCGGTTTTCCATTCCTTTGGATAATTTGACGTTGGCATAAAGGAATAGCAAAGCGAGGAAACACTATCCTTCTTTTTCTCAAATGTAAAAACAAGTCACCATCGGATCGCAATCGATAGAATCGTCGGAACAGTGGCACTGAGGGTACCCCATCAAATGCAGCACAAATTAATTCAAAGTGTACTATCCTCATAAATGCAAAAGGATGCACTTGTGAAAAATGGATGCCATAGTGTTTAAGGAGACTTATCTTGAACGGTGACAGTGGATAGGGGACACCGTAGAATGAAAAAGAAAGGGTATAGATCACGATCCGTTCCGACGAACAGGTCGAATGATCATTAGGGCCGGGAAGACGTGGTAGAAGGTTAGGAGGGATGCGATAAGATGTGATGAAAGATTGCAATTCCTCCGGACTGATGATGGAATGGATCGAAGCCGGGCCTTTGCGACTCGTTGCTAGGAAAAATAATGAAAGTGGGAGACGAAGAAGAGGAAGTGCAGAGAAAAGGGGGAGAATGGTGAAGATGATGAGCGGTTTCTAGGCTTTTAATAAGGCAATCAAGTGGGTGGCAACTGTCTTATCAAAGTTTCAAAGATAACCGTCTGATTTACCCCATGTGGGGATACCCTTCTCTCCCTGACCGTTAGATCATTGAGATGCCCCAGAGTAGGCTGACATTAAGGGAAGCGCCAATATATCACAGGGGCCCACACGCAGACACGGCTCTGTAGCTGACGTAGTCCAGGCCCATACATGAAAAATGATAGCCCAGGACTAAGGATGACTTGTCGACGAGGGCCCCTAGTTGGGCTCCTGGTCTGGGCTTCTCGTCTTGGGCTCCCAAAAGACAACTTACTATAAAGGCCCGTTTCCATACTTTCAAAAAGATACCATGCACAATAAAAGGAGCGGGAACAAGAGAGACTATCACCTCATGTCATCGTCCCTGCCAGGAGCATTTAATGACCTGCAATAGGAAAGAGAAAGAGCTGGTCGGGATAGTACGAGGAAAGTACGAGCCTCATTAAATGCAAGGGTCATCGTCCGGGTAAGAAGGAGACACAAATCCTTCGGTGGTAAAGATCCCTTCTGGCACGACAGAAGAGCGTTAGATCTCAACGGGATTCTCACCATCCAATAAGCCTATCTTTCTATATAAGCCATGCTTGTGATCGTCAAAGGTAAGCATTCAATAACTCTTTCCCACCTACATAAGAAATCACATTTACTTCGAACATTCTCTGATTTGTATTGAATACTCGAATCTTAGAGTTCACACCATATATATTCCGATGATCCCATCATGCCGGAATATCGTTCTTCTCTGGCAAGTTTACTTACTCTTACGCCGGAGCTTGGTCCCGGACTCCCCTCCGGGGTCCTACGTGACGAGGCTAACGGTTTTCTCTTTTGCAGACCCTTTAGAAGATCTCTTTGGATGCTAACGAGTCTCCTCAACTACCGACTTTCAATCCTAGATATGTAAATGGATGGGATCCTGGTTTGTATTTCAGAATGTAACTCATCCTGCAATTCATTTTGTAAGCTAAATTGTTGTAAATATTAGTGTGACAAGTGTTGGCTTAGAAAGCCTTCTACTTTTATCATAAAAAGTCAATTTATATGACATGTAGAATTATATGTTCTAAGAAAGTATAAAGTTGGAAACCAATATGTATGAAATGCATACAAAGACACAAAAATACGCATAAAAAATAAAGAAATAAACAGAAAATTAGAACTTAAATTTTGATAGCAATAAAGTAAAATGTATGATGATAGTTGGCCCAGTCTTCCTAAAGGATTTAATTGCTTTATCATCAAAGTCTTCAACCCTACCCAAAAAAATTGCTTTAATATAATAAATATATTGAAATTAAACACATGGTAGTTGCGAGACATTATGACGCGGACGCACATACCCCTCGTCTCAGAGCCACAAATCGTATTGGTGGCTTTGTACCTTCATACGCTAATACTACTTTATACAATAGCATTCCTTCTTCTGCCCGTTCAAACGTGCGTGTGCACGCACACACATATATGTAATGTGAGAATAGAAAGAATAAATATTAACCCTTAGATTATTGATCAATGCCTCAAATAAACCATGGGATAAATGTATTATATAAGAAATTAAGAAAACTATTTAAATGAGATAAGGATAGTAATTTTATCCCAATTGATTTTAAACATTCCTTATTTTAACAGTAATTTTTTCTCGTCTCTCTCTCAAATATTATCTACCAATGGCGGAGCTTAGTGTAAAGTGGGGGTGCATCCGCCCCCAAATGTTTCAGTTGGAATTGTAAAATTTTCTATTTTTTATCCGAAATTTTTAAAATTATATAGGATTGTACCCCCAATTATGTTGCCTAAATATTTATACAATATATAAATTGGGTCCCATGAGTTTTCGCCCTCTCAGAACTTTTGGTTAAGCTCCGCCATTATTATCTACTATTTCTAAATATACATGTATCTCTCTCAAATAATCTCTACTTTTTTTTTTCTAAAATAGACTTCTCTATTTATGTCTCGCCCATCAAACTTTAAAAAAATGTGACAGCAAAATGCTATCTACATGTATAGGAAGAAGTTTCTCAAATTGCATGTGTAAGAAGAAACTGTAGATGTGTAGCAAGAAATCAGTTTTCAATACATTGATGTGTAGGATTAGATGATTCATATTAAAGATGTGTAAAGAAATTTCATATATATATATATATATATATATATATATATAGGGTAGGTATATGGTAAAGAGTGTCTAAAATGTAAGAAGTGTAAGAAGTGTTTTAAACCATTGGATATTTGATCTAATGGTTGAGATCAATAGGGTATCAAAATGTAAATTGTGTTTTAATTAGAAGGGCCTTATGTAAAATTGAAGGGCAATAGTGTCTTTTCCAGTCTTTCAAATATGGTAACCGTATCCTACACAACCAAAACCCCCTATCAATCTCCTAAAAACAAGCGACGTTCCCATAAAAGCAAAAGTTTTATATTTTCGTCAATCTAACTACATAGCAGGAAACATAGAAGGGTTTTATAGGTAAACGGAGCACATTGTTCGTCGCCAACTTCCTGTTGAACTAAAGTGTTTTATATTTCACTAATCATATGACATTCTTGTTGTATTAACAATAGAATCAAGAATCAAACGAGTGTTTTATGGATTCAAAAAAAGGAACGATGAAGCCAGCAGGTTTGAAGAGGAAGCGAGAATCAACAATTTCGAAACCAGGTTAGTGTTTTATTGGGGATTTGTTGTTCGGTACAGCGCATGGTTGTCAATGGTGTTTATTGAAGTTTTGGATGTTGGTAACAACCAGGTTAGCACTTTAGGGTTTTTAAAGGATTTAATGGTTGTTATATGTGATGTAAATGTGTTGATTGTGTAGTACAATAAGTAGATTTAAGATTGTTTTAAAAGGGGTTGAAGTTTAAATCGGTCTGTTCTGTGTCTTCTCTGTTTTGATTTCTGAAGGGTGTTTTAAATGGGGGTTTTACAAATATAGTGTCTTATATGAAAGAACAAAGGGGGTTTTAATGGGGTTTCTCTTTTAAATTGGAGTTAATGCATAAAACACTTCAAGTCTGATTCTGTCATAGTGTTATATAAAAATCATGCTTGTGGATGGCAAAATTGCATAAAACACTACACTTCTGATTCTGAAGGTGTTTTAAATGGGGGTTTTACAAATATAGTGTCTTATATGAAAGAATAAAGGGGGTTTTAATGGGGTTTCTCTTTTAAATTGGAGTGATTGCATAAAACACTTCAAGTCTGATTCTGTCATAGTGTTATATAAAAATCATGCTTCTAAACACTACACTTCTGATTTAGTTGCTGACTTCTAAACATTGTGTTGCATAAAACACCACAATTCTGATTTGGTTGGTTTCATCTAATAAGTTTATTGCATAAAACACTACACTTCTGATGTTATTGAATACTTTGTTGCATATAACACTATTAGTCTAAACCATGTTATTGCATAAAACACTTCAAGTATAATTGTGTCATAGTGTTATATGTAAATGGTTGTAGATGATGACAATATTGCATAAAACACTACACTTCTGATGTAGTTGGTGTCTTCTAAACACTTTTTTGCATAAAACATTACACTTCTGATGTAGTTGGTGACTTCTAAATACTTTTTTGCATAAAACACTACAATTCTGATGTTGATACAGTGTTATATGGAGATGGTGTCTGTTGAATACTTTATTGCATATAACAATACAAGTATAAACTATGTAATTGCAAAACAAATCACAAGTCTGATTCTGTCATAGTATTATAAGTAAATGGTGGTTTTGAATGACAATAGTTCATAAAACACTACACTTCTGATGTAGTTGGTGTCTGCTAATCACTTTATTGCATAAAACACTACACTTCTAATGTTGGGACAGTGTTATATGTAGATGGAGTCTGTTGAATACTTTATTGCATATAACACTACAAGTCTAATTATTTTATGACATAAAACACTACAAGTCTGATTGTAACATCATTGCATATAATTTGGAATTCCTGGTTCGATAACTAATTGTAAAAAGGATTTAATTTTAGTCCGGAGAAGCGGCCGAATACCCAAATTCAAAATGGGAAAGGGATTCCATAACACAATTGGACAAAGCATCCAGTTGAGCGATTCGGATAATGATAACGAAATGCAAGAAGGTATATGTAAAATAGAAAACTACGCATGTAAAAAACAGTTTGATGTACACTTGACTTTTAAATAATTTGTTATGCACTATCACGTTTTGTCGGAATTCTTGCACCAATTCTCATCAAAAAAATACGACACTTTAATTTTATTGTATTTGCTGGTTTAAAATAACAAAATGTGTTCGGTTTGCAGCTACAACAGCACCCGAAGCAAACAGCGATGACGACTTCGAGACACCGCTTCCGGTACCATTCGCGGAAGGTAAGAATTTGATTAATTCAAATGAAATGTCGGTGTTTTTCATATGATAGGGTTCATAGTGTAACATGATCTAAATGATTTTTTTAGTTTCAAGTAAACACCCTACACCAGCTGATACAACACACCGTGACACAGCCGACGACGACTTCGTGACGCAACCACCAACGACAAATCAATCAGGTAACTTTGCACACAAAATTTATAACCAAATCAGACTTTTCATTTCTTTGTAAATATAGTCTAACTGATGTGAATATATGGGTTACAGCTGCCAATTCACAGCCGGTCCGCGACAATGTTGATCACCAACAACCATGCGATGGAAAAAGACGTAAGTCAACAGCGAGTAGGAGGAAGTCGACGAGACCACCAGCATCATTTCCATCAAAAAAATATGAGCCCTTCACCGGGCCAAAAATTAAACTGAAGACGTCTTCGGAGAACCTTGTTATATTGGTTAACAGCTTGAATAAAGCACAAAAAAAGAAGGTCATAGAAATGGGATTCGGTACATTGCTGAATTTCAACATACGACATGTACCGACGCGGCTTGCATATTGGCTGGCAAGCAACTATGACGACGCTGCAGGAGTGTTGAACTTTGGAGAAACCCGTTTACGGATGACATCAAATTTGGTGAATACAATATTCGGAATACCAAACGGGGGTATAAAGCTTGTAGAAAAAATAAGAGCGAGGGACAGCAATCCGGTTGTAAAAGAATGGAGGGATCAGTTCAATGATAACACTAAAGTGTCGCCACTCGGGCTGAAGGACATGATGGTTACAGACACTTCAAGTGACCGGGCGTTTGAATTGAACTGGTTGGTGTTGTATAATACTATACTTGGGGAGATAAGCGCATGCAACACAGTTAATCAGCGATTCTTGGGATGCGTGGACCAAAATGTTAAAATATCGAGCTTTGATTGGAGCAGCTACATGATAACCTGTTTAGATCGCACGGCGAATGCATGGAACCGGAAGAGGAATGACCCTTTTAGAGGCCCGATCGTGTTACTAGCGGTATGTGACTCTACTCTCTTGTTCATGATATGAGAATGAAAACACTACATGCATAAAACACCACAAAAAACTTTATTTAGCAACATAAAATTGGTTACATCAGCTACAATTTCATACAAAACCATTAAAGTCTATTAAAACACTAATACACTATGTTACTATGTATAACACTACAGTCGCATGTATTATATTAGAAACAAGCCTGTTTTGGAACAACACATTGGATATACTATATTCCATAGCATAGTAAACAGTACAATCATAATAAGACACTACAGTTACAGACAGTTCACTACGTAAAACACTACAGTCAATAGTATAATACTACAAGAAGCATGCATAACAATTAACATGTCTACATAATTCTTAGAATTGAATGATTATATGTACAGGCTGCATACGCGTACGACCAAATGGATGTTTTGAAGCGTAATAAGAAGGGATCTCATCCGATTGAGCTGATAGATGACGGGATGCTCGACGAACTGCTCGGAAAGCTTGACGACATACTTTGGGCAGACCACATAAAGCATAACACCCCAATGATACCTAAAATTCATGTAGATGAAGATCAGCCGAGGAGTGAAAAGGTTAAGAAGATACCTGAAGAAAAAAAGTCAGCATCAACCAGCACTAAAAAAGTTGAAACGGCAGCTGAAAAAAGTGCGGCTGACAATGAGGATGGGGGCAACGAAGACTACGGACCGTACGATGAAGGGGACGACGACCATCTGGGAATATACAAACATTGCAAGAATTATCTGTTGTCACAGCCAAGTACACAGGAGTTGCCGTTTGTATGTCAAGTTGGGGCAGACGGCGAGTTTCGGATCCCAATGGTATCACAGTATGGGACGCCGCCCGTCTACTCACAAGAAGAAAGAGATAGTGAAGAGGTACATGACTTTATAACCTTTTTAACGTTTGGTATAATATCATACCTATTTATGATTATATACACCTGACAATGTTTTGGATGACACTTTATACTTTGGTTAACAGGATCAGGCGAGAAAACTGGATGATGCATTTAAGGAATTTGAAGATTGCATTGAGAAGATAAAAATTACAATGACGGAAGCTTTACGTTTGCACCCAAACAGTGAAATTATATTGAGTAGGAAAACGTCATGGATTGCGACAGTCCGCAAACATCTGAAGGACGTTACGGATAATGAGGAAGGCGATGTTGTGTCAGAAAAAACCCCCACACCTGTCAAAAACACTGGACTGTTGACACAAGGTAATCAATCTCCTTTCTCGCCCATGACTTCATCAGTTTGCGCAGAAATAGATGAACTGATATCTTCAATACAATCCGTACGACACCCAGGCACACAATCGAAAGCTGAGGGGATCCAACCAGTAAACTTGCAAAGTGAACTGGACAACGTCGCAACAACATCAAGTATTCCAGACACTGAACAGAAAGGAAACGCCTTACTGCAATATAAACTCCAGAGGCCAAAAAGAAACACCAATCTTCCAGATGCGCTGAGGTCACCGTACGTGCAGCGTGTGGTTTCATTAACAGATAAACGAGAATAATTGGAATCTGCATTAGCTAGCTGTATACTCGGCGCAACGGGAAACAAATGGTAGGTATCGACAACAACAAAAAAATTAAAAAATTGAACGAATCTGCTTGTTAATTAATGATTGTGTTTCATGTTATTACGTAGGGATGTTATATTCGATTGCCCAGTAGGTGTCTCGATTATGAGAGGCTCGTTTGAGACGATGTACCCGGAATTATGCTTGGATGCAGATATTATATCAGCATGGGCTGCAGTCCTTAACCACGAGGAGCGGTTAAGGGCACCGGGTACCCCCGCGAGGCTGTTTTGCAATGCCGGAATGTTGGTAATGCACTTTTCACACATTATAAAACACTATTTGAAAATGTATGACAGTTTATAACACCACAATACCAAACATAAATTAGAAAAAACTACTTATACCACTATATGCTGCAATCAACCATCATATGTATCCTATGAAACTATGAAACTAAATATTATGCCTTTATAAATATAAAACAGCTTATAACACTACAACCCCAGCTTATAAAACAGTTTTTGAATATCGTCAAAATATCAAAGGGACAAAGTAACTTGTATAAACTTAAATCTGTTATTTATTATGAAACAGGTGGCAGGTGATTTTGAAGGGACCGATGAAAACAAAATCACGATGTTCTGTAGCCAGATGGAAGCAATATTAGGCCAAGCAGATAGCATGGACATCAGAAACTTCCAAATGGTATTCGTGCCGGTGCTGTATAATAAACACTACATTCTAGTGTTCTTCAATCTAGCACAAACCCAAATATTGGTGATCGACAATATCGAGGGTGATGTCCCTATCAACATACGATACAGCGGCTACGTAGAAAAAGTGGTAAGAACACTACCAGAAAAATAATAATTGACATACAATATCTATAACATTTAAAATACCCCATTTGACGGCGTAAATTATACAGATCAATGCATTCTGCGCGTTTGTCAAAAAAACACTCGCCTGCTATCGCTAAAAAACTGCGATCAACATCACCGGTTGGTCTGAAGTTCCCGTGGCAAACATTGTATAACGGAACAGATTGTGGAATATTCGTCATGCGTCATATGGAGACTTTTAAAGGTGTTAGTGTAATTATAGTTTTATTATTAAAGTTGAAACTGGCATGTACGCTAATTTGATCTGTATTTCTGTTCACTAGGGACAAGTGTGCGCGAATGGAACTGCGGGCTATCGCCAGAGCGAGGCATCACAGGGGAGGTGTTGAAAGATCAGTCGAAAGAACTATGTGACTTGCGAATAAAGTACTTATCAAAAATCTTGTTAAGTGATATAAACTCATTGCGATCTACAATGGAGAAAGAAGTACATGAGTACGCGAATTTGAGTCAAGATGTAAGAGTGGAAAATGCTAAAACTGCAAAGCAAAGGATCGAGTTACGATTGGATGAAGAATAGCACATAGTTTCGTTACAACTGATAGTGTTTTGATACATGTCTTATTTTAGATATTAGCCTGGTGGCCTGGTTCTGAAATGTTTTGATACACGTTTTAATGTAGATATTAGACTGGTTTCATTTTGTCTGGTAAAACGGATCACACTGTACAAAGTGATGGTAATGGTCTTTTTTCCTTAATATAACACCATATTTCAGTATAAAACACTACATTTATAATGTGACAGCAATTAAGTGTTTGATTTACGTGATTATTGTTGTCATAGTTGAAACTATCATATAACACTACATTTAAATATAAAACACTATATTATAAAAAAAGAATTCATTTATATCAGTTAAAAAAAACATATAACACTATAATTATACATAAAACACTACAATTAAATGTCAGACTTTAAACTAACTGTATATCACAATAACACCGTGTATATTACTGCATTTAATACAGATTACCATCATGGAGACATTTGAATCATGTTATGCGAAATCAAACCTATAAAAAAACACTACAATTCAAATATAAAAAACTATATTAAGAATATGATAAACTCAAACACCAGGAATCCAACAAAAAAATATGTTTTCCCATTCATGGCCAAGGTGAAAAAAAAAAAGACAAGTTCGAAATCTATAAACTCAAACACCAGGAATCCAACAAAAAAATAAAACGTCATTAAAAAAATAGAAAAAAAAAACTCAAAGTTTGCATAATTTAGTAATCAACTACTCCTGCTCTTCATCTTCTAGCTCCTCTTCGTCGTCTCCTTCACCCGCCACATCTTCTAGCTCCTCTTCGTCGTCTCCTTCAAGGGCCGCTTCATCACTTTCTGAGGAGTCGTCGGCCTTTTCCCTTGCCGGGTACGTGCAGGTACGTATATTATGCCCCCGACGTTTGCAATTGCTACATTCACGACCCTTTTTTTTCTTCGCAGATTGAATAATGGCCATTTCACGATTACTCTTCATTCTGGAAGGTTTACCCATACCTTTAAATCTAACGTTTTTGGGCATGCGAACAGTTACAGGTGTTTCTTGCGTGTATCCAGTTATTTCAGCAAACCTATCGCGACGACTCCTAGGGGTGCGTTTACGACTGCCTGATCAGCGGTCGATTGATACTGGACAACATGGTCCCTAAAAGCGCACAGCGCATCAAAGTTATGAACCAACCTGTTAATAAGAGACTCGGCTGACCTTGTTATCTCCCTTACGACACCATTAACTTGCTGGTACCGATCATCACTTTCGCTAATCCCCAATATCGCTCCAGGGGCACTATTAGGAACAGCTTCCCTGGTCCACCGTCGCATTATATACCTTTCAGGGAACTGCCTGATATCAAGAAACCGCAGAACGCAAAAAATGTGCGCACACAAAAGCCCAAACTGTTCATAGCTATTGCATGAACAACTCACGGTCATGTCTAGCTGCCGCATCATAACCTAATACATAAAAACAAAAAAAAATAAGAACAAATATGTATACTCAATTAAAACTATAAGATAAAACACCATGGACAAGAAAAAATTATAAACAAACAATTGTTACATTCTATAGATACCTGAAAAAATGTAGTACACGTTTGAGAAAAGTCCTTCACAGAGATGTTCACAAAGTTATCCTCTCTATCATCCCATTTTCCAATACCACGGTTGTGAATGGCTGTCTGAATTTCAAGTTGCGCATCAAAGAAAATTGTCCTTGTGTATATGTTTGCCGCCTGTTGTTCTAAGACAAACTCTTTTGCAAATATTTGGGGGTTCGTATGCCTAGTATCATGATCATTCTTCCTGTGCTCGTGTCTTTGGGCTTCAATTGCAGAATCAAAATGCCCCAAGAATTCAACAAGCGTACAGTTCGGGTTGCAAAACTGCCCAAAGAAATGGTTCTCACTCTCCGAACGTGATGAGGTACGCATCAGCCCAGACATGTGTTAATCACGATAGTACGCAGGGATCCATGTATCCCTAATCTGATAAATTGACTGTAACCATTCATGATTCACCAAATCAAAATCAGCCAATATAATACCCCATTCGGTTTCAAACTGTTCTGGTAGTAATGCATCAGTCCAAACAATATCACACAACCTCTTCTTAAAATCGGTGCTATTGCATAGGTTGGCGCCAACCTAATAAACAACGAGTCAACAATAAAAAAAATTAAAAATACAAAATACCTGATAAAAACATTATATAAAAGTAAAACAACATCGATAAACAAAAAACGACATATTCATATATAAAAAAGTACAAAAAACCAACTAAACAATTCCACTAAAACAATAAACGTCGTAATCCATAATTTTGGTATTTAATAAACCTTGGTAGTAAGTTTCTCCATTATATGCCACATGCAAAGCCTGTGCCTACTTTCAGGCCAAGTATCTTGAATAGCTTTCCTCATCGCTGGGTCTTGATCAGTTACAATCACAGGTGGTGCGCGCCCAAACGCCTGCCGAAATGCGTTAAGCAACCAGCTATATGTTTCAGCAGTTTCATCCCCTATCATAGCAGCACCCAAGGTAACATTACGATAGTGATTGTCAACGCCGGTAAAAGGTACAAACATCATATTGTACCTACGCAAAAAAAATTAAGTTAACGAGTCTTTTCATGTATATACCACTACACTAAAAACATTATCATGGTGATAAAACACTATGATATAGATCTATTATGGATGTAATGAATCTAAAAATAAAGGTAGGATACGAACTTGTTACGACGATAAGTAGCATCGAAGGACACAACATCCCCAAAAATATTAAAATTTCTCTTTGAATCACCATCGGCCCAGAACAACGCACGTAAAACGCCATCGGCAGTTGTAAGGTATTCCATAGAGAAATTGGGCATAAATTCTTTCTTCCTTCTTAGGCGCTTGATAACCATGTCAGCATCGTACTCAGCTATATACCTATTTAAGTCTCTCTTGAAGTTTTTGAAGTCAACTTTAGTGGCACCTACCTTATCAAAACCTCCATAAAGAGTCATCATAATGTTAAACGCTCTAACTGGACCAACGTTTATGGCACTCAAAGCATTCACGGCTTCTTCCTGTACGTAATTCATAGATCTGTTTTCAGGAAGCAAGTACCTGTCATCTTCAGCAACAAATGAGTGATTATGCGACTCCTCGAAGTGATAAACAAAGTAAAGATTATCCGGGTTTAACTTAACCCGAATGCACGCTTCACATCCGGTCCTTATAGAAGGAACCCTGCGAGTAATCTTAGACTTCGAGTTAACATTAGAACTACCAGCTTCCTGAGTCGAGTCAATCGCCTTTAAGGGTTTAGTACCCTCTTTTGAGCATACGAACCATTTATTATGTATTACACCCTTTCGAGGCTTGTATTGAGTACCCTTCCTAACTGTGAAACCTCCCGCCTTAGCATATCTTTGGTAAAAAAGAAAGGCATTTTCCAGCGAATCAAACAGCATATACATCTGAGGTTTAATCAAATCATCAACATCTGGAATAAATGTCCTCCTTCCAGAATTTGGGGACACCTGAACATTACCAACGGGCTGGTATGTAGGAATATCTACAACGAAAAATCGACACATTAGTCATTTATAAAAACATTGATAAGAACATGTTTCTAAGTCTGATAAAAACAATATATGAAGAAAAAACACTATTTGTTTCCTGTAAAGACACTATGCAACTTAATTAACAAATAATCTATTGAATTAAAACACTTAATAATAATAAAAACTCTATGCCTAATAAAATAAATATGTCTGCACAAAATATAACAGTATTGGTGTGGGGTAAAACACTATGAAATGAAAATTAAGATTGTTGTACATAATATAACACTATATATTGTGGATGCAAACACTATACATCTAAATATCAAAAAAAATTAAATAACTCTGTAAATGATAAAACACTACAACATACAATTCAATGTATAAAACACTATGAAGGGGAATTCAGATGGGTGATTAGAATATAACACTATTGTTCATACATATGACACTATACACCTAAATATGAAAAAAAAATATCTTTGTTAATTTTAAAACACTACAAAGACTTATTAAGACAAAGGTAATCAATTCAATGTATAAAACACTATGAAAGGAAAATAACATGTGTGAACAGAATATTGATCATGCATAAAACACTACACATCTAAAAAACTATAAAACAGAATATTGATCATGCATATAACACTACACTATAAAACACTACGGATCATGCATATAACACTAAACATCTAAAAAATCAAACAAAAATAATAAAAAAAGTGATCAAGAAAAAACAGTAAAAGAACAATACCCTGAACAACTGAATGTATAAAACACTACATACACACAAAATCAAACAATACTAATGTCCTGTTAAAACGGAATACCAAAAAACAAAAGTTCGAACAAATAACACTAATTATCGGAACATGATAACTATTAAGAGATTAAAAAACTATGATACACATGTACCAGCATCGCCGGACTCCATTGAAATTGATATAAAACACCAGAATCGAAGAAGGGCGCAGACGTAAAACAACTGTATTGTGTCTATCGATTTGATAAGCCTTGTTGTATTTATAATTGATGATGAATGATACGTAGATAGCAATCTTACTGTATCTTGCAAAAAAAAAATACAAAATCCGATCCAATCCCTAAACAATCTCAACGACAGTTATTTTTTTCAGTTATATTGTAAATCAATTAAATGACAAAAATGTACAATTACTAATCTACCCTTTTGAATTAATTAAGAAGAGGGACACTTGTCATTCCAAGATTATTTCTTACACTTGTTACAAAAGTCCCATTTTTTACAGGATCCTCTACCTATATATATATATATATATATATATATATATATATATATGGAAGGGCTAAGTGAAAAACCCCATCTTTTTGAGAAAACTCTGAAAACTCAATATTAACCATTGATTATGTTTCATATAAGTAGATCAATGGTTCTCCTATTTTTAGGTAAATATTAGTTTTTAAATAATTCTTATATTAGTTTCTAGTACAACTAAAAGGGCAATTTGGGTAGTGAAAAAGGTACTTTTTGTGCTTTTAAACATTGAAAGTGACTTTCCAGAACCATCAAATCATCATAACACTTTCTCTTTCTCTTACCTCTTCCTCTTTCCCATTTCTTCACCCCAATCTTGAAGACAAAGAATGAACACTCTTCAAAATCAGGAGAAATAAACAACAACCACCAGCAGCAACCACCTCCTCCGGCGAAACTCACCGGGCTTCTTCTCCGGCCCTCTCTCTCCTCAATTTTCAACTCATCTAACAACCATAGCCACGCCAATCTCTCTCTTCTCCGTCTAATTCTACAAAAAGCTTCAACCTTTAGAAGCAAATGAAGGGTCTGAATGTCTCTATAATTTGTTGTTTTAGAGAGAGAACGATGGAACGCTGAATGTTTTTAGAGAGAGGGAGAGTTGATGTTTTAGATAGGGAAACAATAATCTTTATTTTTTAGAGAGAGAGAGTTGAATGTTCAAGTGTGTGTGAGAGAAGAAGGTTTGAAGACCTTCTTCGTGTTCATCGGACGGTTCTAGATCCGGTAAGTGTTCTTGAAATATCATTTCACAATTGATTTTTTGTTGAAATGGTTGTTAATATGTTTTTGTGGGCTGAAAGTGTTCTAGTAATGGTTAATGTTCATGTATTTTAAATAAATCCAAAACTTTAGGATGAGATTTTGAACGGGTTTTTTTGTTGGTTTGGTTGCTTGTTTGGGGCTTTTGATCTTAACAATAATTGTTTTTTTTTTTTTTGTTGGTTTGGTTGCTGGTTTGGGCTTTTGATCTAAACAATAAGTGTTTTTTTGTTGGGTTGCTTGATTTACAGAGACAGACCCATAACATGTGTTAAGCACCTGTTAGAATGATATATAACGTGTGTTGATTTACAGAAACAGATCAATAAAAGATATTCAATTGACAAGCTGGATGGATGTAGGCGACGTTAATGTGGGGACATTGAATAAGTCGCATCCTTTAGGAAAGAACTCTTCGTTCATTTATAACATGTGTTAGTGGTTCATGCTGTAACAGAACACCATGATGTAACCTGACATGTGTTCATGTATAACATGTGTTAAACCCCTCTTAGAATGATATATAAAGTGTGTTAACCTTTTGTTAATTAAAAAAAAGTAATATCTATTTTATTTTTGTTGATGTTTAAAATATCCGATAATGTGGATACTGACCGTAAAACTTGTACAAGTAATAAATGTACAAGTTAGTATGTAACATGTAATATGAAACGAGCCATTTATGGTAACACATGTACCGGTAATTTTGGAATATATAATATGAAACGGGTCATTTGTTTTGCACATTTTGGAATGTATAACATGTGTTAAGACTCTATTATAATCTTTTTGTAACCTGACATGTATTCATGTATAAGCTAGTGGTTTACAAAACACCATGATGTGTATATACTGATCTAACATGTGTTACAATTTGCCTGTTCGGAACATGTAATTGCTTAACATGTGACAAGGGTGAAAACAGTTGACGGGGGGATGAGTTTAATGGTGAGCTTAGTTAATATCGTAATCTTGTTGTAACCCCACTTGTATACATATGATAACATGTAAGCATCCATTATAACCCGACTTGTATTCATGTATATGAAAGTGGTTTGCAAAACACCATGATGTGCATATACTGATCGTAACACATGTACAAGTTAATATGGAACATACAAGTTAATATTGTAACACCGTATACCTAGGATAACATGTGTTAAGCCTCTTTTATAATCTTGGTTTAACCCAACATGGTGTCATGTATAAGCTAGTGGTTTCCAAAACACCATGATTTGTATATACATACTGTAACATGTGTTACGTGCCTGACATGTATAACATGTGTTAAGCCTCTATTATAACGTGTGTTAAGACTTCCAGAATGGATGCATAAACTTCAATAGTAACTTAATAACAACATAGTATACCTGATATAACGTGTGTTAAGCCTCTTTTATAACGTGTGTTAAGACTTCCACAATGTGTTAAGTCCATACCGTTTTAACATCATGTACTAGACAAAACAATAAGAGTCTCACATTACATATACTAGTAAACGAAAATACATAACACTAAGAAAAATAGTGGGCCGTTTACTATACCCATAACTGTATAACTGATATAACGTGTGTCAAGCCTCTATTATAACGTGTGTTAAGACTTTCAGAATGGATGCATAAACTCCAATAGTAACTTAATAACAGCAGAGTATACCTGCTATAACGTGTGTTAAGCCTCTATTATAACGTGTGTTAAGACTTCAGAATGGATGCATAAACTCCAATAGTAACTTAGTAACAGCAGAAGTACAAACATGGGCGACTCCAACACAAAAATGTTTTAAGTCCATACCGTTTTAACATCATGTACTAGACAAAACAATAAGAGTCTCACATTACATATTACTAGTAAACGAAAATACATAGCACTAAGAAAATGGTGGAGCTTCCTTTGACAGTCTGCCTTAGCTTTTCAGCGGCTACCTTTGCTGCCTTAGCTTTTCAGCGGCTACCTTTGCTGCCTTAGCTTTTCAGCGGCTACCCTTGCTTTATTGTTTGGGTCGGTCTTGAAACGGTTTGTAAACATATGGGTGTGCGTATTCCAGGGAAGTTATAAAAATGTGTTTTCATGTCACACGTAACACGTGTTATGTTGTACATGGGTTTCATAGCACATGTAATACATGCATGTCCGAGAAGTTCAAACTATAACACGTGTTAGTTGTGTTGTGTTGTAACATAAACATGGTCATGATCCTTGAGCATCTGATCCACGTTTGACGAAACCAACGATCCCGAGAATTGGATCTTATTTCCCTTGTATCCATCACCGTCTAAATAACAAAAAGATAAGATAACCGTTAAGTCGTTAACCAGACATAAATATTAACACATTCATAGCCAGAAAATCTTTTTTCTCAAATAACATCACAAAAACAGTTACTATTCAGATCAAAAGCCCCAAACAAAGCAACCAAACCAACAAAAAACAGTTACTATTCAGATCAAAAGCTCAAACAAGCAACCAAACCAAGCACAACTTTTTAACACAAAAATAAAAACCTGCAAATTACATAAACATTTACCCCTTTTAAGAACCATTTTAACAAAAAAAATCATGTTTCATCTCTAAAACAGCCATCCCACAAAAACCTATTAACAACCATTTTAACAAAAACATCAAGTGTGAAATGATTTTTTAAAATAAAATACTCAAGAGATTGTTGTTTCTCTCTCTAAAACAGCAACTCTCTCTCTCTAAAACACTTACTGGATCTAGAACCATGCGATGAACACGATGAAGATCTTCAAACTTGCTTCTCTCTGTGTGTTCTTGGTGTTCTTGATAAACATGATGAAGATTGTTGTTTCTCACTCTAGAAATCAGCTTTCAACAAGCATGAGCACAACCGAGATGAAGATGACGATGTGAGATGAAGCATGAACACACCCGAGATGAACAAGATGAAAATTGTTGTTTCTCTCTCCAAAACATTAGCTTTCTCTCTCTATAACACCAAGAACAAGCTTCATCATGTTTGGGATCAGACGATCTGGTGACATTAACTCATGCGTTGTTGGTGGAGTCTCCATGGACATTAATGGTGGAAGGAATATATGTTCCAGAGATGAAGTTCACGGACTTTACTCAAATGTCTTTATTATAAGGTAAAAGATAAAGATGGAGGTTTTGAAAGTACACTGGGAAGTGAGTTGTATAATTATGGTTGTCAAATCAAAGGTAGCAAGTAATCTTCTTGGATAAAGTAAGTTAGAAGTAAAAATACAATTATGCCCTTCTCTACAAAAGAAAGATGCTTTTTTCTATGCACACGTGGATAAATGTGGACCATGCATTGGGTTTGCAAGGTTTTCTCAAATTCAAGGGTTTTCCATATAACATTATCCTATATATATATATATATATATATATATATATATATATATGAAGAATTGCAAATGTGTAGAATGATTAATTAGAGTTAATTTAAAATGCGACAAAACAAAAAAAAGTGGTATTTACAATTATTTTTTAACGTCAAATTTTATCCCTTTTACACCTATAATCCTCATCTATTCTTGATGCCGATGTTCAAACCTTCCCTTTATGTGACCATTATACCATTTTCTTCTTAAATTAATTTTGTTCTAATTTGATCATCCCCTTTTATATATATATATATATATATATATATAGAGAGAGAGAGAGAGAGAAAGTATATCGTACAATATGCCTTAACATACGACGCGTACGCGATGGCAAATCACACGTTATGTTTTAAAAAAAATAAAATTGCATGTACAGTAAAATAGTGAAATTGCATGTACAAAATTAAAAAAATAAAATCACATGTACATTAAAATAGGGGGAAATCGCATATACAAAAGAATGTAAAATCACATGTACCAAAAAAAAAAGAAAAAGGGAAATCGCATGTTGTAAAGAAATTTTTCGCATGTTGTAAGGGAATCTCGTACGCGTCGTACGATAAGGCATATTGTACAATAACCGGTCCCTCTCTCTCTATATATATATATATATATATATATAGAGAGAGAGAGAGAGAATAAAAAGAACAATCAAAATAATTCTCTAATAATACAACCCTCGTAATAATTAAAATACAACATTGAAAAAAGAATTTACTTTTTAACTAATTCCTCTCTTCTATCAAAAATCACTCTTAAAAACGTTTTTACACATGTGTAAGTACAACAAATTTACACATACGTAAATGGCAAACTTACACATGTGTAAATTTTCTTTATTTATGAATACATGTAAATCTAAAGACGTAAATTTGATTTCTAGTATTGTATTCGAATAATAATAATAATAATAATAATAATAATAATAATAATAATAAGTATAAAAAATTGAATTTGAATTATTTTTTATTAAGTTTTTACGATTCTCACGAAATATATGTATTCTTATTTTAACCTTCTCATATATATATATATATATATATATATATATATATATAAAGAGAGAGAGAGAGTTAGGTTAACGTACAATAGCTCTTATCGCACAATATGTACGCGCTCATCTCAGCCGCCTGGTCTGGTGCGAATTCAATTTTGAACATGCGATTTATGCTGAAAAACCAACACGCGAAATTGCTTTATATACCAACATGCGATTTCATCATATTTACCAACATGCGAAATTGTTACAAAAAAACATGCGATTTCCAACATGCTTTTTTATAACATGCAATTTCACTATATCATATGTATTGTACGTTAAGGGATATTTTATTTTACACTTTCACTATATGTATATATATATATATATAGGGGAACGCTAAAATGAAAACCACCTCCAGTTGTAAGAACCATGAGAACTACACCGTACGGGGCGAGTTGGACCAAATTTTTTTTTTCATAAACATAGATGCGTGTATTATAAACACATTTGTAAAAAAAAAAAAAATTTAAAAAATGTCGTGTGTGTAGTTTTGAGCACCACAAGTTTGTGTTTACGGGTATCGTAAATTTTAAATAAAATTTACGGTACCCGTAAAAACAAACTTGTGGTGCTCAAAACTACACTCACGACATTTTTTTTTGAAATTTTTTTTACAAATGTGTTTATAATACACGCATCTACGTTTATGAAAAAAAAAATTTGGTCCAACTCGCCCCGGATCAAAAAGTTCTCATGGTTCTTACAACTGGAGGTGGTTTTATATATATATATATATATATATATATATATATATATATATATATATATATATATATATATATATATATATATATATATATATATATATGGGACCGCTAAAATGAAAACCACATCTAGTTGTAAGAACTGAGAGAACCACTTTCTAGCCTTTAAATCAAGAAGATGGATAGATGAGATTGAAAGTAACTAAAATTAATATTAAATAGATTTTGTCTTATTATGTCTTTAATATTTTAATTCAAAAGGGTAGTATAGTAAAATTACTCTATTTTGTCTTTTTGTCTTTATTACTTTTTTGTTTTATTATATTACTTTTTATTTTTTTAAAAGAATTTTTTTGTGAAAAGCATTTTTAAATTCAAATTTTTTGAACAAGACAAAAACTTTTACGCGCTGGTTTTTGCACACCGGGTTTTTTAACGCGCCGTTTTTTAAGGCGCCGTTTTTCTCAATGGGCGTTTTTTTAACGCACCGTTTTTACACGTTTTTTAACGCGCCGATTTTTTCACATTTTTTAATGCGCCGTTTTTTACACGTTTTTTACGCGCAGTTTTTTCGACGTTTTTTAACGCACCGTTTTTTTAAACGTTTTTTACGCGCCGTTTTTTCAAGCGTCGTTTTTTTAACGCGCCGTTTTTTCCACGTAAAACTTTTTACGTTTTACGTAACACTTTTTACGTTTTTCGTTTTACGTAACACTTTTTAACGCGCCGTTTTTAACGCTGGGTTTTTTCACGCGTCGTTTTTTTAACGTGCCGTTTTTTACGCGATTTTTTTTACGTTTTACAATTACATAAAAAAAGTTTTACGTTTTACATTAAAAAGTTTACGTTTTACATTAAAAAGTTTACGTTTTGCTTTTAAAAATTTACGTTTTACGTTAAAAAATTTACGTTTTACGTTTTACGTTAAACTTTTAACGTTTTACGTAAAACTTTTACGTTTTACGTTAAAATTTTTACGTTTTACGTTTTTACGTTTTACGGAAAATGGACAGAGTTTCCTCTGTTTTTGGAAAAAGCCGACAACTCAAGTTCTCGTTGTCTTTTCAAAACTCAACAATTTTCAACAATATAAACTCAATATATAAAATTTCTATCAAAATGCCAAACATAACAAGTCACTAAAGTATCGGTTCGAGCTTGGTGCGCGTTAACTAAATAAAACTCAACAATTTTTACCGAATCTTCGTGTCGTTTTGTCGAACCGCGTTGACTGACTTTGACTTTCGTTTTGACCCGGAGTTGACCACAGTTGACCAGAACTCGAACTTGTTGAACCGAGTGTTGACTGAGTCGACTCGAACAGAAGCTGAGTTGACCGAGTCCGCTGTCGGTAACTCCGAACTACCACTTTCACCTGGAAAACAAGGAGAAAGGTGAGGGGAATATATTTTCCGATCAGAAATCAAAGAAGATTAGTTACTTACCGAATGAATTACGGCGACCGGAGCTCGGAGACACCACAGCCGTCGCTGCCTCTGGCGACCACTTGCCGCTGTCGGACCATCATCATCCTCGTAACTCTCATCGTCATCAGAAGCAACCGCCGTCACCGCCGCCGTGGCAGCGGCGCCGTGGCCGGTATTCGCCCCCGGTCTCTCTCTCTCTCATCTCTGCCTCTCGGGCCTCTATCTTTCCTCTTTCTCCCCGTCACTCTGATCTATTCCGTCGTAGCACCACCACCAGACCTCTCTTTCAACTATCTCTGCATATCCTTCTTCTTCTTCTCTCAAACTTAAATGCAGACACTCACATGAAACCTCACCTTCTCTACTCTCGGTTACACACAAACAAAACAAGACCGAGCCTCATCTTCACAATCAGATGACTCACAAATCCCCCTTCTCTCGATTCCTCCTCATACCCTCCGGTAGCGGAGCCACCGTTAGCGGCGGTAGTGTTGGTGATGACGGCGGCACGGTGTCTCAGCGGCGGTGTTTGGCGGCTGCAACATTGACAAACGGAGATGAGACCACCGCAGGCGGCAGTGGCATTGTGGTGTCATCGAGACCTCGTACAAGCAGAGAGACAGAGATCGGAGGACGGTGGTTGCGATGTGGTGGTGGGTTGAGATCGGAGCAGGATGATGTTTGTTTGTGGGGGTGTTTGAAGATGAAGACTAATGAGAGAGGAGAGATGAGAGAAGAAAGTCTGCAACTTTAAAAGAGGAGAGATGAGAGAGATGAGAGATTAGACATTTAAAGGAAATGACCAAACTACTCTTTTTTGTGATTGGTTGAGAGTGGTTCTCGCGGTTCTTACAACTGGAGGTGATTTTCATTTTAGCGGCCCCCTATATATATATATATATATATATATAAATATATATATATATATATATATATATATATATATATATAGGGTAAGGTTCATTTGAAAACCACCTTTGTTGTGAGAACCATGAGAACCAATGTGAACACACCAAAAAACCCTTAAAAAACCTAACCCCCCCCCCCCCGCCCCCTCCAAGCTAACCCTCCCCCCACACCCCCCACCCAAGCTAAAATGCTAAAAACTAAACCCCCAAAAAACCTTAAAAAATCTTAAAAACACACAAATTTTTTGTTTTTTTAAATATATTTTAGCTAAAATAGCTACTTTTAGTAGCCAAAAAAGTTTTTTAAAAGTTTTTTTTTGTAACGAAAATTAGCGATTTTTCGCTAAAAATATTTAAAAAATTTGTATGTTTTTTAGCTATTTTTAGGTATTTTTGGTTGTGTTCACATTGGTTCTCGCGGTTCTCGCAATAAAGGGTGGTTCCTAACGGATCCTTCTCATATATATATATATATATATATATATATATATATATATATATATATATATATAGGGGAATGTTCTATGCAGAACATTAAGTATTGCGAGAACATGCAGAACAAAATGAAGCACTCATTTTTTCAATCCTAAAAACCTAAAAAGTAAATGCAAATATTATAAATGTAAGATTTATCGTTTCTCATACTAGAATTTAAAACAAAATATGATAAATCTTCAGTTTTTAAATAACCTACACACATGTAGGCTATGTGTAGGCTAAATTACATACATGTATGTAGACTACGTGTAGGAAAAAATATATAATTTTTTATGTATATATAATACACATATGAATGTAAGAAACATAAAATTTAAGAAATAGGAACCTTAAATCCCAAAATTTAGTGATTTAGAGTTGTCCTTTTTGTTCTCACAATAATTAATGTTCTGTAATGATCCTATAGGATAGGAGTTGGCCAGAAAGTCCAAATTTCCTAAAAACTGTAAAAAGTAATAAAACACCATAATGTCAACCATAAAACACACCAAAAACCCATAAATAATATGATGAAGATTACTAAAACATCATGTATGTGGGTTTTGTGTTGTGTTTTAAATGTTAAGGCTCTGATTGTGGAATGACAAATATTATTGTGTTTTATGTTGTTTAGCATTGTGTGTTTTATATTCATAGTTCTACGATGGTGTGTTTGAAGTTTTTATGGACTATTAGAGTTTGAATATGGTGTTTTAGTAATATTCATTCTATTATTTGTGAGTTTTAGGTGTGTTTTATGACTGAAATTATTGTGTTTTATGACTTTTTACACTTTTTAGGAAAAACACACTTTCCGTAGGATCCCCACTCTGATCCTATATATATATATATATATATATATATATATATATATATAGGGAAAGGTTAACATACAAAAAGACTTATCGTACAAAATGTACGCGACGCGCGTAACCCTTGGATCAGGCCAAAAATCACGCATGGATCAGTTAATCACGCATGGGAGCCAGTTAATCACGCATGGGAGCAATTAATCACGCATGAGATCAATTTTTTTGACCTAATCACGCATGGGAGCTTAATTACGCAAGTTATGTTGATCAAAAAAAGTGATAATCACGCATGGGATACTAATTACGCACGTTATAACTCTGTCGCGTATGATAATGTAGGATAAGCCTTTTTGTACATTATACTTTCTATATATATATATATATATAGGAAAAGTGTAAAATACAATACGGCTTAACGTACATCACGTACGACAACGTGCGTGATTATGTGTATAACGTGCGTGATTAATGTTTTCTAACATGCGTGATTTGGGTTTTTTTAGTTTATGCCGTGTGTGATTTTCAAATGAACGTGCGTAATTATCTGTCGTACATGATGTACGTTAAGCCGTATTGTACGTTAACTGGCCTCTACATATATATATATATATATATATATATATACATATATATATATAGGGGATGGATCATGAGAAAACTAGTTTAAATGAGAAAACCAAAAAACTAACTAAAAAAACCTAAAAAAAGACCAATTTTTTTTTTACAATTTTTTAATAAAAAATCGCTACTTTATATGTATGGAAAAAAATTTCAAAAAAAAAAAAAAAAAAAAAATTTTGTTGTACTGCACATGTGCACTAATACGGAAAGCCTAAACCACTTAACCCACCCCCTACCGACACCCCCCAAAAACCTAAACCCCCCCACCCCCACCCCCACCCCCACCCCCACCCCCAAAACCTAAATTCACCCTCCCACCAAAAGCCTAACCCCCCACCCCCACCCCCCAAAAACCTAAACCCCCCACCCCCACCCCCCAAAAACCTAAAACTAAACCCTAAACATAAACCCGAAAAAAACCTAAACCCCCCACCCCCCAAAAACCTAAACCCCCCACCCCCCAAAAACCTAAAACTAAACCCTAAACATAAACCCGAAAAAAAACCTAAACCCCCCCTCCCCCCACACCCAAAAACCTAATCCTAATCCTAAACCTCCAAAAAAACTAACCCTAAAAGCTAAACTAGACTCAAAAAGCTAATTTTAAGCATGTAATGCAATTGTAGTACATGTTACATTGCACATGTGCATTACTATAATAATAGTGTAGAAAACAAGACGACGCCATAAATCTTTTTTTATGTCATAAAAAATATGCTCGAATATACTTGAATGAAAGATAAGAAAATTTGTGATCTTATGGTATCATTTTTTGTTTTAAAATGATAACGTATGGAGAAATGGGAAATGTTTGAAAAGTTATATATTTTTTGTTCCAATTTTACCCCTCCTTCATTAAAAGTCCCCCCTCCTTCATTAAAAGTCTCCGTCCCCCTCCTTTTTAGTGGATTTTAGTTAGTTTTCTAGTTTTCTCATTTATATCTAGTTTTCTCATGATCCTCTCCCTATATATATATATATATATGGTAGAGATCATTTCAGAACTTTATATTTTTTCAGAACTTGTAGAACTCTTTTAGACCCTTAGATGCTTTGATCTATGGTTTAATTCAATCATGGCATTTACGTAATTAATAAAATTTTGAAAGATATTTTAATAAATATAATAGGGTATTTTGGGAAAATCCAAAAAATGAGTCCCTTAAATATCGCAACATTATACTCTCTCAACCATAACTAACCCAACATATTCTCCTTCCTCTCTAAAAAAACATAAATTATTATTTTTTTTAGAATTACAGATTGACAATTTGTTATTTTTTCGAATTACAGTTTGGCATATCGATCGTAGGTTCTTTCTTTTAACTTTGGAGCTTATGATATTTTGCGGATAAAGGAGCTTCCATGCAAACAAATATTGAGATTTATTATGCTTTAGGTTTTGATAATTCACATGGAAGCTTTTTCACATATGTGGTTTGAAAAAGGGAGGCGAGGAAATTTATGGATGTGTAGGTTAAAATCTATTTTGTTTTTGAATATTTTGAATGTACATACATTTAAACCTTTACCTTTTTGTTAGTTACATATGTGTAGACATATTTGTACATATATGTGTAAATGTTGATTTTTTTATATATTCTAAATGTTCATTAAGTTATGTCATTGGGTTAATGAATATATTTTGCGTCCATATACATACATACATACATATACGTAAATAGATACTTAGTTTGATAAATGAAAGTTTCGTACAAATATATATATATATATATATATATATATATATATATATATATATATATATATATATATATATATATAAGCAGACAATCATTTTGAAAATGGAAGTTCAGCATAAAAATTTACATATATGTAAATAGACTATTAGTTTGAAAATAGAATGATTAATATGAAAATTTACACACACACACACACACACACACATATATATATATAGGGTTACGTTCATGAGTGAACAACATCCTTGTTTGTGAACAGAGTGAACTAATCTCAGCCATCCATTTGTTTTTTTTTTATTAAAATGATAGGATTGTAATTTTACCTTTAATTTTCACTAATTCCTTATTCCTTTCCATACTAAATATCAGTTATTAAAAGATCAAAACAAAAGAAAAACCTATCTCGTTCTCTCTCTATACCATCATCTTTCACCGCCGCTTCAATTTGATAAGCCCCTGTTTCCCAGCCACCATAATTCGGCGATTACATCTTCAAAACATATAAAGGTACGAATTTCAAGTGTATTTCGGTGTTTGTAATTGTCTGTTTTCATCCGAATGTGTATATTTCAAGATTTATTCCCTTTTTTGTGCATGTAAAAACTAGGGTTTTAGATGAATGTTCATATAAAAAAATTATTTGTTTAATTAGGTTGATTAAAGGTGTTTAGTTTCATTTGATTTATTGGTTGTGTGGTTGTGTTGTTTCATATTTTTTAATTTTGTTCTTTATTTTAGGGTTCATATGATTTGACAAGAAGTCTGGGTTAAAGATCTTTTAGTTGCTGGATGTACATTTAATTCGTGGATTTGTGGTTGATTTGCTCCGATTTTGTGAAGGTGACGTGTATATGTTTGGGTTCATCCGATTAATAAAGAATAATTGTTAGTATGGTAGTTGAATTTGTTCTGATTTTGTTAAGGGGATGAGTTTATGTTCGAGTTCATACAAATATGTATACTCTGTTTTTTGGGTTCATTCGATTATACACAAATGTATACTATGTTTTTTGGGTTCATTCGATTTTACACAAAGTCAAACACATATGTATACTTTGTTTTTTGGGTTCATTCGACTATACACAAATGTATACTCGGTTTTTTGGTTCATTCGATTATACACAAAGTCAAACGTGTAAGTAATGTTAAAAGGGTGTAGTGATTTAACTTGTGTATTTTATTAGTGTAAGAGCAGCTTTATTTGGTCAGAAAACACTTGTGCATGCTGCAAAGTTAAAATTTGTAGTATTGTAAATATCTTCAGTAAGCAGTGCACAAATGTACACATATAGTATACATTTGTGTATTTGTAGTCTATACACTGGTGTACATTATGTTGTTATACGGTGTAAATGTACTTAGACTGTACGGTCATTTAATTTTATAGATATTGTGTAGGAAAATGGTATTCATAACAGAGCCTGGCATAGGTCTAATGTACTTCCATATGAAAGCTTTGCCGAAAAGGCGTGTTGACACGTCTAAGGAAAAAGTATGTTGTGAAGTTAGTGTGCTCCTATGCTAACACGCTAAGCGATCGCGTAATGGCTGAATTTCTGGTTTTTTTATTTGCATTGTAAAGATGTTTGTCTTTTTATTAATTACTTTTGTTGTATTACGATGATCTCGATTATACGTGAAGTAATAACTGATGTTGGATAGTTTCTATAGATTACTATTTTTTAATGTATTGCCAGCATGTTTTTTATTGGATACACTTATGTATATTGATTACATTTATAGATATAGTCATCGTTTGATTATATCCAAGATTCTATCATATCTCCATCCAATATTTACGAAATTCATACGTATCATCTGTTTTTTTAACTTACTCATAAATCAACATGTGTATACACAACTATAGCGATAAAAACAGAGTAACTTAACAATCTTATTCACATAACAAAAAAACTCCATGACGCTAGCTACATGAATTCTGTTATCAGTTTTAGTTCATCTCATTATTGATTTCCATCCCTTTGTTGATTTATATTTGGGGTTAATGTGTATTCATGCGTATAACAATTATTTTTTCAGATTGAAGCATTATGATGATGTTGATTATATGATTAGGTAGAACATCACAACCATGGGTTTACGTCTCCAAAAAATCTTGATTTATCGATAAAGACGAGGAAACTTGATGCAGAAATTTTTTTAGTATAGATTAATGATGCAGTTTGCGTTAATACACATGTGTATATTCAGAAATACATTTGTGTATATACACATGTAATTGTGTATATTCATTGATACACTTATGTATATTTATATATACCTTTGTGTATATACACATGTATAGTTGAATACATTATACATTTAGTCCACAAAAATTAATCAGAAACTAGAATAAAACTAAACCAACCAAACATCCAGTTTCCATCATAAAAACAAAAACCAACCTAACCACGTAACCACATATGGTTAAAATCAAAAAAACATAGTCATAAACATATTGTTCTCTACATGGAGTGTTTTAAATATTAAGCCTATTCGCCACATTGTATACGCCCGCTTCAGCCATTACTTGATCGTGAAGCGTGTTAGCATGGGAGCACACAATCTTCACAGCATACTTTTTCCTTAACCGGGTCAAACACATCTTCATTCTATATTACGTGACATTCATAGATAGTTACCACTTTGTTAACAAATCTTACAACATAAATATTTATAAATTATATAGATAGTTACCACTTTGTATGGTGTCGTCTTCTTGAAGAAATCCAAATCATTCACACACTCTATATGGTTCTCATTTACATCCATGTTGTCGATGACGGTTATAACCACGTTCTCCATGTCGAAGCTCACCAAATAAAGTGATTATGTTCAAGAATTGGGAGAACAGTTACAAAATAATCCTTCATGCTCATAAGTGACATTTTCTTTTTTACCACCAAAAACAAAGCACTCCTGAATCGCTCCAGACGTTCCGCATCGTCATATTCAGTGTTACATAAGACATCCTTGTTCTACATCAAGTGTAACCAAAATACCAGTAATTTGTCAATGTGTATTTGTACCCACATATTATTACATTTTAAAAATAAATTCAAATATAAAACTTACAATACAATCGATGTGGCAAAAAAGGCGCGGATCTATTCTCTTAGTTCTATTAACCTTCTTCAAAATTAAGCACTTAAGCAAAGCAATTGACAATCGCAACCCACATCCACTTACTAGGTTGAAAATCTTTCATTTGAAAGTACATTAGACCTATTCCAAACTCAGTTAGGAACACCATTTGCATGCCCATTATATACAAAATTCCATGACCGTATTAATGATGTGTACATCAGCATGCACACCGTTTAGCAACGTTATGTACACCAGTGTACATACAATCCATACACAAATGTACATTGTATATGTTCACATGTGTACAACTGTACATTATACAACCCAATAATCAGACAAGAGACCAGCACACTAGTGTACAGTTATATATTATACAGACATACAAGTGTCTCATGTACACCTATTTAACGTTTCTTACGTGTCTGAGTTTGCAACTTCATCTTGTTCGTCTTAATCCCGTTGTACACATGTGTACCTCGCCATAGTAACAATCATTCAAACACAAAACACTATACACATGTGTACCTCGCTATAGTAATAAATCATTATAACAAGTTGCAAACTTTCAAGATGATGCTGCTGATAAAAAAACAGAGTAACATCAAGAATTTTATTCAATTAACCATTTAACCCTAACCTACAAAAACTCATTGCTATACTCAGACCTATCTTGCTCAAAACCCACAATCGAACTGTTGTAGTAACAAATCATTATAACAAGTTGCATACTTTCAAGATGATGCTGATGATAAAAAACAGAGTAACATCAAGAATATTATTCAATTAACCTTAACCTACAAAAACTCATTGCTATACTCAGACCTATCTTGCTCAAAACCCACAATCGGACCACTGTTTTTTAATTACACAACTATTAGAACTTTAGAAGAATCTTTCAACACAGAGAGAACAAAACCCTAGCTTTCGATTACATATAATCAAACTAAATAAAAATAAAACAGAATCGGATACAAACAAATTAAATACTCGTACCTTTGCTTGGATTCTGGTGAATAAAATCACCGATATTGAGCACACTTTATGTATCGATGGTGGAAGCAATTAATCGCCGGTGGAATTAAAAGGGGAGAGACTATAAATACGTTTCTTTTATCAAGGAGATTAATAGGATCTCCTAAAAACTGAAATATGCTATGATTAGGGAACAAAAAATTACGATAATACCCTTATGCGAATTGTTTATTACTAAATATGATATAATATTTACAAAAATGTTATTACTCTTAGATCTCACCATCTACTAAATCAAAGGTCAAACTTTGTTCATTTTGTTCACAAATGAACCATTGTTCACTCTAGAACCCTACTATATATATATATATATATATAGGGGAGGGTTTAAATGAGAACGCTAAATATTGTGAGAACCGTGAGGACAAACAAAAAAACCATGAGAACTTAGTCAAAAACAATTCAAATTCAAAATTTTTTTCTACACTTATCATTATTATTCGAATACAATGTTAGAAATTCAATTTACACGTTTAAATTTACGTGAATTCATAAATAAAGAAAATTTACACATGTGTAAGTTTGCCATTTACACATGTGTAAATCTGCTATATTTACACATGTGTAAAAAATCTAAAAAGAATGATTTTGAAATGAGAAATGAATTATTTGATGTTCTAAATTCTTGTTTTGATGTTGTATCTTAATTACAATGAGATTTGTATAAAAAAATTGGTTTTGATTGGTTTTTTCATTCGTTCTCACGGTTCTCGCAATATTTAGCGTTCTCAAGATAACCCTCCCCTATATATATATATATATATATATATATATATAGGGGATCGCTAAAATGAAAACCACCTCTAGTTGTAAGAACCATGGGAACCACTTTCTAGCCTTTAGATCAACAAGATGGATGGATGAGATTAAAAGTAACAAAAATTAATATTAAATGGTTTTTGTCTTATTATGTCTTTAATATTATAATCCAAAAGGGTAATTTGGTAAAATAACTCTATTTTGTCTTTTTGTCTTTATTGTTTTTTATTAGTTTTTTGTATTATTATATTACTTTTTATTTTTTAAACATAACTTTTTTATTAAAAACATTTTAAAATTCAGATTTTTTTAAAGGTTTTTTTTATACTTTTTACAATTCAAGTTTTACGTTAAACTTTTTAAGTTTTACGTTTTTTGACGCGCCGTTTTTACGCCGGGTTTTTTCAAGCGTCGTTATTTTTTACGCGCCAATTTTTTAACGCAGTTGCTTTACGCGCCGTTTTTTCAACGCCCCGTTTTTACGCGCCAACTTTTAACGCCGTTTTTTACGCGCCAATTTTTTAACGCCGTTTTTTACGCGCCAATTTTTTAACACCGTTTTTTACGCGCCGTTTTTAACGCTGATTTTTACGCGCCAATTTTTTAACGCCGTTTTTTACGCGCCGTTTATTAACGCCGTTTTTTCAACGCGTCGTTTTTTACGTTAACGTAATTTACGTTTTTAACGCCGTTTTTTACACGTTTTTTACGTAACAGTTTTTACGTTTTATGTAAACTTTTTGCGTTTTTACGTTTTAGGTAAAACTTTTTACGTTTTACGTAAAACTTTTTTACGTTTTACGTTTTACGACCGCCAAAAAACTTTTTACGTGTTGCGTAAACCTTTTAACGTTTTACGTAAAACTTTTTACATTTTACGTTTAACGTTTTTACGTTTTACGTTAAAAAGTTTACATTTTACGTTTAAAAGTTTACGTTAAACTTTTTACGTTTTACATTTTACGTAAAACTTTTTATGTTTTACGCTTCACGTTTTTACTTGTTTGGCTATTACTCAACAGATCTGTCGGGATGGAGTGTTGTGGCGGTTGCGGCGGCGGAGGAGCACTTGTGGTGGCGGAGACGGTGATTTCATTAATGAAGATGGTGGTTGTTTCTGTGTCACCCCACACCACCGACTTCCACCGCCTTCGCCACACCACCGCCTCCATACCACCGACTTCCACCGCCTTCGCCACAACCGTTAACCCCACCGACTTCCACCGCACTTTTTCTTGATTTGGTGGGTATGAGAGAAGAGAGAGGTTCTGCAACTTCAAGAGAGAGAGAGAGAGACAATGAAATGAGAAAATGGTTTTTTGAATTCATTAAATAGATATAGATGAGAGAGAGAGAGAGAGAGATGATCTGACATATAATAAATGAGGAGAGATAAAAGGAAATGACATTCTTAGTAAAAGACCAAAATACCCTTTTTAGTGGCTGAATCTGATTGGCTGAGAGTGGTTCTCGCGGTTCTTACAACTGGAGGTGGTTCTTAGCGGCTCCCTATATATATGTATATATATATATATATATATATATATATATAGGGTCAGGATTTAGAGAGAACAATGAAAAGTGTGAGAACGATTTTGGAGTTGACATGTGGCATTGATGCTAAATTACACTAAAGGGTAATATTGTCAAAAAAACCCACACACATGAACTGTGTGTTCAAATAAAAAGCCATAAAAACACCAAATTCAGAAAAACGCCATGAAAATACCCAGTTAAAACGCCATAAAACACTCAGTTCAGAAAAACGCCATGAAAAACTCAGTTTAAAACGTCATAAAACACTCAGTTTCAGAAAAACGTCATGAAAATACCTAGTTAAAAAATGCCATAAAAACACATAGTTCAGAAAAACGCCATAAAAATAACTAGTCTAAAACGCCATAAAACACCCAGTTCAGAAAAACGCCATAAACCCATTTCATTTTTTTCTAAAAGTATATCAATAGTATACTCGTTGGAAAAATAAAATAAAAAACGCTGAGTTTTATGGTGTAACTTTTTTAGAAAAATAATCACGTAAAAAAAGTTATTGGCGTTTAAATATGATGGGGGAAAATGACATGTGATTAGCATGTGCACCCTTGTTTGAATCTTCCAATTTTACCTCTCCTGGTAGTTATAAGGTTCTCATTATTTACAAAAATGTCACCGCATCATTTTAGCCACATATCACAAAGATTCTATGGCTGAAAATCGTTCTTACTGTTCTCACACTTTAAATCGTTCTGTTCTGATCCCGTTTCTATATATATATATATATATATATATATATATATATATATATATATATATATATATATATATATATATATATTAAAGATAATAAAATGTTTGATTTTATTATATAAATTTAAAAACATAAAGTACCTATTAAATTTATTTTATCAAAATCCCAAAAACACATCATACGCTTTTTAGACTCAAAACAACTTTGTATTTGATCTGGGATAGAAACTTTAACAAGAAATGATAGATTATTTTTACATTAGCTAATATTCTTTAAAATCAAGCGAGAATAATAACACATCAGACTATCCAACTTTTAAAAACATTTGGAAACGTATTAAAGAGAGGGATTATATTTGAAATTGGTCAAGTGTCAATGTCAAGGGTGTTTTAAAAATGTAGCTTTTAGCTTGAATTGACATTTAAAAAAATTAGATTAATACTTTGATTAACTAAAGTTCTGTTTTTAAATTTGAAATGTTCTTAGTTTAATATTTTAAATACTTAAGTGACATGTTTGCACATCCACTTTATTAACAAGCTATACCTTTTATAAAGTAACAAATTATTTAAATACTATAAAATGAAATAAGGGAAATTGGTCTGTAATAATCCCACCTAGACCTTATTGGCCATTAATAATCCCACCTCGAAATATTCCCCCCACCAGTCCCACCTTTCACTTATTTTTCCTACAATGGTCCCCCCGTTAAAAAAATTTAACGGAGTTAAGCTTTTTTCCAAATTACAAACAGATTTTTTAGGGCTTTTGATTAGAACGACGATACGAGTCCATTGATGTAAAACTTACCTCGAAACGGTGCTCCAAACGATGAAAACGGCGCTTCAATTCGGGTGTTTAGATTTCCAATTAACCAAAATCAAGTCACTTTGAGCACCATTTTGAAGTAAGTTTTACATCAATGGACTCGTATCATCGTTCTGATCAAAAGCCCCAAAAAAACTGTTTGTAATTTGGAAAAAAGCTTAACTCCGTTAAGTTTTTTTAACGGGGGACCATTGTAGGAAAAATAGGTGAAAGGTGGGACTGGTGGGGGGAATATTCTGAGGTGGGATTATTAATGGCCAATAAGGTCTAGGTGGGATTATTACAGGCCAATTCCCCATGAAATAAAAACAAATAATAATTAAAGAAAAATGTTAGAATTTAGAAAGGGTTAGGGCTGTAGAAGGAAACCTTTCCTCATTTATCAAGCTGTTTATATACTCTGACACAACTTTGATAAAAACAACAGCATCAATCCCTATTTTTCCCTATTTTATATTGTTTTTCTTTTATAAATAATTAAATATTCCCACTCCTACTCATCCTTCTACTCTCTCACACCTAAAACACACACACACATCTTTCTCTCTCTAAAAGTTGTCTTTGTTTCAAGAGGTTTATGAACATCAAAGCTTCTGCATCAAATGATTTGAAAAAGGAAGGTCAAATCAAAATCAAAGTACCCTTAAATTCAGTTTTCAGAGAACAACATACTTCAATTCTTGTTTAGAGAGAGAAACTAACTAAACCTCGTATTCAAGAACAAAACATATCTATGTCTATCTCTATCTGATTAATATTGAAATCTAGTTAAAGTTTTATATATTTTTATAACTATAGTTTTTGATGAAGATATGACTTCTCTTTCTATGTGTTTCAAAAGTTCAGACATTATTTTCACCCATCCTTCCTATCTTTATGGATAATATTATTATTATTTTCTTGCATAAAAGATTACTGTAAAATGAAACTTGAGCCCATCCTTTCTCTCTCTCTTAAAACTCTCTCTCTCTATACACATATAGTGATTGATATAGGACATATAAGTGTGTGTGTAGATAGATAAACACATATATACATGTGGCTATCTATTTTTCTATACTTCAATCTATCCCCCCCCCCCCTCTCTCTCCTCTCTCTCTCTCTCTCTCTCTCTCTCTCTAACACACACTGTCTGAGAATGATAATCTATGATATGGATATTATGTTGTTATGAGATCTGACTATTGGAAATTAACACCTCTTCTTGCAGTTGTTCAATGATGATGATGATGATGATGTGATGATGACAACACGTGCACAATCATCATATGTCCATCACTAACATCTCTTTAGGTACATCACCAATAATATTACCATTAATATCTTCTCATTTTGTGAATTCATGACCATTTTTTTACTCAATTATCAGGTTTCTTTTGATCTTATTTTCTGGGAATTAATTCAACTATTCAAGCAGATATTTTCAGTTAATTATTCAGTTGCGTATGGGTTGAGAAAACAGGTAAAAAAATTGTTTTTTTTAAGTATTTATTTATATTTTATTTGGCTAATCTTGTGCATACAAGTGTCTTCTATGTGATGATAAAGAATAATTGTATATTTTGTTATACAGATAGAAGAAAATTGTCCTAAAAAGATATAAAAAAAAAAAAACATCTATGGCGACTTATTACAATGGAAATTCAGAAATTCAAGGTGGAGATGGGCTACAAACACTAGTTCTAATGAATCCAGGATATGTATATTACTCTGATACACAACAATCCACACAATCACAACCCGCGAATTTCGGTTTTCTTGATTCCAATCATCCTGGAAACCATCCACACGCAAACATGGCGCCACCACCGCCTGCGACTCAACAGCTCGTTGGCATACCGCTGTCGGCATCACCACCGTCATCTGTCCACTCCCAACACGACGTATCGTCGCTACACTCGTTCATCCCACGAGCCCAGTACATGTACAACCCGGTTGAGTTGGTGCAAGCGTCCCCGCGTGAGGTTACGCCTTTTCAACAAGGTCTTTCTTTAAGTTTATCTTCTCAGCAATCAAGGTACGCGTCTCAAGCCGCCAGAGTGCCGATTTCTCCCACTGGTGACAACCGAAGAGCGGCTATTGGTGCTGGTGGTGGTGGATCCACATCATCAGCATCCGGGGGGGTTTCGAATAACATGCTGTTGAACTCGAAGTATTTGAAAGCGACACAAGAGATACTAGAAGAAGTGGTGAACGTTGGAAAAGTAGCGCTCCAGAACCCCGATCAACCAACGAAGAATCTCGGGATTACAGGAGGCGATGGTGGATCACCGACAGCGGTCACTGGAGAAGCTGAAACCGTCACCAAGTCCGCCAGTGCAGCTGAACTTACGACGGCAGAACGACAAGAAATTCAAATGAAGAAAGCAAAACTTGTTAACATGCTTGATGAGGTAACTAATTAAACAATCTTTTAATCTCAAAATTTCATGATAATTCTATCATTTAATTACTAAAGATTGAACCTTTTTGTGATTAAATTTGTGGGTTTAAAAATTTAAAGGTGGAGCAGAGATACAAACAATATCATCAACAAATGCAACTAGTGATATCATGGTTTGAACAAGCAGCCGGAATCGGGTCTGCGAAAACATACACAGCACTCGCTTTACAAACAATCTCAAAGCAATTCCGGTGCCTAAAAGACACGATTATGGGACAGATCAAGGCCGCCAGCCTTAGTTTAGGGGAAGAAGATGGTAAGGCGGATGGTGGTGGTTCGAGGCTGAAATTTGTGGATAATCAACTCCGACAACAGCGAGCTTTGCAGCAACTGGGAATGATCCAACACAATGCTTGGAGACCCCAACGAGGATTGCCTGAACGTTCTGTTTCGGTTCTTCGTGCCTGGCTTTTCGAACACTTTCTTCACCCGTAAGAATCATAACCTAAACAAGTTTTTCTTTCTTATGAATTTTGTAGATTTGTGATCGGATTATATGAATTTTATTCAGTTATCCGAAGGATTCAGACAAACATATGCTCGCGAAACAAACAGGTCTTACTAGAAGCCAGGTGAGTAGTTATTTTTATTAACTAATTTTCACATGTTTTGTGAATCCCCTGAATCTGTAGTTTCGAATTTGAATGATTTTGCGTTGTTATAAAATACCGTAGGTTTCGAATTGGTTTATCAACGCTCGAGTAAGGCTATGGAAGCCAATGGTCGAGGAGATGTACCTCGAGGAAATCAAGGAACAAGAACAGAACGGAACGGAAGCGAGTAAAACAAACAACAACGACGAAACCGACGAGAATTCATCGTCCAAACACGAGAAAAGCCTTTCGCCAGAAAACACAAACAGAGGATTCCGAACGGCAAAACAAGAGAAACCATTCCATCCGCCGCCATCAATGGCCATTTCGACTAGTGTCTCAACATCTCCGACCGCCACGGGAATCAATTTCCAAAACCCGTCGGGTTTCAGCCTCATGGGACCGCTAGAAATGGAGGGAATCACACAGTTCAGCCCGAAAAAACCGAGAAACGAGCTGCAGCAACAGAATCAGGACGGAGGTGGAAATTTCACGCTTACTGGCGCCAACCCAACCGATTTCATGGGCGGACTCGGTGGCTACCCTATTGGCGAGATCGGGCGGTTCACCGCTGACCAAATCCAACAGCACTACTCCGGTAACGGAGTCTCGTTGACTTTAGGTCTACCACACTGCGAAAACCTATCGATATCCGGGAATCACCATAATTTCCTCACTAACCAAAGCATCCAGCTCGGAAGGGGACCGGAGTTAGGGGAAGAAAACGATTACAACACGATGAACCCGACATCTTCTTCACACACAGCAGCGTTGTACGAGTCGATGAATATTCAAAACCGGAAGAGGTTTGCTGCACAACCTCTGCCGGATTTTGTTGCTTGAACAAGATCAAGAAATCAAGAAACTAAAACAAGATACACCTTAGAACGGATTCGATACTTCGACGAAGAACAAGAATCATTAGAGTTCTATATAGATACAGATTAGGTTTTTCATGAATCATACCATGATTTATCATTTAAGGACTGTATATTAATTTTGTATCAGCAGATGCATAGATGGATTTTATGTATGTATGTATGTATGTATGTATGTAAAACTAGTTATATATATATATATTTGGATTGGGGGTATACAAAAAACAATATTTATTATAATCATATCATCTTCTTCTACAGCTTTCACTATTTTTTTTCATTTTCAGATGCATATATGTTCTATCCAATTCTCTAATTAAAAGCCTTTAATATTCCCAATTTGATCAAGATTAGGAAAGCCCAAAACATGTTAGCCAAAAAGGATTGGGTACAAGTGTCTACAATCTGGAATTTAGGGTATGAGCTTCTTTGAGACATTTTCACAAACACCTTGTGTGCATCAAAGTTTAAACGATTATTTACCTGTTTTCTAGCCTTCCCCTGTCAAGCAGGCAAGGAATGTTAAGGCGGAACATCATCTGGTTGTGTTGGTTCATAATTATGGGTACAACGAAGATAATGAAATATGTGTTTGGATATACTCTAGTGTCATAGTGTTGGTTCATAAGTACAAATGAAAACATAAATGCCCTGTTGAGAGCAATAATTTTCTTCATCGTGTTATTGATTCTTTACTATCACGGTACTAACATTCGTTATAGCACTCGAAAGCCAAAGCCAAGGAAAATAAAGTCTTGATATCTCAAAGGATATTAACCTCTGTTTTACATGGATCGAAAAAAAATGAAAGCGATACCGGTACCGACATGGTTTGGTAGGATCGGGCCGGTGCGTTTCGTTACCGATATAGTGCTGAGAGTCAGTATAATCTACGACAAAAAAATACATTATTCTGAACACAACTCGTAACACAAACCTTTAGTTTGTTAAGAGTGTGTTAACAACTATCTATTTGTGAATAAGTTAACACAAGAATTATATCAATAACAAGTGTATGGATTGAAATAGATTTACAAATGAATTTTGATCTTCTGACCTCTTTTTAGAGTAAATTGCCAAAATCGTCTCTGAGGTTTGGGCTTATTTGCCATTTTTATTCAAAATGAGTTTTTTTTTTACCAAATCGTCCTCCACTTTTACAACCTTTTTATATTTTCATCCAAATCACTAACATGGTTTATTTTTCTGTTAACTCGTATTTTGTGTTCTATATTTTTTTAACCATTAAATGAAAAGCAAAATAAATAAATAAATAAATAAATATAAAACCTCCCTCTCCCTCCCCTCTCTCTAAACCAACCTCTACAACACACACACATTCTCTCTATCTCTTTAATCCTCTGCACCACCGTAAACCCACCAACTTAAACAACATAGCCGACCACCGGAAACCGACCACCACCTCCAACAAGAATACAAAATCAAAAGTCGCTAAATCTACAACCTAACTTCTCTCTAAACCCACCTGCAACCTAACTTCCGCCGAGTTTTTACCACCGGCGAGAGCTGTTTTTATAAAAAAAAAATACCCAATAAGACTACAAAATCAATACAACGCACTCGCTAAACCTGCAACTTGACGTCTCTCTAAACCCACCTGCAAACCTAAATTCCGGCGAGAGCCGTTTTCTAGCGAGGTATAACCTAACTTCCAGCGAGTTTCCACCACTGTTTTCCCCTCGTTTTTTCCGGTGACGGCTTTCTGTTGTTTTCTCTGATTTCCACACTTGTTGGAAGAGGTAGAGAGTAGAGGGGGTGAGAGATTGATTGGTTTGGTTTGGGTTGGGTTGTGGGGGGTGGGCGGAGCTAGTGTAGATTGTTAGTGGTTGGTGTGTAAGTTAGAGAGAGAGTAGCGATTGGTGGAGGTGGACATGGAGAGAGATGTAGAGATGCAAAGATTTAGAGAGACAGGAGAAATACTAAGGTTATAGATAGAGTAGGGTGGAGTAGGGCTGTCCAAACTGCTCGACGATCGAGGATCATTCGACGATCGCTCAAAAATGCTCGTTCGATTCCTGCTCAGTTTGTAAATTAGCTGCTCGGCTCGGTTCGATTTGAAAACGAGCCAAGCATGAGCAAAGGCCCGCTCGCTCGTCGATCCCTCGGTTTCGCTCAAATTATTTTTATTAAATAATTAATATATACATTATAGATTTTCAATATATATATATATAGTTATATAGATAAGTAGTCCAAGAATAATTAAAAGCCTAAGAAATATACTAGCCTAACTCAATACCAAACCTAACCCTAATTCCTAAAAATTCAAATCAGCACCTAATCTCCTACTACATACCTCGTTGCTGCTCAAGTTCAACTTATACGGATAAGGTACAATCTCTGTAACACCTCGAAAATTCCTGTCCATTGAAATAAAGACACATGTCATGAGAGACAGACGTGTCAGGAAAACCGGATCAAATAAAAAGATGTATGGTAGGATTTTTAATAAAAAGGGCGTCATGTTAATTAAAATACCTCTGAACGACCCAAGGGCGACATGTTATTAAATCACCTCTGAGCGACCCGAGTTTTATAAATCCCAAGATCCTTAAATCATTATATAATCATCTTATATGATAACCGGTTGGTTCCAAATAAATAAAGTTCCATCTTTATTATGGACTTCGGATTAGTAAGGTATGTTACTACTGAAAATACTAAATAAAATCCTTGTAAATGGAATCAAGAATAATTATGAAGCTTGTTAACTATAATGGGAATCCAAGACTTGTTCTTGGTGTTTCCGTCACTTTACAAGTTCCATAAAAGGTCACATGAAGGAGGAAACATGTAAGATCTATCTAAGCATGCAATGGCTGAGCAAATGACCCCACTACTGAAAAAGATGGACTGAATTCGGAAATGGTTTGATTGCATGGTCAAGACTTAAAAGTTTACAAATTTTTGTCCTCTGACCAACGGTTACGGACCGCAAGGCTCTAGGCTTACGGTCCGTAAGGAGGGTACCTGGGCGTTTTCAGCAAGGGTCGGTTACGGACCGTAGCCATTTCAGCATACGGTCCGCAAGAGGTGCTTACGGACCGCAAGGCCTTAAGCTTACGGTCCGTAAGACTGTCGCTGGCAGCAGAAAATGGACAACTGCCTGTTCAGCCTGTTGCACCGCCTTATTGAAGTGGTTTTCGAAACAAGGGACTCTCTAGGCAGTATTTAGCCTATTAGGGACACCTGGGGTGATCTTGTAACTATCCTAGACTTCCATGTCTTGATCCTAGAGCATCTTGGTCCTTATATAAGGAAGTGAAGTGGTGAACTTTGATCATTCATTGTGTCACTCACTTGGAGCTTTTCTCTGGAACTTCCTTGGACAGCAACAAGTGCTCATTAAGTCTCTAATCCTTCTTAGGACTCTTGTAAGTGCCCTTAACCTCCCTTAATCCATTTTAGCTTAGTTAATTAAGTAAAAGTCAAACCGTCGTAATTAAGGTTTGACTTCGTGATTACATAAAATGTGCTCTGTCAAATCACGAATTAAAGATACCTTTAAGTAGGTAATTATGTGGGTAACAAACCCTTAAAAGGGTATTTCCAGATTCCCACTTTAAGCATGTCAATTGTCGAGTCAAAGCTAACTATAAAAAGTCAACAGAATGCTTAAATCCAAATTAACTTATAATTAGCAATGTAGGATGCATGCAACCTGTTTTATCGTTAATATAACTTGGTAAATAATGTAAGAACATGTTGCAACATGTTCAACTTGACAATTTTCTGTTTAGACCCGGTTTGGAACCGAAAGTCGCATAGTTTGACTTTCGCGTTGACTTTCAGTTCTGACCCATTTTAGTCTAGATTAAGATTGCCTTAGAGCTTCTTTTGGACCTAATAACATGTTAGTATATCCTCCTGTGATTATACAACTTGGTTCATTAGATATCTTGATCGTATGCATGTTTCCGTTAAATGCCCATATGTTGACCATTATGCCCAAATATCCATAAATCATGATTTTGAAAATGTAAAAGGGTAGACATCTTAGTTACTGAATTATAAACTTGTACCCAAAATTTGACACCAGTTTGAGGTCTAGATTAAGAGTTATGCTCATTAGCGTAATTAGGAGCTTTCTTAGTAAATAGTTAGCGTAATTAGCATGAAACCTACCTAGACCCAAATTTTATATCAAAACCTTATACCCACTGTTATATAATAATATTTTGGGAATTTTAAAGATTTTTATTTATTTTTAGGCTGAGCATAACATAAGGTTTTAAGCTTAATTCGGCTTATGCCGGTTCTGCCCTTTTAGACCATAAAATGAGTTTTACAAAACCTTTTGACCCCAAACCTTTTTCTACTGATTTGTTATGTTAAATATATTATTTTGAGCCTTCTGGAATTATAAAAATATCAGCTTTTCTTTTAAAACCCGGAAATGGCTCCAAATCGCCTTTTTAGGCATTTTTACGACATAGTATATGTTAAAACTAGTTTATATACATAAGGTTTGATACCTACTGATATAATTAGTAAAATTTTATATCATAACAGTAAATTAAGGTTGAGAACTCAGGTTTCCATTTTAACCTTTTAAGTTTATGTGAAATTACCAAAATGCCCTTATGAGGCGTAAAGTGAGTTGAAAATCATTTGGGGCGTAATAGGACATATCTTACTGATATTACAACATACTTGGTGCATATAATCTCAGGAAACTTGTATATGACTTATATGGTTGCCCGTTACGCACTTTCGCGTTCGGATCGGCTTATGTAACTAGTTTACGCACATTAGCCGAGACGGGCCAAACCGTATCATCTTAGTCTCTAAATTCAGAATGTATTTAGTTTACCCATAATATACAAGTCTCCAAACTTGTCGGGTCTAAGTCACATTCCTTTTCGGTTTTCGCTTTCCTCGCGATTAAACCATGTTTATCCTTCGAAACTAACCGGTCTAAGCTTAGGCTATGTTAAAAGACCCGTTAGGATTCTAATAGGTTATTATAAACCTTCGTTCCAGAATAGGAGCCCAGTAAAAGACACTTGCATTTTGCTTTTGTGGTTTATACTTGCTCAGGTAAATACTTTTAACTTATTTTCCCTTATATGGGCTTAGGGGTACGGTATATAAAATACCGCTTGGTCGGGCAATTGACCCTAACTCATTAGTAGTTGGGTATTATCAATATGACCCGTTTGAAAACTGGTTTGTTTGTTTTACGCCTTTGGGAGCTTAATGACCATGTCCCGGATATCCTTGGCATCATTTTAAGAAATGGCCACGACCTTGACACCCGGGTGTAGGCGTACACCCGGTAATGTGTCCATATTTATTAAGGTATAAACGTTGGCTTCCCGCCGCGGATTTATACTGAGTGGTGTGTCAATTAACCTTAAACCCGGCACGACCCAGGCGACTGAACGCATAACGAACATGTAATTCTTTTACAAGTTTACTTTGATTAATTATTCCCAAGTTATAAAAAGTTTTGTGCCATGTGCATTTAAATCAATTTTCTAAATGTTTTCAAAATGAGTCAGTTAAATTGTATTTACCAGTGTAAACTGACGTATTTTCCCCAAAAAGATTAAGTGCAGGTGCTACACGAAATAGGCTGGCTTCTCCTTAGCATCATAGAGTCTCGCAAACTTTGGGATGCATTTATCTGTTGAACAATTTTCTCCTTTTTATTCCGATCCGCCTGTGGATCTATTTCGAATACTTGTGATACTTTGATATTACATTTGTTGGTTGAAGTAAATCTATTTTTATTGCTTCCGCTGTGCATTATAATTTGTGTTGTTTGACAATGATGATATCAACTACGTCACGATACTCCCCCACCGGGCCCACCGGTGACACGTGGAAATTCGGGGTGTGACAATCTCCTACCTCGCCAGCTACCTCAAATCAGCAGTGTCACACCCCAACCGATGGCGGAAACATCGGGATGAGACGAAGTGTGTATAGATTGCTAGAGACGTCATAACACTATGTGACAATATTTAATTAAATTCAAATTTCATTTCAAAACTAAATTGTCAACAAGATTCAACAAAAACAACAACATTGTTTCAACATAGATCATAACAACAAAAGATAAATTAATCTAGGTGTGTATCTAGTCCACCCTAAATCTCGTTTCATCTTTAGTCCATACCTCAACAATTAACCTGCAACATGTATTAAAATAGAGTTCAATGCAAAAGCAAAGGCGAGTATACAAGTTTGACTACATAGCATAATAGAATAAAAACTCATATCCAACATGTAACATAGTGAATAAATTTACTAGCAATGCAATTTTTGGCGTACTATATGATCAAACCCAAGAATACAACACACAAAGAGCCTAATCCCAATCGTTCAGCGGGATAGAAATGTTTAACTCAACAATACCCAATTAGAATAGCGGGCGGGGCGTTAATCCTATAGCGCTATAATTGTTAAGGTGGGCTAGCAAAGTTAATGAGCATACAACGTTCCAAATCGTTCATAGAGCATACAAGCATAGCAAATATTCATAATAGTTTCATGTCACGTTCATAGATAGAGTATGTTTTGTTTAAGCATAAAAGTTGTTTTGAATAGGTATACATGTTGCATCCCAAAGTGTAAAGGGGAAAAAGGGATCGAGTATACTCACGGTTTACAAGTCTTGACTTGGAAGTTCCGAGAGTAAGTTTGGTGGATGATTTAGCTTGGAGCACCTAGTCCTTCTACACGAGGAAACGTAGGTGTGTGAGTTTGGCGTTTACGGAAGATTAAGAATGTGGAAATAACTTAGTATAACGAAAGTATATGTGTATGTGAAAATAATCATCTTTTAGACTTTATAACCATCATATGACACTAGGTAACCAATATGGTTATTTAATGTTTTTCATGGGTAGTGAACCCATTAGAATCATATTAAGGTTTAGGTCTTGGATGATATTCTACTTCTTTAACATGTAAACACAAGTTTAATGTCAAAGGTTCGAATGAGTATATGCTTATACTTAGGCTAAATATTACATATTATTTAGGTCCAATATGTCAAGTAGGAGGTAGAAGATTAAATCTCCATTTAGGCACCTCTTAGTTACAAGGATGTCATGCATGGGGTAGAAAGTCTAAGCTTCCATTTAGGCACCCCTTTGAAGTTCACCACTTCTCTTGATGTAAAGACAACCAAGGAGGGTCACGAACTAACGTTTATACGAGTATGTAAGATAAGCTAACTAATAGAAATCATCAAATCATGTGAGGATTGTATGTTTGGACAACCCAAGTTGTTCCATAATCACTCATGTATAAAAGTCTAAGTATGACATGACTTGTGGGTTAAAACCCTAATCAAAACACCAAGTTTATGAGGTTTAATCCTCTGATTTTAATTGTCTCAACCATGTTTTTAAGCTTACCCAACCATAGGAGAGGTTGTAAGCATTAGGACATTGGTGTGAGATGTGTTAGACACAAGTTGGATAAGAAATAACAAGTGGTTGAATAATAATAAACAAAACAGAAAGTTTTAGTCCATTTTAGGGCAAATCCGAGCATGATTCTTCCAAGGAAAAACCAAGGATTCAAACCCAAGGACATAACAAAGCAATAGGAAGAAGAACCAAGTGATTTGGTTGAGAAATGAGCAAGTTACACTCACTTTTGTAAGTCTTCACGAATCTGTCCAAAACTCAGATTCTCAGCTGATTAGAGAGTAGTTTAGTGAAGATTAGAGAGTTGTGAAAGTGTCAAATGGGTTGGAGAAGGTGGGTATTTATAATGGAAGAGTTAGAAGGTGATTGGAGGTGATTAGAGGTGGATTAAAGGTTATTGGGTGGTTTAGGTTAATGGGATTTCGTGCACAACAGCTCAAGAAACACATTCTGCCGAAACAAGGGCGTCGCGTGACGCCTAGCACCCTCGCGTCACGCGGCGGGTGTGTTTGTCTGACTTTCGTTTTATTACACTTAGGCCCCTGAAGTTTATAATTGGTTCCTTTAGGTGCAAACTTGAGAGTTTAGGGACTTGTTTTGATATAAAAGCATAGTATAAGGTGAAATCAAGTAAGACGATCAAAATCAAAGTATAATTAGGTGTATAAATGTCATAACCAAGTATCGTTCTCGTTCAAAACACGTTCAATGCATGAGTTTAGTTTAATTACAAGTTTAGCACATAGTTTCCAAGAATAACGTTCAAGCACAAATTGATTCACTAATCGAGCATACGAGCATAATTAGAGTGCGTACAACAATAATGTAACAAGATACAAGTTTCATTAATGATCCAAGTCTTGGTTTGATAATGATTACAAAGAAAGGAACGATTACAAGAATACAAAGTTTCCAAAAATAGAAATACGAACAAAACTTTCTATAAATGGAAAGTACAAAAGAGCCGGGCGTTACAGTCTCCCCTCCTTTAGGAAATTTCGTCCTGAAATTTAGGAAGACGTAGGGAAAAGATGAGGATACTTTGACTTCATATCCTTTTTGAGTTCCCATGTAAATTCGGCGCCACGTTTTCCTTCCCATCTAACCTTGACGATAGGATTCTTACTGCGCCTTAGTAACTTGACTTGCTGGTCCACGATTTCTACCGGTTTTTCCACGAAATGCATAGTATCGTTGATTTGAAGATCTTCGAGAGGAATTTGAAGTCCTTCATCAGCGAGACATTTCTTTAGGTTAGAGACGTGGAACGTTGGATGAACATTGCTGAGCTCTTGAGGTAAATCGAGTCGATAAGCCACCTTACCAATCCTTTCGAGTATCTTGAAAGGACCAACATAGCGAGGGGCAAGTTTTCCCTTTTTACCAAAACGAACCACTCCTTTCCAAGGAGACACCTTGAGTAGGACATGGTCCCCAACGTCGAATTCCATAGGTTTGCGTCCCTTGTCTGCGTAGCTCTTTTGACGACTTCGAGCCTTGAGTAGATTGTCACGGATTTGGAGAATCTTATCCGTTGCTTCTTGTATGATCTCAGGGCCAGTAAAATGTTTGTCACCAATCTCGTGCCAGCTTAAAGGAGATCGGCATTTGCGACCATACAATGCCTCGAAAGGAGCCATTTGAATACTGGAGTGGTAGCTATTGTTATACGAGAACTCGATCAAAGGTAAATGCACATCCCAACTACCACCAAAGTCGATGACACAAGAACGGAGCATGTCCTCTAGGGTTTGGATAGTACGTTCAGTCTGTCCATCCGTTTGGGGATGAAAGGCCGTACTAAGATTTAAATGAGTACCCATAGCGGACTGAAAAGTTTGCCAGAGACGCGAAGTGAATCGACCATCACGATCAGAAATGATGTCGAGAGGAACACCATGATGGCGTATGACTTCATTGGTATAGACACGAGCAAGTCGTTCAACTTTGAAATCCTCGCGAATGGGAATGAATTGTGCGGACTTAGTCAAACGATCAATGACTACCCAAATGCTATCGTAACCAGAAGGTGTACGTGGGAGTTTAGTTATGAAGTCCATCGCAATGCTATCCCATTTCCAAACGGGAATTTCAGGTTGTTCGAGTAGGCCAGAAGGTCGTTGATGCTCGGCTTTGACTTTCGAACAGGTAAGACACTTGGAAACATACACAGCAATGTCTCTCTTCATACCAGGCCACCAATAGGATGTATGTAGATTATGGTACATCTTGTCAGCGCCAGGGTGAATTGAGTACCTAGATTTGTGTGCTTCGTTCATGATAAGGTCACGAAGATTGTCACGATCTGGTATCCAAACGCGATCGCAACAATAGAGGAGACCATCAGGTTTTGAAACGAGTTGACTTTCAGATGCTCCACGTATTTCTACAGCCATGGAACCTTCATTGATAGAGGAGTACTGCGCTTCACGAATGCGATTGTGAAGATCGCTCGAGATATGAAAACAACGAATGACATCTACATGAGCCTTACGACTAAGTGCATCGGCCACGACATTCGCCTTACCAGGATGGTAGCGAATCTCGCAGTCGTAGTCGTTGAGTAATTCCACCCAACGTCGCTGTCGCATGTTGAGTTCTTTTTGGTCAAAGATGTGTTGTAGGCTCTTATGGTCAGTGAAAACCACACACTTAGTACCATATAGGTAGTGTCGCCAAATCTTTAACGCAAAAACAACTGCGCCAAGCTCGAGGTCGTGGGTACTATAATTCTTCTCATGTATTTTGAGTTGACGAGAGGCGTAAGCGATGACTTTGTCTCGTTGCATGAGCACGCAACCAAGACCACGATTTGAGGCATCGCAATACACCACGAAATCATCATTCCCATCAGGAAGAGCGAGAATAGGAGCGTTGCAAAGTAAGTCCTTGAGAGTCTGAAAGGATTCCTCTTGCTCAGGACCCCAAGCAAAAGGTTTCTCTTTTTGAGTCAACGAAGTGAGAGGAACGGCGATTTTTGAAAAATTCGAGATGAATCGACGGTAATAACCCGCCAATCCTAAGAAAGAACGGATTTCAGAGGGAGATTTAGGCGCGGTCCAATTCTTCACGGCTTCGATTTTTGAAGGGTCGACATGGATTCCTTTTTCACTAACAACGTGCCCAAGGAATTGAACTTCTTTGATCCAAAACTCGCATCTAGAAAACTTAGCATATAAACGTTCAGCACGCAAAAGTTCAAGGATAAGGCGAAGATGACGCTCATGATCGGCTCGAGACTTAGAATAAATGAGAATATCATCAATGAAGACGATCACAAAGCGATCCAAGTATGGTTTACAAATACGATTCATGAGATCCATGAACACAGCGGGTGCGTTGGTTAAGCCAAAGGGCATAACCACGAACTCGTAATGTCCATAGCGAGTGCGAAAAGCGGTTTTGGGAACGTCCTCTTCGAGGACTCGAAGTTGGTGATAACCAGAACGAAGATCGATTTTGGAGAAACAGGTAGCGCCTTGAAGTTGATCAAAGAGGTCGTCGATACGCGGAAGGGGATAACGATTCTTAACGGTGAGTTTGTTGAGCTCACGATAGTCGATACACATGCGGAAGGAACCATCTTTCTTTTTAACGAAGAGCACAGGAGCACCCCAAGGAGAGGTACTTGGACGAATGAAACCCTTATCGAGGAGTTCTTGAAGTTGAGAAGACAATTCTTGCATCTCGGAAGGTGCAAGACGATAAGGAGCCTTGGGGGTTATGTTATGGTTTATGTTATTATTAAGATAAAAAGTAATATAAAAAGAAAAGTAAATTTAATTAAAAATGGATAAAATGTCTAAATTACCCCTAAGTTAACGTTAAATTTAAACGGTGTTAGCGATTTGGTTGAAAATGGCAAAAAGTTGCAAAAGTGGAGGACGATTTGGTACAAAAAACTCATTTTGGATTAAAATGGCAAATAGGCCCAAACCACAGGGACGATTTTGGCAATTTACTTTTTTTTTATTTTTTAGTAGTATTTTATTTACTATTGTATTATTATTATTATATTGTTTATGGAGTGATGGCGAATTTATTTCTTATTTTTTAGTAGTATTTTAGTTATTAGTCAAATTGATTTTTTTAAATAACATTTATTCGTTAACTTTTAAAAATGTTATAAATTCGTATCTATGTTTATTTATTTATTTATTTATATTCCAAGTTATATGTCGCACGTTGTGACGATACATTACCACGAGCATTGGATCGGTATCGTTTCGATTCATTACAGTATAGGTACGATTAATTCACTCGGTATAGCAATCAACATGTGTTTTATATTGACCGAAAATGATAAAAACGAACGCTGAAACCGGCACCGATGTTGTTTGAACGGTATCGATCAGTTCAGATTGTCACGATAAGGGTATCGATATTCATTTATCGTCGCAGACAGAGTTGTATAAATGAAAATTTTTCAAAACTAGAAAACATAAAAATGAATACAAGTACTGGAACCGATGTTGTTCAGTATGGTACGGTAGCGATATGGTGTCGGATCGAAAGGAAAAACAATAAATATAAATACCAGTACCGAAACCGATGTTCGTTCGGTTTCAGTTCTCTTCACTATGGTAGTGGCACAATATCCGTTATCAAACAAGAATCCATAAAAAATGAATACATACTGGTACCGACGTTGTACAATACAATTCGGTATGGTATGGTAATGATACGTTGTCAGTTTATCAAAAGTAAACAATAAAAATAAATATTGGTATTGATACAGATGTTGTTCAATCAATTTTGGTTCGGTTTGGTACGATTGCGGAACGGGATCTGTTTTCAATAAAATCTATATCGTAATGTTGAAAAAAATAAGCATACAAAGCAAACGAACCGAACCGATATCAACTAAAGAACATCGATACTAGTATCAAAATTCTTTTTCATTGTTTTAAATCAATGTAAAGTTTTATCTTTCGATTACTATGCAAGGGCCGGTACGGTAAAGAACTGAACTAATAATAACCGAATTCCTGCCGCAAAGCATGATGGAATCTCACTCTATATATATATGTGTGTGTGTGTGTATAGGTTTAGGTTCCTGTAAAAAGGATATTTTTCGTGAAAGTGTGAGAAAGCATAAGAATTGACATGTATGAATCATGTTTTAGATTTAGGCATGATGTTTTAGGGTTGGATTGCTTTCGCTTCTTTCCCCTATTGTTATTCGTTTGTTGGGTGATTTGATTGGCTGGCTTCGAAGGAACGGGGTTTGCAGCTTGCTTATCGCGAATACGGTTGTTGTTCAAAGACGTGGCCAAACGGTAAATGTCTTCGATGCTATCGAGTTTGGTTGCCTCGATTGTGTCACGCATACTAGGGGGTAAACCATGGATATACTTGCTTTTCTTGCGATCAGGGGTCGAAACAAGGTGAGGGACAATGAAACAGAGTTGTTTGAAACGGGTGGTGTAGGCTAGGTTATCATCACCAACTTGCTTTAAAACCCAAAATTCTTCTTCCAACTTTCTTTGCTCATGCGGAGGACAAAACTCATCCATCATTAGGGCCTTAGTCTCCTCCCAGGTCAACGCATAAGCCAACTCGTTCGAACGGATGTTTCTTTCATTCGACCACCACTCAAGTGCGCGGGCTTGGAATACCCCGGTTGCGCTACGTGTCTTGAGTTCGTCAGGGCAATCGCTATTGATGAATGTGACCTCTATGCTGTCAAACCACTCGAGCATAGCGGTCACCCCATCATTGCCGGTGAATGGCTTGGGATTGCACGACGAGAAGTGCTTAAAGTTGAACGAGGCGGGTTTGCGTATTTCGACCTTAGAGTCGACGGATGAGTGAGGAGTTTCAGAGGCACGAATCTCAGAAATGACCTTTGGAACGACAAGCGCAAATTGATCGGCCATGAAAGCCATCATCTTCTTGGTAGAGCGAGACTTTGACTTCCTAGACGCATTGGAGTGGCGAGAAGACATCTAAGATTCAAAAGAACGAAAAGAGTGAGACTTGGTCATAATGCTTGTTTTAGGAAAATGAAATTGATCACATAGCATAAAGGGTCACATAGTATAAAGTTTCATGTTGATTATCATAGCATAAAAGTTTAAATGTCTCATATAGCATAATCATGAATTCCACATAGCATAACATGAATAAACGAAAGCATCGTAAATTTAGTTTGTTCATGAGGGATTATTATTGTTTGTGATTGCGATAACGTGCGAAATGATTAAAACGACATTTTGAAATGAACGAACGTTCAAGTATAAAATCACATATAAATTGAGATACATAAAAGAGAGGCTCAATAAAACATTGGATTGTTTCGGGTAGAGAAACGTCGACTATTCCAAAGTGGGTCGAAAGTTCTTTCGATTTAGAGATATTGTGCTTTGGCCTATAAGTAAGATACTCTCGTCGAGAAGCGATTAACGGTATCTTACCCTTCCGGTTACTACACATCTCTAAATGATTGAAACATTCGGGACTTTGGCGAGAAACAAAATCGAGGAATGGGACTTAATCGACGAGATGCGGGTTTCACCCCTAACTTGACGATTTCGTACCCTAAATGAGGTTGGTACTCGTCGATCAAAATAAAATTTTGACACTTTGACGAGGGTCCACTAGAGTTGAAATGGAAATTACCATTAAGTTGTGGATGTCACTCCTAGCTTAATGGTGAAATTTCGTGCAAAATAGATTAAAGGTAGAATGAGAGTCGTTTACCAAATTGTGGGTTTCACGCCTATTTTGGTAAATTCTTCTCGTTGGTGTTACAAGAGTATAAAAATAGCATAAGTGTATTAGTGTTTGCCTTAGGAAAGGCACATAATTTTAATAGAAGATATAGCTAAGAAGCATGCATGGTAGAGCACAAAAGTTTTAAACAACAAATAAGAGGCAAAATTCCTAGAACTATAGATTAGGGCAAAAGCATGGCAATTTTTCCTAATTCCCTATAGTTATGGCTCTGATACCAATCTGTCACACCCCAACCGATGGCGGAAACATCGGGATGAGACGAAGTGTGTATAGATTGCTAGAGACGTCATAACACTATGTGACAATATTTAATTAAATTCAAATTTCATTTCAAAACTAAATTGTCAACAAGATTCAACAAAAACAACAACATTGTTTCAACATAGATCATAACAACAAAAGATAAATTAATCTAGGTGTGTATCTAGTCCACCCTAAATCTCGTTTCATCTTTAGTCCATACCTCAACAATTAACCTGCAACATGTATTAAAATAGAGTTCAATGCAAAAGCAAAGGCGAGTATACAAGTTTGACTACATAGCATAATATAATAAAAACTCATATCCAACATGTAACATAGTGAATAAATTTACTAGCAATGCAATTTTTGGCGTACTATATGATCAAACCCAAGAATACAACGCACAAAGAGCCTAATCCCAATCGTTCAGCGGGATAGAAATGTTTAACTCAACAATACCCAATTAGAATAGCGGGCGGGGCGTTAATCCTATAGCGCTATAATTGTTAAGGTGGGCTAGCAAAGTTAATGAGCATACAACGTTCCAAATCGTTCATAGAGCATACAAGCATAGCAAATATTCATAATAGTTTCATGTCACGTTCATAGATAGAGTATGTTTTGTTTAAGCATAAAAGTTGTTTTGAATAGGTATACATGTTGCATCCCAAAGTGTAAAGGGGAAAAAGGGATCGAGTATACTCACGGTTTACAAGTCTTGACTTGGAAGTTCCGAGAGTAAGTTTGGTGGATGATTTAGCTTGGAGCACCTAGTCCTTCTACACGAGGAAACGTAGGTGTGTGAGTTTGGCGTTTACGGAAGATTAAGAATGTGGAAATAACTTAGTATAACGAAAGTATATGTTTACGTGAAAATAAACATCTTTTAGACTTTATAACCATCATATGACACTAGGTAACCAATATGGTTATTTAATGTTTTTCATGGGTAGTGAACTCATTAGAATCATATTAAGGTTTAGGTCTTGGATGATATTGATGTGCGTGAAGTGTGTTATATTTTTGATGTATATTTAAGCCCCTTTTTACACTTTTAGCCAAGTTTTAAATTTATAAAACACGATATTCACTAACACTAAACACACATATGGGCAAGTGCACCCATCGTGGACGTAGTATAGTGTTGGTAAGATACCGAGGTCGTCCAAGGACACAAGAGCTTTTAATACCGGTTTATCCTCAACGTCTAATCAAATCAAAAAGTGAGAAAAATGTTTTAAACTAAGAAAAATAAAAACTAACTAAATGCTGAAAATAAAAATAAAATAAAAACAGATAGACAAGATGAATCACTTGGATCCGACACGTGTATTAGTATAACCTTTGAATATTTTCGCACTTTTGCACTTGTTTAAGAGATTATCTTAGTTATTGTAGTAGGCCCCTCTTTTGAAGGCGACGTTACCCTCAACCCAGTAGTTTGAGTCAGCAAGGATACAATCCTAAAGGGTCGGATTATTGAAAGATAATGAATTAAGTTATTAATGCAAATTGTGGTAGGCCCCGCTTTTGGCGGTGACGTTACCCTCGGCTAAGTAGTCTGAGTCAGCAGGGATACAGTCCTAAATAGCCGGGTTATAGTATTAATAGTAGTTAACTTATGAGGGGGTCAAAGAGTTTGGATCCCCGCCATCCAATACCTATGGGCATTGAAGGAGATCCTACTAAATTTGACCCAGGTCCCAAGCAGGACTTCTAAACGCTGAACAAGGGCAAGACCCTTACCAAACCGTTCCCTTAACCCCCGACCAGGTAGCCAACATACCTCCATATAGACCGTGGAGATATGAATGGTGAAAATCTTTTATTTTATATAGACAGTAAAATAATGCCAAGACGCCACGGACAAAGGATAAGGAAAGATCACCTTCAATATAAGTAACTAGTTATTAAAGTCATTAATACAAAACCAAATAAAAAGTGCAAAAGATTATAAATAAAAAGTATTATACTAAACACTTGTCTTCACCAAGTGATGTAAGAGACTTAGGCAAACATGGCCTTGATTGTCAAGAACTCTTACGATCAATCTTGGATCCCGAGACAACTCACACACTCTACGATGGACAATGGATGATGGTGGTGGATGATGGTGTTATGGTGGTGGTGGGTGGTGGATGAGGTGTGAGAGAGGTGGTGTGCCAAGGGATGAGAGAGAATGAAGCCAAGCTCCTCTATTTATAGGCTGAACAGAAGGCTGGACACGGCCCCGTGTCCGTCTGACATTCTCTCACTTCATTAATTGTAATTGCGAATTACAATTAATGCGCCTGCTGTACTTTCACCACGCCCCCGTGCTCGCTGGACACGGCCCCGTGGTGGGCAATGGAAGCTTCGCTGGACACGGGGCGTGTTCAGACTCTGTTTCTTCTCCTTTGCCTTGGGAAGTGCCGTTGAGGGTCCGGGCAGTCCACTTTTTGTTCCTTTTCTTGTATTTATGGTAGAATTAGTTGTCTTTTTGCTTCTTTTGTGATTTTGAGCTCATTTCATCCTGAAAATACAAAAGGAAGACAAAAACACTCTTTTTCCAACATTAGTACTTAAAAAGGGTTAGTTTTATGCCTTAATTGATGTGATTTATATGTTGCATTTTACACACATCAAATACCCCCACACTTGAACTTTTGCTTGTCCTCAAGCAAAACTCTTTAAATGTGGCTTGCACTCCCAAATGGAATAGGTAGAAGAGAAGTTTTTTTTTTTTAGCTTGTCCTAGAGTGTCGGGAATCCAAGGTTTTTGGAGGTTTTATTTTTATTTATTTACAATCCTATTCGTTATGATTTATTTTGAACGTTTCATAAGATAAATTACTTATTTGGGCATAGCATGCCTTAGTAAAATTCCATTTATATACAAGTTCACATACCTCACGGGAGATCACTCAACACTCGGCCGAAGATGTATATTTTAGTGAATCACTCGAGAGCGGCACGGAACTTACGTCTTCCATAGGCTTGCCAAGCAATCAATCCTCCTCCTTTTTAACTTTTTACCTTTGTAAATATCAAGAGGACTTTTTGGGTGAAGGCTTGGGTTTAAAGGTGGGTGGTTGGTTAGTGGTTAGTAAAAAGGGCGAAAATCGTAACAAGCGTCGGTTTTCGTGAAGTACCTTGTTTTTAGTGACTTTTTATTTTGAAGTATTTCTCCAAACAAGCTTTTATAGCTTTTGTTTGTTTTTGACTTCATCATTATCATTTTTTTTTATCGTCACATAAAAAGGTGAGTTTACGAAAAAGCGAACTTGTTACTAAAAATAAAAAGGTTTTTGGTGGGTAAAAAGGGTTTTGGGGTAATGAAATGAAAAGTTTAGGCTCAAAGGGGCTATCTAGGGGGATTTTGGGTAGGTAAAAAAAAATGAAAAATAATGGTTTTGAAAGAAAAATGGTTAGTCCTAATGCCTCCATCATTTACTTACTTGGGTTTAAGTTGGTAAGGACCGGGAATGTATCGTCGTGGCAAGTTCTAGATTTGTAAGGACCGAGCGGCTATTCACACAAGAAACGAAAAATGAGCATTTAATCTAAATGTGTGTATTTTTGTGCTCAATAAAGGCTCAAAACTCACTTTTGTGGGAATGGGTTTTTAATGTGACCAAGCATATATAATCGAATTTTTAACTAGACTTGTTATACCGTTTCATAATTTTCTTATGTTGGTTCCTTTTTTTTATCACGACGCTATCGGTTGTAAACTTGTAAAAATATAACCTTTTTAGAACTTGTTATTCCCAACTTAAACTAAGACAAGTAAATAAAAAAAATAAAAAAGTTTTTGAAAAAAAAATTGGGGTGTTTAGCGGTTCCAATAGAGTTTTGTGTAAGGCTTGTGTTTAGGATTTTGCAAAATTTCAAGGGTTTTAGCATCCCCCCCACACTTAAATTACACATTGTCCTCAATGTGTCCAAAAATAATGTTTTTGGTTGATTAGAATGTATAAAAGTGGGTTAAAAAGCAAAGATTTATGTTACTGGCATCCTGGACACGGCCCCGTGCCCATTGGACACGACCCCGTGGTGAATTGCCAGTAACGAGAACTTACAGAAGCTGAACACGGGGGCGTGTTGGCTGGACACGACCTCGTGTCTGGCAAAAAAATTGCAGGTCAGTAGCCAAACAGCAGATCTGGGAGATGAACACGGGGGCGTGTCGGCTGGACACGTCCCCGTGTGGACAGTCTGTTAGCCTGAAAAATAGGTTTTGTCTCCCGGTTTCTCCATCATGGGGCTGCAAGTGCTAATGTTTAGCACTCTAACCCTCGCATTGCACCTGTTTAAACACTAAATACCAACCAAACGAGCACAAACCATCCTAAATTACCATCGTCAAGCATCATCCAAACACAAAGTAAAAATAAAACAAAGATAAAAAGTAGTTAGAGAAAGTAAATTGTTCGACAAATGGCACGCAGGCCATGAATTGTTTGATAGATAGAAGGGCACTTAAACCTGTGGGCTCATCACCAACCAACCCCTTGTTCCTCCAAGCCTCCTACTCCATGTCTTCATCACTACCATCACCTCCACCCCCGTGCCTCGCCATGTACTCCCGGATGCTACCGATATCATCTTGTATATCGTTAATGTTGCGTTCGATAGCTCCAACCCGGTGGTGTGTGTTGTTGGCGAGATTGTAGGTGTTCCTTGTGCACATGAGGTTTTCCTGCAAAAGATCATGTAAACTTTGAAAGTTAGGAAAACCACCTCCTTGAGAGGAGGATTGGCCCGCATCGCCTTGGGGTGGATACTGAAAATGGGGATGTGGTGCATGAAGAACTAGAGCCTCTTGCGGGTTCCATGCATAGCCTTGCGTTCTCTGAAAGCTCACCGTCCCGTCCTCCGCTTCATAAAGCAAGTTCATGGATCGGCAAATGTGATAATCGACCCGTCCCGACCATGGACTCCTTTCGAAGGACCTTGGGATATTCGTGAAGTGCTTGAAAAGACGGTACACCCATCCTCTGAAGAAGATCGGTGTAGGAGCATGAGCAAGGCGGTTTAGGTGCATGTTTCGCAGTAGGAGGTACGGAACATCTAGAGGCTTCTGGTTGTGGATGCAGTGAAGGACAACCAAGTCTTTCAACCCAACAACGCCACTACTGTTGTGGCATTGGTTCAGCGAGTACGATAGGAGCCTGTGGATGTATCGGTATAGTGGGTCCCTCAGTTTGGTACTTTTGGTGCTGCTCGGGTTGTAGATTCCTTCACCTATTTGAGCCCATGCGGCTTAGCGTTCAGTTGCATCCAAGTCTCGTAACCCCCCTGTATTCTCTTCATTCCCCGCTTCCTCTTCACTATATAGCCCAATGATGGCTCCAAACTGTGCCATGGAGGTTCTAAACGTGGTCCCTCCACATCGAAATTCGACCGCGTCATGATCAAACGGTTCGCGCCTCGAGTTGAAAATGAAGGTGCTGTAGAACTCCATCGTGCATTGATGTACCGACCGTAGCCGGGTGGTCAATGCGACATGCAGTGGACCCCTCACAATGTTGTTGAAGCGGTCAAGTTGGTTCACCATGGTTAGCAAATCAGTACACGCCCGCCTTGGGTACTCTTCCGGTCTTGTTTGTAGAACCTCGTACCGTGCCCTAGCGTCCAGTTCATTTACGCTAAACCTTGTGAATTTCGACATCTGAAAAGAATACATAAAAAGTTAGTACGAAACTAGGAAAATCAGAGTGAAAATGCAAACAGTGGGCTGGACACGGCCCCGTGTTCAGCGGACACGGCCCCGTGTCCAGGCGTCTGTAACCCAAAAATTTCATTTTTCGTCCCGGTTTCGAAAACCTGAAAATTTTTAGCCCAATAGTAGCGGTTTCCCCCGAAAATGAAACCCTAAGTGTCATTTTTCCCAAAACAAACCGTTTACCCTTTCAATTTCGTGATTTTTGGTTCAAGAACAAGGGTTTGGGGTTTTATTTGGAAATCGGACAAATCTATCAACAATACATGCTTATTTACTTTCTACTATCCTAATCTAAACTATTACTAACAAATTTTATCAAAAATTTTGAGTTCGATCCGGATGAACATGAAGAACCCTAGATTTTTCCCCAATTTTTGATGTTTTAACTACATGCAAGTAACTAATCTAACTACTAATGAAGATAGAATCATACCTTGACGTTGTTAGATTCGGTGGTGACGTTGAAAAACTGCAGAAAATCGCCTCAAACCAGAGAGTTTTCGGCTAAACGGGGCGTGTGGAATGGTGTAACTGATAGAAAAAGAGGGTTTTATCCCGACAGTCGCCTCGACACGGCCCCGTGTCCAGCGGACACGGCCCCGTGCCGGGCAAAGTTTTTGAAAATAATTTTTTTTTTATGTGCTCGTGTGCATGCCCCTTATTTCTGAAAAATGGTTAGAAGATTTTACCGGTTTTTAAACGTACACTTACCTGTAACATGTCGGGTACGAGTTTATTCGTTAACCGTTTGAAGTGAGATCTCCTCTTCCTCATCCTCAATGGATCCTCGGTAGAGTTTCAGCCGTTGGCCATTGACTTTAAATGGTGTCCCATTTCGAGTTTTAATTTCTACTGCAACGTGTGGAAAAACATGGGTGACGGAAAAAGGTCCTGACCACCTAGATTTTAACTTACCAGGAAATAATCGAAGTCGTGAATTAAACAATAGAACTTGGTCTCCAACCCGAAATTCATTAGATTTAATATATTTATCATGCAAATTTTTCATCCTTTCTTTATAAATTTCGGAGTTAGAATATTCATAATTCCTAAGTTCGTCTAATTCGTTTATTTGACAAAATCGATTTTTACCGGCATTTTCAAAATCTAAGTTTACGTTTTTTTATTGCCCAGTAGGCTTTGTGAGCTATTTCTACTGGCAAGTGACAACTTTTTCCATAGACGAGTTTATATGGGGTTGTGCCTATAGTGGTTTTATAAGCAGTTCGAAAAGCCCATAAAGCGTCGTCTAATTTGTCGGCTCATTCTTTTTTATTTATTCCTACGGTTTTTTCAAGTATTCGTTTTAAACCTCGATTAGTCACTTCGGCTTGCCCATTTGTTTGAGGATGATATGCAGTTGAGACCCGGTGATAGACCCCATACCTTGTTAATATTTTTTCGAGTTGATGATTGCAAAAATGGGTACCTCTATCACTTATCAAAGCCTTTGGTGTCCCGAAACGAGAGAACAGTTTTTTTAGAAATTTTACCACCACTCTTCCATCATTTGTTGGAAGAGCCTCGGCCTCTGCCCATTTAGACAAGTAATCGACTGCCACAAGTATATATCTGTTTCCCTTTGAAGGTGGGAAAGGTCCCATGAAATCGAGTCCCCACACATCAAAGATTTCACAGACGAGAATGCCATTTTGAGGCATTTCGTTTTTGGAAGAAATATTACCTGATCTTTGGCAGGCATCACATGTCTTTACAAGGTTTTGTGCATCCTTGTAAATGGTCGGCCAGTAAAATCCTGAATCAAATACCTTTCGTGCGGTACTTGCGGCACCATGATGTCCTCCGTATGGACCTTCATGACAATGATGGAGAATTCTTCGTGCTTCATTACCATAGACACACCTTCGGATGAGCTGGTCGGCACACATTTTGAAAAGATAGGGGTCTTCCCAAAAGTAATGCTTTACATCAGCAAAGAATTTTTTTCTTTGATGATGTGGTCATCCTTTGGTGACTATACCGCTAGCTAAGAAATTAGCGTAGTCGGCATACCATGGTTCTTGTATACTTTCCATCATTTCCAAGGATTCCGTGGGAAACTTCTCGTTGATTTGCTCGTTTCTGGTTGTCTCCAAAGCTGGGTCTTCTAAGCGTGAGAGATGATCTGCAGCAGTGTTTTCTGCTCCTCTTTTGTCCTTGATTTCAATGTCGAATTCTTGGAGGAGTAGAATCCATCTTATCAAACGGGGTTTTGCGTCTTGCTTCTTGAAGAGGTACCTGATGGCTGCATGGTCTGTATAGACTACTGTTTTAGAAAGAACAAGATAAGAACGAAATTTATCAAAAGCAAATACCACAGCTAGTAATTCTTTTTCTGTAGTTGTATAATTTTCTTGCGCATCATTAAGAGTTTTACTAGCATAATAAATTGGGTGGAAATGTTTTTCTTTTCTTTGTCCCAAGACTGCTCCAACAGCGAAGTCACTTGCATCGCACATGATTTCGAAAGGAAATTTCCAATCTGGCGCTATCATGATAGGTGCATTGACTAGCATTTCCTTGAGGGTTAGAAATGCTTGATTGCATTCCTTGTCAAAGATGAAGGGTGCATCTTTTTCAAGTAATTTTGTTAGAGGCCTTGAAATTTTTGAAAAGTCTTTGATAAACCTTCTATAAAATCCGGCATGTCCTAGGAAACTTCTGATTGCTCGCACGGAGGAAGGAGGAGGTAATCGAGAAATAGTCTCTATTTTTGCTCGATCAACTTCCATTCCTTCGCTTGAGATTTTGTGACCGAGTACTATTCCCTCTGTTACCATGAAATGGCATTTCTCCCAGTTAAGGGCGAGGTTAGTTTCCTCACATCGGGATAGCATTCGTTCAAGATTATCGAGGCATTGGTCATATGAGTCTCCAAAGATGGAAAAGTCATCCATGAAGACTTCCATTGTCTTTTCGATCATATCATGGAAAATGGCGACCATACAACGTTGGAATGTTGCAGGCGCATTACATAGACCGAATGGCATGCGTCGATATGCAAAAGTTCCGTAGGGACATGTGAAAGTTGTTTTCTCTTGGTCTTCTGGTGCTATCGGTATTTGAAAGTATCCTGAAAAACCATCTAAGAAACAATAAAATTTATGACCGGATAATCTTTCTAACATTTGATCAATGAAGGGCAAAGGAAAGTGGTCTTTCCTAGTCGCTTCATTTAATCGTCTATAATCTATACAGACTCTCCATCCTGTGACGGTTCTCGTTGGTATTAATTCATTTTTCTCGTTAGTTATTACCGTCATACCTCCTTTCTTTGGGACTACTTGAACGGGACTTACCCACGGGCTATCGGAGATAGGGTAGATTAGTCCGGCGTCGAGTAGTTTGATGACTTCATTCTTAACCACTTCTTGAACATTGGGGTTCACTCTTCGTTGTGGTTGAATTACCGTCTTGTAGTCATCATTCATTAAAATTTTGTGCGTGCACATGGAAGGGCTTATTCCTTTAATATCTACAAGCTTCCAAGCGATCGCGTTTTTGTGTTTTTTAAGTAGGTTAACTAATTTCTCTCTTTCTATATTACTTAATTTAGATGAAATAATTACGGGTAAACTACCTTCTTTGCCTAGAAAAGCATATTCCAAACCTTTAGGAAGTTCTTTGAGCTCAATGGGTGGGTCTTTAGAAGACACCTTATTTTGTGGCTCATCTAGATTAAGAACCTTAAAAGTTTGTTCTATGGCTATCTCTTCCTCGACAAAGTGGTCCTCTTCGTTGGTTGTATCGGGTGGTTCAGCTTCATCTTCAATTAGGGGGTCATTGTTGCCAAAAGGATATTTCATTGAGCGCTCAAGATCTATGCTCCTTTTGAATGCCCCTAATTGGAGAGGTAGATTGTTAAACTTCCGGTTTTTCAAAGCTCTATGAGTTTGTACAAAAGGTTTTCCCAAGACTAAGGGGGTGTCATCTAGGATGACGAAGTCGGTTGGGATTACCATTTGATTTGTTTGAACCAAAACATCTTCAACTACACCGATTGATTTTATCACTTTCCGATTGGATAGAAAAATGGGTATTTGAAGTGGAGTAAAATCACTAACACTTAATTTTTCAAAAATGTAGTTAGGCATTATGTTAACACAAAGATCCTTATCGATGGTGATATTGCTAATAAATGAATTTTGAAAGAAACATGGAACCGGTGTAAAGTTAATTTCAAAAGGGTCTTCTTTTATTAGCGAGGTTTGATCATTAGTTAACTTAACACTTACTAAGTCTTTGATTTTAGCACTAGTGTTTAACTCTTTTAAAAACTTGGCATGAGGGGTTATTAAACAATGATTTTCGAAAGTAGGTGACAAGAGGTTAATTTCTTCAAAATTAGACTCTTCTTGAATTTTAACATTATCGGACTCACCATTTTCGTTGTTTAACTCATGTGTCGGTTTTTCACTTTCTTGTTCTTCCATTTTTACACTTTCAACTATCTCTACGTTATTATCATTTTTTAGCTCTTCTCTTGCGTGGGATTCCTCTTCCCTTGCGCGAGATTCTTTTATGCAACGTTCGATAGTTTTAATGTGTTCTAATATCCTATTGGTCACTTCGGTGAGATTGAAAGAATTTGGATCCTCAAAGCTTGAATCCGGTTGTTCGATCCTTGGCTCCTCATAATTCTCATATGAAGTAGATGGTTCACACCATTGTTCTTCATTATAAGTATATGATGGATAAGGGTCGAAACTTTGTTCTTCATAGTACTCATATGAGGTGGGTTGTTTACGCCATGGTTCCTCATAATAAGTGTATGAAGGTGGTGGCTCATATGTTGAATCTTCAAAGTATGAGTATGAAGCATCATACCTTGGTTCCTCAAAATATGAGTATGAGGGAGGAGGTTCATACCTTTGGTCTTCATAGGATGTGTATGAAGTTGATGGCTCGTACCTGGGCTCCTCATAGTAGTTGTATGAATTGGATGGTTGATATGAGTTGTTATATTGAACCGAGCGTGTGTTACGACAATTAGTGCAATAATTACCCCTATAATCATCCTCATCATAGGTGTAGTTGTAACCTCTTGAGTATTGATCCATAAGAATCACTCAACAGACCACAACTGAGTCTCGGGACCAGAAAACAAAAATAAGACGGAAACAGAAGCTGGACACGGCCCCGTGTTGAGTGAACACGGCCCCGTGTTCAGGGACTGTATCTGGGCGTTTTAATTAAAGTTACTGGTCACGTTGAGCACGGGGGCGTGTTTAGTGAACACGGCCCCGTGTTCAAACTCTGTATCTGGGTATCTAACTAAAAATATGCAGCACGGGGGCGTGTTCAGTGAGCACGTCCCCGTGTTCAGGCTACTGTAAATGCAAAACTAAACTAAAATGCAGAAAAATGCGCGCGTTTTGAAAAGGTTTTGAAAAACTGATTAGGCCGTCGATTTTAAGCTTTCTTAAAATCCTTGTGTCCCCGGCAGCGGCGCCAAAAACTTGATGTGCGTGAAGTGTGTTATATTTTTTATGTATATTTAAGCCCCTTTTTACACTTTTAGCCAAGTTTTAAATTTATAAAACACGATATTCACTAACACTAAACACACATATAGGCAAGTGCACCCATCGTGGACGTAGTATAGTGTTGGTAAGATACCGAGGTCGTCCAAGGACACAAGAGCTTTTAATACCGGTTTATCCTCAACGTTTAATCAAATCAAAAGGTGAGAAAAATGTTTTAAACTAAGAAAAATAAAAACTAACTAAATGCTGAAAATAAAAATAAAATAAAAACAGATAGACAAGATGAATCACTTGGATCCGACACGTGTATTAGTATAACCTTTGATTATTTTCGCACTTTTGCACTTGTTTAAGAGATTATCTTAGTTATTGTAGTAGGCCCCTCTTTTGAAGGCGACGTTACCCTCAACCCAGTAGTTTGAGTCAGCAAGGATACAATCCTAAAGGGTCGGATTATTGAAAGATAATGAATTAAGTTATTAATGCAAATTGTGGTAGGCCCCGCTTTTAGCGGTGACGTTACCCTCAGCTAAGTAGTCTGAGTCAGCAGGGATACGGTCCTAAATAGCCGGGTTATAGTATTAATAGTAGTTAACTTATGAGGGAGTCAAAGAGTTTGGATCCCCGCCATCCAATACCTATGGGCATTGAAGGAGATCCTACTAAATTTGACCCAGGTCCCAAGCAGGACCTCTAAACGCTGAACAAGGGCAAGACCCTTACCAAACCGTTCCCTTAACCCCCGACCAGGTAGCCAACATACCTCCATATAGACCGTGGAGATATGAATGGTGAAAATCTTTTATTTTATATAGACAGTAAAATAATGCCAAGACACCACGGACAAACGATAAGGAAAGATCACCTTCAACATAACACAAAACCAAATAAAAAGTGCAAAAGATTAAAAATAAAAAGTATTATACTAAACACTTGTCTTCACCAAGTGATGTAAGAGACTTAGGCAAACATGGCCTTGATTGTCAAGAACTCTTACGATCAATCTTGGATCCCGAGACGACTCACACACTCTACGATGGACAATGGATGATGGTGGTGGATGATGGTGTTATGGTGGTGGTGGGTGGTGGATGAGGTGTGAGAGAGGTGGTGTGCCAAGGGATGAGAGAGAATGAAGCCAAGCTCCTCTATTTATAGGCTGAACAGAAGGCTGGACACGGCCCCGTGTCCGCTGGACACGGCCCCGTGCCCGTCTGACATTCTCTCACTTCATTAATTGTAATTGCGAATTACAATTAATGCGCCTGCTGTACTTTCACCACGCCCCCGTGCTCGCTGGACACGGCCCCGTGGTGGGCAATGGAAGCTTCTACTGGTTTGTCTTTTCTGCTGCTTCCTGGGCACGCCCCCGTGTTCGCTGGACACGGGGCGTGTTCAGACTCTGTTTCTTCTCCTTTGCCTTGGGAAGTGCCGTTGAGGGTCCGGGCAGTCCACTTTTTGTTCCTTTTCTTGTATTTATGGTAGAATTAGTTGTCTTTTTGCTTCTTTTGTGATTTTGAGCTCATTTCATCCTGAAAATACAAAAGGAAGACAAAAACACTCTTTTTCCAACATTAGTACTTAAAAAGGGTTAGTTTTATGCCTTAATTGATGTGATTTATATGTTGCATTTTACACACATCAATATTCTACTTCTTTAACATGTAAACACAAGTTTAATGTCAAAGGTTCGAATGAGTATATGCTTATACTTAGGCTAAATATTACATATTATTTAGGTCCAATATGTCAAGTAGGAGGTAGAAGATTAAATCTCCATTTAGGCACCTCTTAGTTACAAGGATGTCATGCATGGGGTAGAAAGTCTAAGCTTCCATTTAGGCACCCCTTTGAAGTTCACCACTTCTCTTGATGTAAAGACAACCAAGGAGGGTCACGAACTAAGGTTTATACGAGTATGTAAGATAAGCTAACTAATAGAAATCATCAAATCATGTGAGGATTGTATGTTTGGACAACCCAAGTTGTTCCATAATCACTCATGTATCAAAGTCTAAGTTTGACATGACTTGTGGGTTAAAACCCTAATCAAAACACCAAGTTTATGAGGTTTAATCCTCTGATTTTAATTGTCTCAACCATGTTTTTAAGCTTACCCAACCATAGGAGAGGTTGTAAGCATTAGGACATTGGTGTGAGATGTGTTAGACACAAGTTGGATAAGAAATAACAAGTGGTTGAATAATAATAAACAAAACAGAAAGTTTTAGTCCATTTTAGGGCAAATCCGAGCATGATTCTTCCAAGGAAAAACCAAGGATTCAAACCCAAGGACATAACAAAGCAATAGGAAGAAGAACCAAGTGATTTGGTTGAGAAATGAGCAAGTTACACTCACTTTTGTAAGTCTTCACGAATCTGTCCAAAACTCAGATTCTCAGCTGATTAGAGAGTAGTTTAGTGAAGATTAGAGAGTTGTGAAAGTGTCAAATGGGTTGGAGAAGGTGGGTATTTATAATGGAAGAGTTAGAAGGTGATTGGAGGTGATTAGAGGTGGATTAAAGGTGATTGGGTGGTTTAGGTTAATGGGATTTCGTGCACAACAGCTCAAGAAACACATTCTGCCGAAACAAGGGCGTCGCGTGACGCCTAGCACCCTCGCGTCACGCGGCGGGTGTGTTTGTCTGACTTTCGTTTTATTACACTTAGGCCCCTGAAGTTTATAATTGGTTCCTTTAGGTGCAAACTTGAGAGTTTAGGGACTTGTTTTGATATAAAAGCATAGTATAAGGTGAAATCAAGTAAGACGATCAAAATCAAAGTATAATTAGGTGTATAAATGTCATAACCAAGTATCGTTCTCGTTCAAAACACGTTCAATGCATGAGTTTAGTTTAATTACAAGTTTAGCACATAGTTTCCAAGAATAACGTTCAAGCACAAATTGATTCACTAATCGAGCATACGAGCATAATTAGAGTGCGTACAACAATAATGTAACAAGATACAAGTTTCATTAATGATCCAAGTCTTGGTTTGATAATGATTACAAAGAAAGGAACGATTACAAGAATACAAAGTTTCCAAAAATAGAAATACGAACAAAACTTTCTATAAATGGAAAGTACAAAAGAGCCGGGCGTTACAGTCTCCCCTCCTTTAGGAAATTTCGTCCTGAAATTTAGGAAGACGTAGGGAAAAGATGAGGATACTTTGACTTCATATCCTTTTTGAGTTCCCATGTAAATTCGGCGCCACGTTTTCCTTCCCATCTAACCTTGACGATAGGATTCTTACTGCGCCTTAGTAACTTGACTTGCTGGTCCACGATTTCTACCGGTTTTTCCACGAAATGCATAGTATCGTTGATTTGAAGATCTTCGAGAGGAATTTGAAGTCCTTCATCAGCGAGACATTTCTTTAGGTTAGAGACGTGGAACGTTGGATGAACATTGCTGAGCTCTTGAGGTAAATCGAGTCGATAAGCCACCTTACCAATCCTTTCGAGTATCTTGAAAGGACCAACATAGCGAGGGGCAAGTTTTCCCTTTTTACCAAAACGAACCACTCCTTTCCAAGGAGACACCTTGAGTAGGACATGGTCCCCAACGTCGAATTCCATAGGTTTGCGTCCCTTGTCTGCGTAGCTCTTTTGACGACTTCGAGCCTTGAGTAGATTGTCACGGATTTGGAGAATCTTATCCGTTGCTTCTTGTGTGATCTCAGGGCCAGTAAAATGTTTGTCACCAATCTCGTGCCAGCTTAAAGGAGATCGGCATTTGCGACCATACAATGCCTCGAAAGGAGCCATTTGAATACTGGAGTGGTAGCTATTGTTATACGAGAACTCGATCAAAGGTAAATGCACATCCCAACTTCCACCAAAGTCGATGACACAAGAACGGAGCATGTCCTCTAGGGTTTGGATAGTACGTTCAGTCTGTCCATCCGTTTGGGGATGAAAGGCCGTACTAAGATTTAAATGAGTACCCATAGCGGACTGAAAAGTTTGCCAGAGACGCGAAGTGAATCGACCATCACGATCAGAAATGATGTCGAGAGGAACACCATGATGGCGTATGACTTCATTGGTATAGACACGAGCAAGTCGTTCAACTTTGAAATCCTCGCGAATGGGAATGAATTGTGCGGACTTAGTCAAACGATCAATGACTACCCAAATGCTATCGTAACCAGAAGGTGTACGTGGGAGTTTAGTTATGAAGTCCATCGCAATGCTATCCCATTTCCAAACGGGAATTTCGGGTTGTTCGAGTAGGCTAGAAGGTCGTTGATGCTCGGCTTTGACTTTCGAACAGGTAAGACACTTGGAAACATACACAGCAATGTCTCTCTTCATACCAGGCCACCAATAGGATGTACGTAGATTATGGTACATCTTGTCAGCGCCAGGGTGAATTGAGTACCTAGATTTGTGTGCTTCGTTCATGATAAGGTCACGAAGATTGTCACGATCTGGTATCCAAACGCGATCGCAACAATAGAGGAGACCATCAGGTTTTGAAACGAGTTGACTTTCAGATGCTCCACGTATTTCTACAGCCATGGAACCTTCATTGATAGAGGAGTACTGCGCTTCACGAATGCGATTGTGAAGATCGCTCGAGATATGAAAACAACGAATGACATCTACATGAGCCTTACGACTAAGTGCATCGGCCACGACATTCGCCTTACCAGGATGGTAGCGAATCTCGCAGTCGTAGTCGTTGAGTAATTCCACCCAACGTCGCTGTCGCATGTTGAGTTCTTTTTGGTCAAAGATGTGTTGTAGGCTCTTATGGTCAGTGAAAACCACACACTTAGTACCATATAGGTAGTGTCGCCAAATCTTTAACGCAAAAACAACTGCGCCAAGCTCGAGGTCGTGGGTACTATAATTCTTCTCATGTATTTTGAGTTGACGAGAGGCGTAAGCGATGACTTTGTCTCGTTGCATGAGCACGCAACCAAGACCACGATTTGAGGCATCGCAATACACCACGAAATCATCATTCCCATCAGGAAGAGCGAGAATAGGAGCGTTGCAAAGTAAGTCCTTGAGAGTCTGAAAGGATTCCTCTTGCTCAGGACCCCAAGCAAAAGGTTTCTCTTTTTGAGTCAACGAAGTGAGAGGAACGGCGATTTTTGAAAAATTCGAGATGAATCGACGGTAATAACCCGCCAATCCTAAGAAAGAACGGATTTCAGAGGGAGATTTAGGCGCGGTCCAATTCTTCACGGCTTCGATTTTTGAAGGGTCGACATGGATTCCTTTTTCACTAACAACGTGCCCAAGGAATTGAACTTCTTTGATCCAAAACTCGCATTTAGAAAACTTAGCATATAAACGTTCAGCACGCAAAAGTTCAAGGATAAGGCGAAGATGACGCTCATGATCGGCTCGAGACTTAGAATAAATGAGAATATCATCAATGAAGACAATCACAAAGCGATCCAAGTATGGTTTACAAATACGATTCATGAGATCCAAGAACACAGCGGGTGCGTTGGTTAAGCCAAAGGGCATAACCACGAACTCGTAATGTCCATAGCGAGTGCGAAAAGCGGTTTTGGGAACGTCCTCTTCGAGGACTCGAAGTTGGTGATAACCAGAACGAAGATCGATTTTGGAGAAACAGGTAGCGCCTTGAAGTTGATCAAAGAGGTCGTCGATACGCGGAAGGGGATAACGATTCTTAACGGTGAGTTTGTTGAGCTCACGATAGTCGATACACATGCGGAAGGAACCATCTTTCTTTTTTAACGAAGAGCACAGGAGCACCCCAAGGAGAGGTACTTGGACGAATGAAACCCTTATCGAGGAGTTCTTGAAGTTGAGAAGACAATTCTTGCATCTCGGAAGGTGCAAGACGATAAGGAGCCTTGGGGGTTATGTTATGGTTTATGTTATTATTAAGATAAAAAGTAATATAAAAAGAAAAGTAAATTTAATTAAAAATGGATAAAATGTCTAAATTACCCCTAAGTTAACGTTAAATTTAAACGGTGTTAGCGATTTGGTTGAAAATGGCAAAAAGTTGCAAAAGTGGAGGACGATTTGGTACAAAAAACTCATTTTGGATGAAAATGGCAAATAAACCACAGGGACGATTTTGGCAATTTACTTTTTTTTTATTTTTTAGTAGTATTTTATTTACTATTGTATTATTATTATTATATTGTTTATGGAGTGATGGCGAATTTATTTCTTATTTTTTAGTAGTATTTTAGTTATTAGTCAAATTGATTTTTTTAAATAACATTTATTCGTTAACTTTTAAAAATGTTATAAATTCGTATCTATGTTTATTTATTTATTTATTTATATTCCAAGTTATATGTCGCACGTTGTGACGATACATTACCACGAGCATTGGATCGGTATCGTTTCGATTCATTACAGTATAGGTACGATTCATTCACTCGGTATAGCAATCAACATGTGTTTTATATTGACCGAAAATGATAAAAACGAACGCTGAAACCGGCACCGATGTTGTTTGAACGGTATCGATCAGTTCAGATTGTCACGATAAGGGTATCGATATTCATTTATCGTCACAGACAGAGTTGTATAAATGAAAATTTTTCAAAACTAGAAAACATAAAAATGAATACAAGTACTGGAACCGATGTTGTTCAGTATGGTACGGTAGCGATATGGTGTCGGATCGAAAGGAAAAACAATAAATATAAATACCAGTACCGAAACCGATGTTCGTTCGGTTTCAGTTCTCTTCACTATGGTAGTGGCACAATATCCGTTATCAAACAAGAATCCATAAAAAATGAATACATACTGGTACCGACGTTGTACAATACAATTCGGTATGGTATGGTAATGATACGTTGTCAGTTTATCAAAAGTAAACAATAAAAATAAATATTGGTATTGATACAGATGTTGTTCAATCAATTTTGGTTCGGTTTGGTACGATTGCGGAACGGGATCTGTTTTCAATAAAATCTATATCGTAATGTTGAAAAAAATAAGCATACAAAGCAAACGAACCGAACCGATATCAACTAAAGAACATCGATACTAGTATCAAAATTCTTTTTCATTGTTTTCAATCAATGTAAAGTTTTATCTTTCGATTACTATGCAAGGGCCGGTACGGTAAAGAACTGAACTAATAATAACCGAATTCCTGCCGCAAAGCATGATGGAATCTCACTCTATATATATATGTGTGTGTGTGTATAGGTTTAGGTTCCTGTAAAAAGGATATTTTTCGTGAAAGTGTGAGAAAGCATAAGAATTGACATGTATGAATCATGTTTTAGATTTAGGCATGATGTTTTAGGTTGTTTTGGTAACAAAAACACCAAACATAATAATTTAAGACATAATGCAATGAATTCTAGGCTTAAGACTTAAAACACCATGTCAAGAACGTTAAGTTGTGTGTTTTAAGTGTTAAGCAATGTGTTTTAGTTATGTTTTAAATTCCATGCCTATAATACATTGCATTGTGTTTTAAAAAATAGGATTGCTCTTCTATTTTATTTTTTACTTGATTTCATTATATAAATACTTGTTGAACACAGCAGGTATTTTTCGTGTATACCAAGTTCCTAAACATGTAACTATTATAGCATTCCGGTAAACAACTCTTAACGGGTGTTTTTCGTGTATACCTGTCAAAAAAAAAAATTTGTTCGTGTTTGAAAAAGGGAAACGATAAATTGTCGTGTTCGTGTACAACGTTTCATGTCTTATCGTGTCGTGTATACACGATATCCCAACCCTATCGAACGATAAAGGTATTGATTTGTGTATACCTGTTAAAAATAAATTTTGTTCGTGTTTGAAAAGGGGAAACAATAAATTATCGTGTCGTGTTCGTGTACAACGTTTCATGTCTTATCGTGTCGTTTATACACGATATCCCAGCCCTATCGAACGACAAAGGTATTGATATTGTTAGTATTGGAACTAATACCAGTATTTTTTATGGTTTTTATTGTAAAACACCTTCTTTTAGGCATATGATGATTTTAAACTAAATGTCGATATCATACCGATACCAGCATAAATTAAACCGATACCAACCTAATCCCGCTGTTACAAACTGACACCAATATATTTGTTCCTACACATCACGCGGACAGATCCCACTCAAAATGCTTACCTTTTGCAAAGAGAGAGTCTTGTAATGGTAAGGTACAATTCCGTAAATTAGTGGAGAGAATAGAATAGAATATAGAATATATATACTTTTGAAGTGAACACTACAAAGAAAAGTTAAAAAACAATGAAAACAAAACAGCGTTTTGTTTTTTTATTTTGACTTTCTTTTCACTTTTACTCTTTTTCATATCAACCGAAAGTAGGCATTTACCATTTCAAATATCATAGTTTTTCATTAACGTATATAGAATTTAAAAAGTGTTTACATAAAATTTTTTATTACGTTTTTAATGTACATATGATTTGCTCTACTTTTATGTACTATAATGTTGAGTTGGTCTACGTTTCGATTTGAGAGATAAGTCAGGACAAATATAATATGTATTCGTGCGTATCTTATGTATGTTTCGTAAATTTTGTTTCGAACCGTATGAAGTCAAATTGTAGTTTCTTTTCTATATATGGGTCGGACCACATATTGATTCGATTTACTTTACGTTTTGATCAAATCGCAATTCTTATATAGGTTATTTCGAGTTCAATTGGATACGTTAAAACGTGCGTTTTCATACAGTTAACACATCACACGATGTTTAGACTAATCATTCGATGTTTGCAATGTTCTCGCGCCGCAACACGCTCTGGTCTTAGACCATCCGTAGTGGGGCGTGATTTTTAAAAAAAATTGAAAAATAACACCCCAAAACGCCCCCACTACCATTACATAGGGCGTTACTTTTTAAAATTTTTGAAAAAAAAAATGTTTCCGAACGCCCAAGTGGGCTGACACATGGGAAGGAGCAAGTGGGCTGACCAATGGGAATTATACAAGTGGGCTGACACATCACTAACCAACAGCTTTTTAGATAAAGTTTCTTTTCTTTTTTTTTAATCCTTTTTAATGATTGGAAGGGCATTATTCCCACTACGCCACTTTTGCAATAACGCCCCATGCTGACTGGGATGCCACGTGTCGGATAATGCCCCATAGTGGGGACATTATAACAACTTACCACTACACATGGTCTTATTGCTAGTTTCTATTAGAAAGTATCAATCTTATAAAAAAATATATTCTAATTTTCTTATAATAAATTAACTATAATAATATCATATGATGAATTACGTTTTTGAACCAGTAAACTGTTTAGATGTCATGGTCGGTCTAGCTTTTGGAACTATATAAATCCATTTGTTGACACTTAAGTTATAGCTTAGTGGTCAAGAGAAATTATCTTTTACGAGAAGACTAAGGTTCAATCCTTAGAAGGTGTAAGTGTTTAGACGAAAAAATTAGCCGTTAAGAAAAATAAATCCTATTGTCGACAAACGTCGGTCGCCACACTTTAAAAGTTGACATTTTTATGGAGAGAAAAGTCTACAATTCTGTGAGGAAACCACATTTCCAAATCACGATCGCCACTACTTAAAAACAGCTCATTGTTGTCACTATTTACAAATATGCCATCAGAGCTTTCTTTTTTCCAAACAAGTTTCTTTGTTTTTGGTTTTACACTTCTAGTCCTCAAAGAAGACGGTTGGTAGATCATGTCACCCTTTTTTTAATGGCTGACACCCAGATCCTCTAATCGTACTCCTAAATCTACGTTTACATCTCTTGGGACTTAAACACTCGACCCCACATGAGAAGGAACGCCTTACCACACAGCTTGCTAGACTAGCCTGCAGCCCCTTGATAGTTCATGATACCTTTAAAACAAGTTCCTAACTGCTCGAACATTGACTAAAGCCGTAGCTTGCTATGCATATTATGAGCAAAGAACTCGATCATTAGTAAATGGACTTTTTGTCACCGTAAAAAATAAATGGGTACGTTCCATAAACACTAAAGATATTTACAAGCTCAAACAATGTCATGTAGTGATATGTCTATCATTCTTCACATCAATAAGATTGGTAAATTTTCATGGTTTTATATTTAAATTACACCTCTCATGTCTCAACAACTCGATTGACTTTAGCCAACCTATGAAAATATAATGGATCTAGAACTAGAAAGCCCTAAAGAAAAACCAAAAAAAAAAACACAACAAGCTAATTAAGCATATAAAGGACATTGCTTGAAAAAGAAAGTCATATTATGAAGGATTTAGAGATCAAACCAACGTTAGAATGATACGAAAAAAACAAAGAGAAGCAACACAGTTTGAACGATTGTGTGTCAATTAACGTTATTTCCGGAACCAAAAAATTATTACAATTCACAAGTGTATACACGAGATACTCAACAAATCAAGACCATACTTCTTTGGTAATCTATAGACATTTTCTTTTAAGTATTTTGATCATTGTTTTTTAGGGATTACAATGTAGAATTGAACACTCTAAATGAATAAATGACAAATTTGAAGGACTTAAATTGAATATTTCTTAACAAAGAAGTCAAATCCTTCACATTTTGCCACCGCATATCTCGCACATGCATTTATTTATTTATAACAAAGTTAAAGTTCTTTTCTTCTTGAGCCTCACAATCTCTTTGAAAGTCAAACCTCATATTTCTTTGACCAACAAGTTGCTTTACTCTTTCCTCATTTTGACTTTCAAACCCAAAAACTATTCCATTTTCTCACTCATCCCCCCATATATATAAAACCATACATTACATTCGAACCTCAAAAAAGCCCTTCAAATCTCATCTTTCTTCTCAATCTTTTGCCTTGGTTCTTCTTGAAACCCTTCATCCTAAAATGAGTGACCATAAAAACGTCGAAATTCCTACGTATTTTGTGTGTCCGATCTCCTTACAACTCATGAAAGACCCCGTAACACTTCCAACAGGAATAACATACGACCGCGACAACATCGAAAAATGGCTATACACCAAGAAGAACAACACTTGCCCGGTCACAAAGCAAGCCCTTTCGGATCACGTAGAGCTCACCCCAAACCACACGCTTCGCCGATTAATCCAATCTTGGTGCACCCTCAACCCTACATCCGGCGTCGAAAGACTCCCAACCCCGCGCCTTCCGATCTCCAAATCCGACATCCTCAAACTCCTCAAAGATCTAAAGCATCCTAACTTGCAAACAAAATGTTTAAGAAGATTGAAAGCTATTGTTTTGGAGAATGAAACAAATAAGAGGTCAATGGAAGCAGTTGGGGCAGTTGATTACCTTACTAATTATGTTCTTAATGACCATAATATTAATAATAATAACATGACGTCATCTTCACATGTGGAAGATCAATTAGGGTTTGAGCTTGTAACACCTATAGATGAAGCAATAACCATTCTTTATCACATGCAACTATCTCAAACTGGTCTTCAGGGTTTGTTTGCTAAAACTGGTGACTTTGTTGAGACGTTGACGAGCGTGATGCAACGCGCCGCCAGCTATGAAACACGTACGTACACTGTCATGTTGTTGAAGTCAATGTTTGAGGCTGCAAACACCATGCAAGTGACACCATTGTTGAAGCATGAGTTTTTCAAGGAGTTAGTAACAATCTTGACCGATGAAATCTCCCAAAAAGCCACCAAAGCAACGTTAAAACTACTAATAAACGTTTGTTTATCGGGCCGGAATAGAATAAGAGCGGCGGAGGCTGCGGCGGTGCCGGCTTTGATCGATATCTTACTCGATTCAACCGATAAAAGGGTGTCCGAAATGGTGTTGTTGGCATTGGATTTGCTTTGTCAGTGTGCTGAAGGGAGATCTGAGTTGTTGAAACATGGTGCGGGTTTAGCGGTGGTGTCAAAAAAGATTTTTAGGGTTTCGCCGGTGGCAAGTGAAAGGGCGGTGAGGATAGTGCATTCGGTGGCGAAGTTTTCCGGCAACGGTGGTGTGGTGGCGGAGATGTTGCAGATAGGGGTGGTGGGGAAGCTTTGTTTGGTGTTGCAAGTGGATTGTGGAAGTAAGATGAAGGAGAAAGCTATGGAGGTGCTTAAGATGCATGCTAGGGTTTGGAATAATTCTTCTTGTATACCACATACTTTGATTGCTTCATATCCATCATAAGATTCATAAGGATGAAGTTGAATTGATTTTAGGTTTTAGATCATTTGAAGACATTTTGGGGATTTGACTGATTGTATAAAGTTTATACTTGTGATTTTAGTTTGTGAAGTTTAGGAAAAAACATGACTAGGATTAACATCATTGTTTTGAGCACAAATTTGGTGCTTTATTGAAGTTTGATCAATTTAGTATGATTTGAAGATCACATTTTGGGAATTTGACTGATTGTAAAAAGATATAGTTGTGATTTTAATGCAAAGATACACAATTTGACTGATTGTATAAAGATATAGTTGTGATTTTAATGCAAAGATACGGCTTAGAGACCGTTAGGTTTTCGATTCAAATATCATTATAGCCTAGTGAAGATGGATATAATTGGGTGGTTTCTCTGATGACACGATGTCATCAGTTATCCAAATTTACCGCGAAAAAATAGGTTAATTTAATTGATGAATCCGAACATAATTCGTATATATTTATTCCTTTCAATGTATCAACCTTGACACAATTTAATTCATGTAACACAAACTAGACTTGTGGTACATACTTGTTTAAAAGAGTCACATGGAGTAACATGTTATAAACTTATAATTAATAGATGGGTTAAATAAGTCGTAAATAGGTTATCGGTTTAATCTTATGAAACATCCTTTTTATACACGTTTTAAACGTGTCGGCCTGTTTAAAGAAAACGGGCCAACCTAATAACATAACATGATTGATTAATGAGAAAATTATGAAAATAGCCAAGAAAAAGGTTGACTTACCAAAATAGCCACATCATGCGTCCTTGGAGAGGGGCATCCCACATCTTATGTGTCTGCCATTCTTTATATGGATGCGTGTATGGATGAAGCAGCAAGTACGAAAATGGGAGGCATGGGATGAGTCACGGACACATGGGACGAGTCACGGACGCATGGGATGAGTCGGCAATGCATGGGATGAGTCACGGACGCATGGGATAATGGGATGAGTCACGGACGCATTGGATGCCTCAAACGGACGCATGGGATGATGGGATGAGTCAAGTACGCATGGGATGAGTCACGAACACATGGGATGAGTCACGGACGCATGGGACGCATGATGTCATTGAGACACGTGTCACTTCTACATTGGCGGACGCATGAATGAGACCTCAGACGCATAAGCTCTCTCGTAATTAGTGATGCCCTGCTCCAAGGATGCATGAGGTGGCTATTTTGGTACGTCAACATTTTTCTTGGCTATTTTCGTATTTTTCTCTTGATTAATACACACATAAATACACAAATGTGTATGATATCAGCACAATTAGATATGTACCACGATCTAACCAACTATACAAAGTCTCACTTACGTTCTTCATGAGTGTTCCATCCAGCGCGTAATATGCTGAAATTTTCACAAAGGACATGTCGTCATCGTTACTTGCCGACTTTTGCTTCGATTTGCGTGTTCGTCTTCCTCCCGCTCAAATCGCATAAATATAATATAAAAAGTGTATAATACAATATAAATAAGCATGATGCATCATATGTATATGTAAATGTATCATTTAAGTTTATCATATTAACATAATGAGTAATAAAGTTATTGTTTGGTTAGGTTTCTTCCCTATATATGATTCCTTAATGTTTAGTGTGTTTTTAGGGTTTTCTTTATGTGTTTTTCTTTATAAATTAATTGTTACATGTAGGAAATAGTAGTTGGTGGGGTGGGCTATGCCGTGTCGGGAGGCCAGAAATCGGGATCTTGAAAACTTTAAAACTCATAAGATTTTGCGGTGTAGGAACTCATATTATATAATAAGTGTTGTGCGCGTATTTTTATTCTAGTTTTTGTGTAAAATATATTTATAACTTAAAAATAACTATATATATAAAACATTTTCTAACATGATAAATTAAAACCATCATATGACTGATGATCCTCCATGTTTTATCACTCATTAGATTACCTCTTGTATGAATTTTAAGATGATCATCAAGAGAGACTTGTTAAGCTTCATACAAAGACCTGAAAACCAATTTTTGGCATCGTGTATATTTGTGAATTTGCTAATTCCCGAAATTAAATAAGGGCAATTTTATATATCATTCTCTAAACTCGCAAAGTTACATATTTCATCAAATCATGTTTGAAGAGCATTAATATATTATGCATTAAACTAATGTTTTAAAAAAATATGTATGCTTTCAAGTTAAGAAGAGGTATGTGAAATTCCTTCTATTAAAAAAAATAATTTCAAATTGTTTAAAGTCAAAATTTTGTGTAGTCTGAAGTGTCGTTTGGTTCGCAAAATGTTTGTGTTCAAACAAAAATCATAAAATGAAAATAGAAAATTTGGATTTTATGTATATAATTAGAATATTCTTTTACACTTGACTAAGAGTTAACATGAAGACTAAATTTCAAATTTTATGTATATAATTAATTACAACATAATTTTACACTTATATATCTAAGAGTTAACATGAAGACTAAATTTGGATAAAGATAAAGGGATAGAAATATCATATTATAACTTATTATACTCATGATATGAATGTGAATTTATTTACGAGTGTTCGAATAAAATAGCTACTCACAATATATATAAAATGGATAAGTCCATCTGCCACCTAAATAAATTATTATTCAATTTCTGTTTTAAATTAAAGTAAACAGGTGGTTAGCCGAAATGTTGGAACAAGACGTGTCATTTCTGAGTACTAAATTCAGACGAATTTTTTAAATGCACCCAAAGTCGTTAACAAATTATTATTCTTATCTAAACGGTGCTCATTAGTCATTACTTTCTAAAATAAAGTTTTTTTCTAGCAAAGTTTCCTCTAGAAAACATTGTAAACGTTTTCTTAATAATGATAAAACAGTCATAATACATAAATTTACCCATAAACATATATCAATAAGAATTGTTATCTAGTAATTGTTTGAAAGACGTAAATGAATTTGTTTTGGAACTGAACGTTTACCAGCCAGTAAAGCGAGAACATTTATTAGCTACTAAGCGAGCCGTGCTAGATAGATAGCGAAGGCAGTTTCGAGTGGAACATGACACGCTTTGATGCATGGTTACTAAGAATTTCGTCAAGCTCATGAAACCACTACATTAACTTGGCTAAGATATGCCTCACATCGTATTTTAAAAGGCAAAATCGATGATAGAAAAGAAACAAAATGTTATGTTTCTTAAGTCATCCCCCCTTTTTAGACGTAGTTATACAGTAATTTATTGAATCTGAGTTATTTGTGTATTGAGAACAAACATAGTTATTTGTGTATTGAGAACAAACGTAGGAATAGAGAGGCTGTTTCCAATGAGATCTCCGGCTCAATAGAAGTTTTGTATCAAGCTTTCGACATAAGACACATAACAATCGCAATTGGGACAAAAGCCGATTAGTGCATGTATCCACTTGTCTTTCGGCTATCAATAGCACCACATGATGCATGATTAACCGGCTCTCGCTTTTTAACGTTATTTTCATGAAATTAATACTATAACGTTAAAATTAGTGAGTGCACTTTCATTTTTGCCCCCTGAAGGCCCACACATATATACATTATATGTGTATAGGCGTTTCTCACAAAAACCAATCTATATCTAATATGCTTAACATGTGAGGCTCTTTAATTTCATTTATATGGTTGTATCTTTCCATTTTAACCAATTATACCTCCATCGTTACACTCGTGAGCATATACGCTCCCCTTGAATATATTACCCTTTATTGTAACCCAACTTTGTGTTTGTAATAAGCAACTTGGGTCTTGGAAAGTTGATTAGCTATGATACGATTCATGTAATTGCATATACAATTACATAATCTAATATCAAAATTGATAGTTTTGCTCTATTGATCATTTGTTTTGCCACTATCTAAATATGTTTGATTGTTGTACAAAATAATATTATTTGTGCTAAAACACTAAATCAATGGTCCACGAAGTTGATGTATAAGCCTACATGTATGTATCCCCTTGTATTAATTGTAGGATATTGAGAGATTCGATAATTCAATAATTATCTATCCTTTTGCATTTCTATTTATCCCGGGTGATTTGAGTGTTAATGTCAATCACTAAATCAACAAAGATTAGGGATGGTAATCGAACCCGAACCTGACGGGTAAACCCGAAACCTAACACATTTGAGACGGATTTGGGGTTGGTTAATTGGGTTTGGGATGGGTTTGGGACTAGCTTTTATTTTTTTCGCAGGTTTAGGACGGGTTTGGGATTTGGTGATATACCCATTTACCCGATAAAGTGTACTCGTTTACCCTATTTACCCCTTGAATGGTGAAATTACAATAGTACCCTCATGTGCCTTGCACATGACTAGATTTAACCAAAAAATCTAACTGGGTTTGGCCTAAAGGACAAAACGTGCAAAATTTTGAAAGGTAAAGGACACCGCCTGTCAACTTTTGCGCTAAAGGACAGCGCTTGAAATTTGATGTAAACATAAAGGACAAAACTTGTAATTTACTCAATTTTTTAATATATGTATATATATAGATAGAGGATCCTGTACATTAATCCAGAAATGTGAGAAGTGTATTATAACACTATATATAACACTATATAACACCATATAAACACCGGGTAACACTATGTAACACCATATAACACTATGTAACACTATATAACAAATATAACACTATATTTTGTTTGATAGTATGTCTATAATAGATGTATAGTGTTTTATATTGTTATATAGTGTTATATAGTGTTACATAGTGTTATATGATATTATATGGTGTTACATAGTGTTATACGGTGTTTATATGGTGTTATATAGTGTTTTATATAGTGTTATAATACACTTCTCACACTTCTGGATTAATGTACAGGATCCCTACCCTATATAGTGTAAGGACCGCTTTTCAAAAATAATAGATTAACTACATAAACAAGATTTTTCGGAGAATTAAAATACCACTTTGACGCTTAAAGAAATTTTTACAAAAATTGGGCATGACCCGTTTGTAAAACGGACATACCCCCTATTTTTACATAACATACAACGTTTACCTACGACCCAATTTACATAAAACCATTCCAACAAAAGTAACGAGTTTTTAAATCTAAAACATTTCAACAAAGTCTAACAAAGTGGCAAAACATGGACCCAAAAGTATGCATATGAGTTGCGGAAGCGCTTGGTATTATAAGGCTTGAACATGTGCTCGTCCCATAACTCCAAATCGCCTATAGAGGTGCTTTACCTACATTAACATTCACAAATTTAATAAGTTAGTTATCTCATAGAAAATCATAACCTTTCGATTTAGCTTTAACCACATAAAACATTCTTACTCTTAAGCATACAACAACCCAATAATTGGGTTAAGCATAACCACTCTCGTAGAGAGTTTGACATACGCATTCGACCCGTGTAATTGGGTTTAGCATAAACACTCTCGTAGAGAGCTAAGCATACGCATTCGACCCATGAAATTGGGTTTAGCATAAACACTCTCGTAGAGAGCTAAGCATACACATTCAACCCATGAAATTGGGTTTAGCATAAACACTCTCGTAGAGAGCTAAGCATACACATTCGACCCATGAAATTGGGTTAGCATAACTCAACACTACTTTCATTAACATACCCAAATCCACAAGGGATTTGTCGCTTGCTTACTACATCGTCGATCTCGTTATATAAGAATAGCTTTTACAACGAAATTTTATATAAATAGGAAATATAATAAAGACTCGTATGACACGAAGCATACCTCGATCTTGTGCTCCTTCCGCTTGCTTAGTGCTTGTACCTTCTTCTTTCACGCCTACATTAGAACATTCGTTCACTTTATTTAGTTTGTGGCATCATTATACTATTTCCACATAAATTCTTCTTTTAGGCATTTCATCGAACACTTGGTAAGCATCATACATAAGGCACAAGGTACAAGTTTACTAAGCATGTCCCTACTAGCTCATCACAACACAAGAATCATCTTCCTCTAAATTCATATAATTTCCATTCTAAAATCAGTTTATCTAGCATTCGAGCATCACAACAATTTCACATATCAATTAACTCATGATCCTAATTCTCATGAATTTCCTATTAGTAACAAAATCTTTACAAAGTGGGTTTTTCACTACACTTTTTATAGAACATAATTTCAAGCATGATTCCTATTCTAAAAAGCAATCTTAACTCAGATTCATTACATTGGTTACAAGGAATCGAGATTTGGTCTAACCCCTCATTCTAAAAATCATAAATTCAGAAAATCAAGCTTACCACTTACGAAATTGAGGTTAGTTATTCAGATTTATGGACTCATGCACTAGATTATCTTGAGAATTTAGATCCAATTGCTTGTTTTTGCTTGAGCTAGGGTTTCCCCCTTCTCTCTGCTTGTTCGATCGATCCCCCACCAACACCAGTGTGTTGGTTTTTGTTATATTATTATTGTTATTAAAATTTTGTCATAACCACAATTTTAGTCCCTATGGTTATAAGTGTGGATAGTTATCACACTAATTTTCTTTCTAGTTAACAATTACCAAAATCTTTTGACTTGGTTAATTATTACAATTTATACACCTTTAATAAAACAAGTAAATGAATAGCATATTTTGGGGTGTTACAAGTCTACCCCCCTTAAAAGAGGTTTCATCCCCGAAACCTGATCACATAACAATTTAAGTATTGACATACCGAAAAGATAAGGGTAGTGCTTCCTCATTTCGTCTTCAGTTTCCCATGTAAAATCCGAACCTTTTCGGTGTCGCCATTGGACCAACACTTGTTTAACAGCTTTATTTCGGAGATTCTTCACCTTGAAGTCCTTAATGGCTACGGGTTTTTCGACATAATTTAACCCTTCATCCAACTCGATATCATCGAGTGGTACTAGTGCTGTCTCATCCGCAAGACACTTTCTTAATTGCGACACGTGGAAGGTATTGTGAATCCCGTTTAGAGCAGGCGGTAATTCCAATCGATACGCAACCCTTCCAACCCGAGCCAAAATTTTAAACGGCCCAATGTAACGAGGACCTAGCTTTCCCCGTTTGCGAAAATGGATTATACCCTTCCATGGGGACAACTTTAGCAAGACAAAATCTCCAACTTGGAACTCGATAGGACGCCTTCTCTTGTCTGCATAAGCTTTTTGCCGATCTTGAGCTGCTTTCAACCTTGTTCTAACCATTTCAATCTTTTCATTCGTTACTGCTATTAAATCACTTGGTGCAAGCTCCCTTTGTCCCACTTCGCCCCAACATACGGGAGTCCTACATTTTCTCCCGTATAATAGTTCGTAAGGTGCCATTTGAATACCACTATGGTAACTGTTGTTATAAGAAAATTCGACCAGTGGCAATTGGTCGTCCCAACTTCCCCCAAAATCTAAGGCACACGCCCTCAACATATCAACGAGCGTTTGAATGGTTCTTTCTGACTGGCCGTCCGTTTGAGGGTGGTAAGCGGTACTTATGTGCAACTTCGTACCCACACTCTCGTGAAACTTCCCCCAGTAACGAGAAGTAAATCTAGTGTCCCGATCCGAGACAATCGACACGGGCACTCCATGACGGGATATGATCTCGTTCATATAAATTTCTGCCAATTTCTCGGAAGAGTAAGCTTCTTTGATGGGTAAAAAGTGAGCACTTTTTGTAAGCCGGTCTACGATTACCCATATTGTATCGTGCCCTTTCTTTGTTTTAGGAAGTTTGGTTATCAAATCCATCGTTAGTTCCTCCCACTTCCATACCGGTATCTCCAAGGGTTGTAATTTCCCATACGGCTTTTGATGTTCTACTTTCACTTGGGAGCATGTTAAGCATTTCGCGACGTATTTAACTATGTCGCGCTTCATACCCGGCCACCAATAATTGGCTTTCAAGTCCCGATACATCTTTGTAGCCCCGGGATGGACCGAATATCGAGACTTATGTGCCTCGTCGAGCAGGGCAGCTTTAACTTCGCAGAATCGCGGAATCCAAATTCGGCCGAACCGCGTCTTAAGCCCGGTCGAATTTTCTTCTAGATCATCGATCACACCTTTTAATCGTTCCCTCTTCAGGTCGTCCGCTCCGAGCGACTTTATCTGGGATTCGCGGATCTCCTCAAGTAATCGTGGTGTAACTACCATCTTCATGGATTTCACTCTTATGGGAGATGGATACTCTTTACGGCTTAATGCATCGGCTACTACATTTGCCCTCCCCGGATGGTAGAGGATATCACAATCATAATCCTTGATAAGTTCCAACCACCTCCGCTGCCTCATGTTTAGGTCTCTCTGTTCAAAGAAATATTTAAGGCTTTTGTGGTCCGAGTAAATGGTGCATTTTGCCCCATATAGATAATGCCTCCAAATCTTTAATGCAAACACTACGGCCGCTAATTCCAAGTCGTGTGTGGGGTAGTTCACCTCATGAGGCTTCAATTGTCGCGAAGCATAAGCGATAACTCTCCCTCTTTGCATTAGAACACAACCCAATCCCTGGTGTGAAGCGTCTGAATAGACCACCAGGTCTTCGGTTCCGTCTGGTAACGTTAGGATTGGGGGACTTGATAGTTTTTCTTTCAACATTCGAAAAGCCTCCTCCTGTTCTTTTTCCCATACAAACTTCTCTTTCTTTCTGGTCAGTTTTGTTAAGGGTAAGGCTATCTTGGAAAAATCTTGTATGAACCTCCGGTAGTATCCAGCAAGACCCAGAAAACTTCTTATCTCTGTTGGGTTTTTCGGAGGAACCCATTTCATTACAGCATCGATCTTTGAAGGATCGACCATAACACCCTCCGCATTTATCACATGCCCCAGAAACTGTACCTCCCTAAGCCAAAAGGCACACTTTGAAAATTTTGCGTAGAGCTTCTCCTTACGGAGAGTTTCAAGTACTTCACGCAAATGTACCGCATGTTCGTCTTTGCTTCGTGAATAAACCAAAATGTCATCTATGAATACAATTACCGATCTATCCAACATGGGTCGGCATACACGGTTCATAAGATCCATAAATGCCGCCGGCGCATTTGTTAACCCAAAGGACATAACTAAAAATTCATAATGTCCGTAACGGGTTCTAAATGCGGTCTTTGGAATGTCTTCTTCTCGTACTCTAACCTGATGGTACCCCGATCGCAGATCTATCTTGGAGAACCAACTCGCCCCTTGTAACTGATCAAAAAGGTCGTCAATTCTAGGTAAAGGGTAGCGGTTCTTTATGGTTAGCTTATTTAACTCCCTATAGTCGATGCACATGCGCATCGACCCGTCTTTCTTCTTAACAAATAAGACGGGCGCTCCCCAAGGCGACACACTTGGGCGTATAAAACCTTTGTCTAAGAGGTCTTGTATTTGTGTCATTAATTCCCGCATTTCCGTGGGAGCTAATCTATAGGGAGCCTTCGCGACTGGTTTCGCATCCGGATTCAATTCGATATTGAACTCCACTTCTCGCTCGGAAGGGAGTCCCGGCAATTCTTCCGGGAATACATCCGGAAATTCGTTCACAACTTCAACATCTTCAAGCTTTGGAAAGCTTTGTTGAGTATTTGCTACGTAAGCTAAGTATGCTCTACTCCCATTGAGCACGTACTTAGTGGCTTGAACGAGAGTACATAGCTTCGCTTCCATCTTCCTTTCGCCTTGTACATTTAATCGTCTTCCACTTGGAGTTTGAAGAAATATAGATTTGGATTCACATTTTATTTCTGCATGGTTTTGAGACATCCAATCCATACCCACTATTACTTTGAATTCCCCCAAGATCATGGGGATAAGATCAATAGCAAACTCCTCATCCTCAATGGTCAATTTGCAATTTTTACATATTTCGTGCAACAAGTAACTTTTACTATCTGCTATCTCTACTTCTAAGGGCAACGGCATTCGTTCAATCTTAAAGGATGGATGTTGAACAATTTCACTAGAGATAAACGACATGGTAGCTCCGGTATCAAACAAAACGTAAACCGGTATAGAATTTATTAGAAAAATACCTGAGACCATATTTGGCTGGGACTTGGCTTCTTCAGACGTGATCTGAAACATTCTCCCCTTTGCCCTAGAACCCTCTTGCTTCCTATCTTCTTTCTTTGACCCTTGTTGAAGCTTTGGGCATTCCGACTTGATATGCCCTTTTTCGAAACAGTTGAAACAAGTCTTTGGGTTATCCGGGCATTGATAGGACGAATGCCCCTCCTTACCACATTTAAAGCACCCCTTCTTACCTAGCAAACACTCTCCGGTATGGAGCTTTCCACATGTCTTGCATGGTGTAATCCCACCTTTCGACTTACCCTTTCTTCCTTGATCCTGAAACTTCCCCTTTTTGGATGGACTAAAACTTGCACCTTTTTCACTCGGCCTCTTTTCACCTCGCTCCTCTTGCCTTTTAATTTCGATCTCTCTATCCCGCGCTAAATCAATGAGCTCTTCAAGAGTTTCACATTTTGAGGGAGTGATGAACTCTCTAACTTCTGCTTTTAACACGCCATAGAAGCGACTTATCTTCATCCTCTCGGTTGTTACCAATTCTCCACAGAACTTCATCTTATCCATAAACTTGTTTGCTATTTCATTCACTGATTCGTTTTTCTGCCGGAGGCGTAAGAAATCCTCCTGAATCTTGTCGATCGCCGACTGAGGACAATGATATCTCATGAAGGGCCCCTTGAACTCTTGCCAAGTCATAGCTTGCAGCCTATCTTCGCCTATTTCCTTGCTGTGCGCATCCCACCAATCTTTCGCTTGATGGGTTAGTAAACCGGTAGCGAACATCACTTGGTCCTCCTTATCGCACCGGCTTCGTATAAACACCGCCTCTATATTCGAGACCCATCTTTGACATTCGACTGGGTCAATTTTACCGTCATACGTCATCGGATGGCATGCCATAAAATCCTTGTAAGTGCACCTTCGTTCCTTACCTTTACTCTTGGATCCTTCGATTAATTCCTTCAACTCTTCGAACTTATTAGTCATCATAGCATCCACAACCCCTAGAACTCGGCTTTCTACTTCTTGAGCCAACCGTGGAAGATTGGCTTGTATAACCCCTTCCGCTACTTCTGTAACTCTGTTCTCGAATGCTTCTTGTCTAGCCGCATCATTGTTATCATCATTATCATCATTGATATTTCTTGCATCGGCCATCTACACAACATCACATTTATATTTAACACAACTAACAAGCTTTCATTACGTCATATTTCATTACTCCAAGTTTATTTCATCCACCTTCCCTTAGTTGAATTTTACTTGCCTTTTAAAATTTTTACTTTTCGTTCATATTATTCGACTCGTCACCTCCGATTATTTCAAGTTCATCACTTCAAAATTTCTATTTATGGTTCCCCATACTTATGAAGTCCCTCATGGACTTTTCATCGCAATTTAGTAGGCTTTCAATTGATACGGGGACTTAGAATGGGTAAAAACAAGGCAAATCAGCGAAACAGACACACGCTAGCCGTCGGCGACGGCAGGGTAGCCCGTCGGCGACGGCTCTTAAAAGTGGGCGTCGGGTAAAAATGTCCGTAGACAGGAACTTAGGCCGTCGGCCAAAATAAGGCGTCGGCGACGGACCTACAGGGCGTCGGCGACGGCCTTCCCCTGATCATTTCGCTGCAACTTTATTTTTTTGTGTTTTAACCCATTTCCAGGTCCGTACCAGCTGCCCGGGTTTCGGAATTACTTGTTTTGATGCCCATAATTGTTACTTCACATATTTAACTTAACCTTACATCTTAAACTCATAACATATACTAGCATTTATCGAAATCATACATTATTACCTCATTGGCGATCCGGGAGCGAGCACACTTTCGAACGAGCCATTGGTTTGAGTTCAAGCATCGCGTTAAAAGCTCGAATCCCTCAAACCATGGCTCTGATACCAACTTGTAAGGACCGCTTTTCAAAAATAATAGATTAACTACATAAACAAGATTTTTCGGAGAATTAAAATACCACTTTGACGCTTAAAGAAATTTTTACAAAAATTGGGCATGACCCGTTTGTAAAACGGACATACCCCCTGTTTTTACATAACATACAACGTTTACCTACGACCCAATTTACATAAAACCATTCCAACAAAAGTAACGAGTTTTTAAATCTAAAACATTTCAACAAAGTCTAACAAAGTGGCAAAACATGGACCCAAAAGTATGCATATGAGTTGCGGAAGCGCTTGGTATTATAAGGCTTGAACATGTGCTCGTCCCATAACTCCAAATCGCCTATAGAGGTGCTTTACCTACATTAACATTCACAAATTTAATAAGTTAGTTATCTCATAGAAAATCATAACCTTTCGATTTAGCTTTAACCACATAAAACATTCTTACTCTTAAGCATACAACAACCCAATAATTGGGTTAAGCATAACCACTCTCGTAGAGAGTTTGACATACGCATTCGACCCGTGTAATTGGGTTTAGCATAAACACTCTCGTAGAGAGCTAAGCATACGCATTCGACCCATGAAATTGGGTTTAGCATAAACACTCTCGTAGAGAGCTAAGCATACACATTCAACCCATGAAATTGGGTTTAGCATAAACACTCTCGTAGAGAGCTAAGCATACACATTCGACCCATGAAATTGGGTTAGCATAACTCAACACTACTTTCATTAACATACCCAAATCCACAAGGGATTTGTCGCTTGCTTACTACATCGTCGATCTCGTTATATAAGAATAGCTTTTACAACGAAATTTTATATAAATAGGAAATATAATAAAGACTCGTATGACACGAAGCATACCTCGATCTTGTGCTCCTTCCGCTTGCTTAGTGCTTGTACCTTCTTCTTTCACGCCTACATTAGAACATTCGTTCACTTTATTTAGTTTGTGGCATCATTATACTATTTCCACATAAATTCTTCTTTTAGGCATTTCATCGAACACTTGGTAAGCATCATACATAAGGCACAAGGTACAAGTTTACTAAGCATGTCCCTACTAGCTCATCACAACACAAGAATCATCTTCCTCTAAATTCATATAATTTCCATTCTAAAATCAGTTTATCTAGCATTCGAGCATCACAACAATTTCACATATCAATTAACTCATGATCCTAATTCTCATGAATTTCCTATTAGTAACAAAATCTTTACAAAGTGGGTTTTTCACTACACTTTTTATAAAACATAATTTCAAGCATGATTCCTATTCTAAAAAGCAATCTTAACTCAGATTCATTACATTGGTTACAAGGAATCGAGATTTGGTCTAACCCCTCATTCTAAAAATCATAAATTCAGAAAATCAAGCTTACCACTTACGAAATTGAGGTTAGTTATTCAGATTTATGGACTCATGCACTAGATTATCTTGAGAATTTAGATCCAATTGCTTGTTTTTGCTTGAGCTAGGGTTTCCCCCTTCTCTCTGCTTGTTCGATCGATCCCCCACCAACACCAGTGTGTTGGTTTTTGTTATATTATTATTGTTATTAAAATTTTGTCATAATCACAATTTTAGTCCCTAGGGTTATAAGTGTGGATAGTTATCACACTAATTTTCTTTCTAGTTAACAATTACCAAAATCTTTTGACTTGGTTAATTATTACAATTTATACACCTTTAATAAAACAAGTAAATGAATAGCATATTTTGGGGTGTTACATATAGATATTACATCCATTTTTTATACATATAGGTATTTTATTCCATATACATTTTAATTATTTGATACATTTTGATTGTGATAATACTAAATGTAACTAATAATTAATAGTTGCCCAGTAGATACTCAATGGGTTTTGGGTAAGGTATACCCAGTGGGTTTTGGGTCAGGTATACCCGACGGGTATTTACCCGCTAGAAACCCGAAGGGTTTTAGAACGGGTATGAAACAAGCTTACCTAATCAGGTTTAGGGTTGAAATTACCTAAATCCGACCCATTACAATCCCTAACGGGTAATTCATGAAAGGATAACTAGTGCATCATTGCTTCTTAAATTTTGTTCCTCTCATCAAATTGAAATTAGCTCTTCTATTAATCAGTTTCAATATCAAATATAATAGTTATATTTGAAATCATGTATGAGGTGGGCAAATATATTTTAGTATATTTTAAAATTATTATTTATCAAACATGATTATCATTTAGTTTAACACATTAAATATAGTCAAAGTGTCGGAGAAAAATCATCACCTAAATGTGAAAGACTTTATAATAGAATTTAAAAATACACAAACAACCTAACTCAATTTATGATATTTCTATTTTAGACTTGGTCAATCATTCATGTATACGTAAGAAAATGACTTGCGTTCAAACGAGTTCTATCACCTATCAAGACTGTCATCTTCCCTTCATAAGAGGAAGTTTCATAAAATGTTTACACGATGCGTACACATCCGATCATCACGCCGTTTATCTTACTTCCATTTCCGCGTTCATAGTATCATCTTGACCGCGTCCATGAACACAAAATGATTAATAAGATGTAAAAAATCTTTAAATTAATGTAAATTGATGGTGTGATATAAAACAAACTATGATATTGTATAATGTATATGACAATGAGTGACATTCAAATATTCAATACAAAATCATTTTTAACTAGAAAAGTGCAAGATCTGCAAAATGCACATATAGGATGTAATTGTGATACATAAAGTGATAAAGACCTAGTAAAAGTGTATACAGCTCTCTAATTGATAGTACAAATATAGCTATGATGTGTATAATTAAATTATTTTAAAGAGTAAATAACAAAACTCGTACTTTATGTTGACATTGGATTGTAAAGTGTGTCATTTGTCTTCAAAACGTACAAAAAACGACTCGATGTTTGCAGATCCTTACACGTTATGTCTTTTAGCCCTAACTCAGTTAGTTTTTATGGTTAAATCTAAACAAGTGAACCCCATACAAGGATATTTTGGTCATTTTGCCCTAAATACTAAAATAAATAATAAAAAATAATAAACAAAACGTGACCTTGCCAATGAGGCTTGGTGGGTTGGGCCTTCTCTCGGCTCGGGATGTGGCTACCTATGCCTTTGTGGCTTTCAGGTCTCAATCTTGGGATTTGCAGGACCACATCTTACGTAACAGTGGGGTTGCTAACACTGATCCGGATTATGCCAGCGCCTTGGAACGCTTACATGAATCTCTACTTGACTTTGATCTCGGCGGTTTCTCTAACAAGGACACCGCCCCCAAAAAGCCACAGAAAACTTTGGCGAATGCCCTTTGTTGTCGAATCGCACAAAGTTTGTGAGAAGATTTCCATTTGTCACCCCGCCAGAAAGCCGTCATTGAATGCCTACAAAGGCCTCACGCTCAGGATTTCTTAACTGTTATTCCTATTGAAGGTTTGGGTCAACGTATGTCAGCGGTGGAGTACCGGTCAATCCTTAAGTACCGTTTGATGATCCCCATGTTCCCGAATGATGAAACTTGCCCAGTCTGCCATAAAGCATGCCTGGATAAATACGGGGAGCATGCGTTACACTGTAGAGAGTTGTCGGGGTTTAAGTATCGCCATGACTTTGTGCGAGACGCGTTAATGGATATTCTCAGACGAGCAGGGATCTCGGCGAAGAAAGAGGCACCGGTTAATTTTCTTACAAACCCGTCGGAGGGGAGATCCACCCTACGCCCAGCTGACGTGCTAGTTTTTGGTTGGGAGGGCGGGAAACATGCTTGTGTCGATCTCACAAGTGTATCCCCACTAGCCGGGTTCCGGGAAAATGGGTTTGTGGCGGGGCAAGCGGTACTGAAAACAGAGTCAAAGAAGGTGGAAAAGCACGCGAAAGCTTGTGAGGATAATCAGCATGCCTTTGTCCCCCTAGCGTTTGACACGTTCGGCTCCTTGGCGCCGGAGGCAGTTCGGTTCTTGTCTAGAGTTCAGCGTGTGGTCCATAGCAACTTTTCGACCCCTTAGGGACGGGGCTTTGTTTTTAGTAGATTAGGGTTTTCTATTCAGAAAGGGATGGCGGCGCAGTTTGTTGCTCGTCTACCTGCTATTCTTATGTAATTTGCCCTGATGATTGGAATGAAAAAAATAAATAAATAAAATAAAATAAATAAATAATGATTGAAAAATAAAAAAAACAAAACAATTTAAAAAAACATAAATATAAATCCCCCCTCCACCTTAACTCCACCACCATCAACCACCACCCCACCTCCACCTCCACCAACACCACCGCCGCCATCACCTCAACTCCACTTCCACCACCACCGCCACCACCTCAACTCCACCACCACCAACAGCAGCCACCACCCACCTCCGGTTACCATTTTTAATCGATTCAACAAAACACAGCAAGCCACACATTAAACTTTGGAATAAACAGATTTTTAATTGTTTATAATATTATTTCAGTAAACCCCTAAATCCCAAATCAAGAACCATCGAAACCCTATCACCACCAATAAAACCAACCACCATCTGCCACCACCACCACTCGACCACCACCAACCTACCCCCAAAACCCCATCTTTCACAAACACCCACAACCACCACCGTACCAGATCATCGAATCTAGGATTTGTGGAACGGCGACGGCGGATCTGAATCTAGGGTTCCGAAGACGGCAGCGCTGTTATGGTGCAATGGCATCAGATCATCGACGGTAGGTAACCCTTGCTCCCACATTGAAACTCGATCGTCATCGTCGTCGTTGCTCACTTCTTCACCCATCGATTGTAGATCGAAATTATGATCACATATTCACAATTAACTAAAATGAAATGCGATGAATTTGATTTCGAATTTTGTAGATTTATTAAAGGAATTTGGTGTTTGATTTGGAGTGATGAGGTGTGAAATTGGTGGAAGACATTTCAGGAGTGAGGATGTGGTAGCAGGTGGGCGGTGATGTGATGGCGATGGTGCTATGGCGGAGGTGTTATGGCGGCAGTTGTAACAGCCCGGAAATATAAAACCTTATAATTAGAATTATAAATTATATAATCAATTAACCATGAATTTATAACCTAGTTAAATACAAGACTTGTGGTGGCATATAATAAGGTTAAATCACTTAGATTACAAATTAAACAAGGTTTAGGGACCAATCTTGCCAAACTTGAAACTTAATTACTAATTAGTAAACAATCACACCCAAACACACACTGGTGTGTGTGCTTGGATCGAACAGAAGGCAGGGGCGACCAGGGGTTTATTTCAAACCCTAGTTTTCACATAAAATCCCTAAATTGAAGCCTCAAATCTGCCCTAAATCAAGTCTTGAACATAAATTAGTGATCACCTCATTGTAGGGATCAAAAGGTATGTAAAATTTTGGTATTTTGTTTCATCTTGAATTCTAGGTTAAATGTGAGAAATTGAAATTGAGCTTAAATATGTGATGCATGAATGAATCTGAAGTAATATGATGTCTAGAGTTAAACCCTAGATGATTTCTTGTAAAATCTTTGCATGATACTTGAGAAGTTTATAATCACCATTGTAGGTGATTAATGAAATTGTAGAAACTAGATAAACACTATGATTATGATTTCTATTCTAGTGAAGACTGAATTTATATGATAAAATTCAGTAACTTGATGTTAAAAGTGTGTAAATTGCTTAATTGAAGTGAAATTAGATGTAAATAACATGTCAAGAACCTAGCAATGATTATGTAGAAATATGACCCGCTAGGTGTTCGTAGAAATGCCTAAGTGAAGATCAAAGTATTAATAATCGGACAAAAACGCATATTAGATTACCGTAATAAATTGTCCGTTATTGATTATAAAAGAGTTCTAAATTGATTGCGAATGGAACTCTTTAGGTAAAGAATTTGGGTCGTCAAGTGGACAAGCCGGGGGTGATACACGCTTAAAGGGTGTGCTTTGAAGGTACGTGACTTATAGTTTCGCTACATTGTGTTAATTGTAAGTTTCATGCTGTTATATTGAAAATTGTAAGCAAGGAAAAACCACTAAGTCACAGAAGTGACAAAGTGAATTAGACAAGTGAAATGGGTCAAAACATGAGTAGACAAAGAGTTTGGATGTGTCTAGTAATGGGGTTACCCGTTCGGCATCCAAACGGGCCAAAACAAGTTGAGTTACAATCATAGTAACTAATAGCCATCACTTTTGATTGGTTATATGTCAAGCGAAGGTCATGTAGCGGACATGTAAATCCGTTGCAAAATCATAAGCCCTTGTAGAGGGATTATAGTTCGGAACATTCACTTGTCGAATGATTCCGAAAAAGCATGGCTAAATTCGTGAAAATAAGCATGATGATTATAGCACAAGCGACCCTTGGGAGGGGAGCAAAAGCTCATACTCGGTAAACGTAGAAACAGGGTAATAGCCTAAAGCTTATATGTTAAAAATACATATAATGGAACTTGTTAACTAATAGGTCAAATAAACAAGAGACAAATTATAGAACAACTGTTTTAAAGTAATATTTGTGTGCAAAAAGTATTGATAAAAGCGTCCGTAATTAAATTACGGTCGTGTAGGAAAAAGAATCAGTTAAATCGGACTTACGGATCCAAAGTTATGACCAATTGAAGTTTTACTTAGTGAAAATTCGGAGCTGGCATGAAATGCAGGAAAAGGACCTCCACCCGCTGGAAAACCGTCCCCCCCGCGGCACGCGGAGGAGACCTTGAATCTGTCGCGACACGCGGGGCCTTCTCGCGGCCCGCGAAAGCTTTTAGGGGATCTGTCGCGACCCAAATGCTGGAATTTTTATTTCTTTTTCGTTGTTCGACATTGGAACTTGAATTCATACATTTTAATGTTGTCAAAACTAATATTTTGGATGGTTTTGACCTTAGGTACTGCTCGTTGTCATGGATGTTGATCAAGCAAGGGGATTCAAGAACCGAACATATATTTTGAATGCTTCCGCGTTAATCTAATCTAGCTAGACTTAGATGTTGTTTTGAAACTTTGTTAAACGTCATGTTTTTAAACAAGTTAGTATGTTATGTTTACTTATTAACTTATTTTTGCTAAATTTATGCATTTAATTTGTAAAATAAGTGTATTTCCATGATGAAATAATGAGTTTATATAACAAGTGTTACAGCAGTGGTGGTGTGATAGGCGGTGGTTGTCACACCCCGGTCGCGTTAAAACAACAAAACCGTGGCTGAAACGCCGGGGAGTGAATGCGACAGAATTATTGTTTCAACAACCATGGTAATTAAAGTTATGTATTATTAAGATTAAAGTTCATATTGTCTTGAAGTTCAAACTTAGGGGCTGTTTGGCTAAGCTTATTTTTTTGACTTATTTACTTATTTGTTTTTTGAAAAGTTAAAAGGTGTTTGGGTTAGCTTATTATGTGAAAGAAATAAGTAAATAAGTCATTCCATTATGACTTATTTGCTTTTCAAATAAGCAAATAAGTAAATAAGTCAAAACAATAAGCTTAGCCAAACAGCCCCTAAAATAACATAATAACTGTCTTTTAAGTCAGTAAGGCCCAAGTCCGCCTAAGTGAAGCACAATCATCACTATGCATTAGCACCTGAAAACACATGTAAAAATAGGTACGTCAGCATAAAAATGCCTGTGTGATACATATGTTTTGTTTATGCATGATTCATTACTTGTAGTTTAAAAAGTGTTTGACAAAATGCAGTCATGAATCTTGTAAAATGTTTTATGAAATCATATGAAAATCGATATGAAAATCAATGATGATGAAAGAACAATGCATGGTTAAATGAATAACCAAGTAAAAGTGTTTTGTATAAAATGTATTTTGTAAAACAATGTCATGTCCTTGTAAAAATGTTTCATGTCTTGCCCAAGTGGTTTAGATAACGCAACAATGCATAATACAATAAAAGCACTTATATATTTTTTTCAACATTGCTATATAACTTTTATTGTAAATGGATACAATTTCGTTGTCGTGTCAAACCGAACCAAAATGGACGATGAATGATAATTTATTATCTATTCTGTGTTTAATTTTTTTCAACATTGTGATATAACTTTTATTGAAAGTGGATATTATGCCGTGATCGTACCAGACTGAGCTGAAACGATAAAAAACATATGTATCGATGCAGGTATTTAGTTTTATTGTTTTATGATTTCGATAAACTGGCACCATATCGCTATCATATCGTTCCGAACAAGATCAGTAACCGTACTTGTATCCATTTTTACGGCTTCATGTTTAATAACGGATATTGTGCCGCTACCTTAGTGAACCGTGCCAAAACCGAAGGAACAATATCAGTTTCGGTGCAAGTATATATTTTATTATTTTTATTTTCAATAAACTTACATCGTATCGTATCGAACAACATTGGCACCAGGACCAGTATCACTTTTGTTGTTTTTGGTTTGGATAATTTTTCATTTATACAACTCTGTCCGCGATGGTATATAAATATCGATACCATGAAGATCTGAACCGGTGTTCGCTTCTATCGTTTTCGATCGATATAAATCACGTGTTGATTTCTATACTTAGTGAATATATAACTGGTACTTTAGCAAACAAAGCGATACCGATCCAGTGCTCCCGGTTCCATACCGCCGCAAGGCGCGGTAAAATACACTAGTTTTTAATTAAAACTATGATGTGTGTAACTAAATTATTTTATAGTTTCATAATTTCGTTTATAATACATTTAACAACTTTATTATGACGTTTTTTTTAACGGCCAACTAAATTACCGGATATTTTGGAATGTCCTCAATCGAGTAAATGCATCACCGCCTTCATAATGCATGAGCCACCAAGCCACCAGTTCCTGTGAAAACCTTTTTGCCCGAAGGCCCACTCCAGTATGTCATTATGTAATACATTTATTGTTGGGAGTTGGGACTTTAAGCGTCTGGCTAGCCCCGTTTCTCTATTTTATAATCAAATAGCCGCCATTCAAATAAAATTAAAAAAAAAATTAACAATTTTATATTCAGAAATCAATTAATTTATTATGGTTTATTGAATTTTCAATGGCAAAGAACAAGTTTTTCAAATATTCTTGAAGTTTCGAATGAAGTTGAAAGTCATGTGTGTTGATTAAAAGTCCTAACAAAGAAAACCAAGGCTACAAACTAGTTAATAATCATCACCCGTTTGTCCAGACACATTCCAGCTACAAAATTTCCAGAATGTGTGACGATATAATTAAATATGTATTTTTTTAAATGATAATAACTGATTTCACTTATTATATTTATAAAGAATTACGAATTACTGGAGCAAAGCAAGTGGAAAATATCAAAATAATAAAAATGGAAGGGCATAGCTGATAGTTACAATTCATGCCGAGATAACAATTTACAACAATGTATACATCTGCTAATGCTCAATAAAAGTTACAAGATTAAAAAAGTTGAAACACTTTTTAAAAAAATTACGCAAGCAGTATTATAATCTTTTGAGACCTCAGCCATGTAGTTTATCCTGCAAATTTTCAAATACAAGAACAGAACAAGTCAAATATCTACTAAAAATAATAGAATTCAAAGTTTCGATTAATAAAGATGACAGCATAAAATTATTGTGATTTGTGAACGGGTCAAAAGCGACCCATTTTTATGTAAACGGGTCAAATCTGTTGTAATATAGAGTATGAAAAAAATCGAACCTGAAGCATTTGCATCAACTTTGGGTGCTGTTCTAGAAGCTGGACAAGTTTTTCGCGATCACCCAACAGTTCCTATAATTAAGAAAAAGCGAATACTATTAAAGATGTGATCACCACCGTATTCGTTTGCAGCAAAGGGTTATTCGCTTTAGGCGCTTTGGGTTCTTTCTGACCATGTCAAAATATTAAAAAATACAAATGGTTTGGAAAGGAAACATGTCAAACTATGCGGTAAAAAATCTGATATCGGTCAAGGACCGATATTTGAGATATAGGTTATCGCGGTGGGATATTGGTATTTTAATATCATACAGAATTTATATATATAACAATTCAGTATACTCTCCTCTCCTATCATTAACAAATTAACTTCGCGTTATTTATTCGGGTTTCTGGTTCATCGGGTCGGGTTTTTTGGGTTACCCAAATAAACAAAATTCCAACCCGAAGGTATAAGGTTATTCGATTAAGGGGTGTTCGGGTTTCCTCTAGTTCGGGTGGCTTTGGTTTTGGTTAAAAAGGACACCCCTAAAATTAACCTTTTGCAACTTGCAAAACACTTGACAATTGTAGCAAGTTGAAACTAATTAAGACTTAAAACACCAACATTTAACAATTAAGACTTAAAACACTAATAGCAGCAATAAGAAGAAAAACGAATGGTAGAACTAAGAAAATCGGTGATATATCAGTTAAATATCGGTACCGATATTTTGCATGGGAACCGATAACCAATATATCACCGATATTAACTGCATAGATGTCAAATGGGTCGAACGTGCCCATAAACTTACAAAATAATTTATTCAAACTACTTATATCACTATTGAGATAATATAATATATATAGCCACTGCCCATAAAACTTAAAACCTCCCAATAAAATAATATAATTATTATTAAAACTGAAATATTTAGTAGTTTCAGATCAAACCAATTCGGCTTCTTACGGCCCTTTACAGAAACTTTACTCGCCTTTACCGGCTTGCCTGCCCAAACCACCCATTTTGCACCTCTACTAAAACAGCATCCACTTTGTATGTAAAATTTTATGAAAATAAAAATACCTGAATAGCTTCAGGGGAACTGAAAACATGCTGCAGTGACAACGCACTAGCATCTTGCTGTTGTAAATTACTACTTTGCCCTTGTTGATGCTGAACTTGCATTTGAGGATCCAACCGCTGCTGTTGTTGCTGAGCATGCGAAAAGCTCTCTTGATGCATGCTTTGATAATAAACATTTCCCGGTTGAACCATGTGCAACTGCTGCACTTGCATCTGATCGGATTGTGTTGAAGCCGAGACCGGCGGTCTAAGATGCTGCGGTGGCGGTTGTGGTGGCCGAGGTAGTTGGGGCGGTTGCAACGGCTGCAGCTGAGTCATCGGCTGCAAAGACGACAAACCCATTGGATAACTTTGAGGAAGCGTAGATTGGTTTTCTCCTTGATTTGGGGTCGGAGTGTTTCCGTAAATGTTATACGGAACTGCGGGTCGGTTGAAAATCATCGGTGGCATTAACGGTGGTGGGGGGTAAGAAAGATTTGTCATGTTTGAAGGAGCAAAACCCTGCATTAATTCAGAAGATCCGATATTCGACTGATTATACACTGAAGATGGAGGTGTGGATGTTCGTAAAGATGATAGAGAGGTGGCGGCAGTATACGGCGGTGGGGTAGGTGGAAGTGGCGGCTGAGGCCTCACCGACCCGCCAGAAGAAGGGTGTGATGTCCGTGAATAGTCAGAGTGGCCCTGATAAAATTATACAAAAAAAAAATTAGCTACTAAAAGATTTCATGATCAAACAATACGTAAATATCAGTTGGCAGTAGATCTGTAAACTAACCGAATGTTCATGAACTGTTCGGCGGAAAGTTCGTATATGTTCGTTTATTTAAATAAACGAACAAACACGAACAAACATGAACACGTGTTTTGTTCGTTCATTTATGTTTGTTCATTTAAATTTTAAATAAATACATAAGTAGTTATATTTATATAAATATAAACATAAAAGAGGCTATCTGATAAAAAATGGGTTTTCTAACGGAACGTATCGTAAGTGATCACCAATTTATATTAAAAAAACTACGGAAATCATGTGCATTTGAATCACTAATTTAGATGTGTTTTTTGAAGAATTTTGATATATTATATGCTTCTTTGTTTGTGTTGATTAATGTTGATTATGTTCGTTTATGTTTATTCGGTTATGTTCGATTGTGTTTGTTCAATTATGTTCATTTACGTTTGTTTATGTTTGTGAATTGTTCGTTTAGGTTTTAAACGAACACGAACGTAGCCATGTTCTTAATGAACGAACATGAACCAAAAAATGTGTTTAATTATATGTTTGTGTTCGTATTCGGTTAACGTTAAATGAACGAACACGAACGTGTTCGTGCTCGTTCGGTTCGTTTACAGGCCTAGTTGGCAACTGTCTGGTCTTTTGCTTACATGAAATCCTGGCGGAAGTGGCGGCTGATTCGAATCCAGATTTCGAGCATTTACAGGTGCAATGGTAGGTGGTGGCGGCATTGGAGGAAGAGGAGGTTGATTCATCGGAAATTTATGTTCATAACCGCCACCCGGTCCATGACCAGTGTTAGGATACGAACTTTGTGTTGATGATTTAACGTTCTTCATATTACCCGAAGATGAAAACCCTAAAGATTTATCCGGTGTACCATTTCTCCCATCATCAGATGGCTCAAAATACTTCTTCTCAGAAGAAATACTCGGTTCGCGTGTCAACGACATTTCAGGCCGTGAAACCGATACCCGTGATGAAAAATCGCTTTGAATATTATTATTACTACTATCATCAAAACCGGACTTCAAAGGCGTACCCAAACGCGAATCACTTTCAGTCTCTTCAACAATAGACCGAGGCGAATTTTGGTCATCGATAGCAGACGGCTGTTGCTGTAAATTATCATCCGGTTGCGGAAACGGAAGTCCGTCATCCGACCCCGAGTCCTCACCACCAAATACTATGTTTAACCCCTGAAGATCGTCATCTAAATCGGGCCTCAAATTCTTGGATTTATTCAACTTTTCAGCATCGGGATCGTTACCGGGAGGTGCGTTTTTCATCTGCGGACTTCCCGCCAGGCCCACAGGATTCTGCCGTTCGCGTTCACGGGCCATAAACTCATCAACATGAATAGACGGTGGTCTGCCGCTACTGGATCCTATCCGCGGAACCGCAATAACGTTCGAACTAGTAGCGCCATCGTTCCTCTCGCGCGCAACGTAATCATCAACATGCATCGAAGGAGGCCTGCTAGTATTGGGTTTTCGAAGCCTAAACGTGTCCCTACGGGTCGGCCCTGACGGGGCTGTAAACTGGCCCGAACCACGGGAAAACGCGCTTTGACTTGTATTCTCACCAAGAGGGTTATCAACGCGAGGACGTCTGTTTGCACCTTCCAATGGGGTAAGTTTTCTTCTAAGTGATTGCCCGTTTTGAGAAAACGGGTCACGCATATTTTCAGGGCACTCCCACATAAACTTGTCCCCGTAACTATTTAAACTCAACAGGTCAAACCGGTCAACGCTAAAACTTGACATCTTTTGTATCTTTGACGGGCGTTGACCTTCACTCGATATAGACTGAAAAACACTAGCAAATGCATCATCGTCTTTCACTGAGTCATCAGCCGTTTGCAACAAACGCAACAATGAGTCTGCATATTCTTTAACCTGCCCGTTAACAAAGCAAACTTATTAAGCTTCTATTATCCAAACCACAAAAATGATGAACAAATAAATAAAGAGTAAAATGCCATTTTCGTCCCTAAGGTTTGGCCATTTTGGCGACTTCCGTCCAAAAGTTTGTTTTTTCCGCAGCTAAATCTGAAAGGCTTAAAATCTTGCCATTTTCATCCGGCTCATTAACTCCATCCACTTTTTTCTGTTAAGTCGGGGGAATCTTCGTCTTTTTTGTTAACTTAAAGGGAAATTTAGTCTTTTTCGGGGTATTCGGTCTTTTTACATGAAGTGAAAAAGACCGAATTGCCCTTTAAGTTAACAAAAAAGACAGAAAAACCCTTGACTTAACAGAGAAAAATGGATGGAGTTAACAAGCCGGATGATATCCAAATGCGGAAAAACAAACCTCTAGACGGAAGTCGCAAAACTGGCTAAACATCAGGGACGAAAATGGCATTTTACTCTAAAGAAATAAACTACACACCTGACTGGAACCGATTAAAGACGTCAACTTATATATGAACTTGATGTTTTCTTCAGAGATGTTATTTGGGTCGCTTGTACCACAAGGCAGTCCGAAGAGGTATTTCATTGCATCAACCATCTTTACGTTCACGCTGTAAACGGAAATGTTTGCTTAGTTTAATACTCTAAATCAATAATCATCGGTGAAATCAAATCAATTTTTTATTTGCATATAAGTAAGTCAAACTGACCTCTTATCCATGCAAAAATTCAAAGCTCCTAACGAGAGTGCCTCGACGGCTTCAACGGTTAGTGTAGACGGAACATCGTCTTCAACTGAGTTTAATAAAGTTCTCCAGCAAAATAGCAACGGGGGTGACTTTTTTAACTCGATTAAATCAAAATTATCGTATATTAAATGTCTGCTATCGAGGTCGGATTCGTCATTATTTGCGGACTGAATACGTAACAAAACTGAAAGCAAACCGCTTCGACCTTCAGATGACGAACCTAAATCTTTAAAGGCGGATAAACAAGCAACTAACTCTTTTCCAACTGGTAGAAGCTGCAATTTAAGAACGGATTAAAATATCAGATGATGAGAGTGGTGTGCAATAGTGATCATAAGATATCATTGGGTGCAAACGAGCCGAGCGGCTCACGAGCTGCTCGAGATCAGCTCGAGAAAAGGCTTGAAACGAGCCGAGCCTTATCGAACCTGAGCGGAGCTTGAGCTTAAAATAAAGCCCGTTTATTTATCGAGCCCAAGCTCGAGCCTGGCATGTGAAGCTCGTTAAGCTCGTTGAGCCTTATCGAGCCTTTGTGTAATATTATTTTTTACTAATATTTAATAGCATTAAACCCTTATTTAAAGTTGTCTAGTAAACGAGCCGAGCCGAGCTTATTTATACTTGTTTACGAGCCGAGCCCGATCCTAAAAATAAGCTTGTTTAGTAAACAAACCCGAAACCGAGCTGCACTTATCGAGCTTGTGAGCTTAAAAAAGTCATTATTTATAATAGATAATAAACAAGCCGAGCCCAAGCCGAGCTCGTGCTTGATAAACTACCAACGAGCCGAGCTCGAGCCTGGTCGAACTCGGGCTCGGCTCGCTTGCACCCCTAGATATAAAACACAATTCCTAGGAGTGGACCTACCTTGACAAGCGTGAAAAGCTGGATTAGTAGCAATGAACAATCATCGGCTGTCAATTTCGTTGTGTTGAACCTAAATCAAAAAAGCATATTTTATTTTTGGAAATATTATCAATAGAAATATTTAAGTGAAAATAAGACGGAAAAGAAAAAAGACTTCAACGTTCAATGTTCAATGCTCACCTATCATGCCTAGAATCGGATAACAGAGAAATTGACCTAAACGCAGGGATGCACCAACTTAGTTGCGGAAGTTTGGTAGAACTTTTAAGAGCTTTAGATAACAATTGTATAATGCCTTCACTCAACAATATTGGCTGTCAAAGAAAGAATAATTCGAAGTCATAAATCAAACAAATATGTCAGGTAATCCATGTAAGAACGTCTTTTAAGCAACAAATTTATAAATAGAAATAACCTTTGCATGTGGGTGCTCGAGTAAGCTAGCAATAAAATCGAGTGATCTGCAAACCTGCAACCCATATGATCGGTTAATTAGGGTTGTGTAATATTTCAAATAAGTTGAATAAAAAAGGTAAAACCTTGTAAGCATCTGTATCGGTTATTGTAGATGACTCGGATAACCATTCATCAATCCAGAGTATTATAGGCCGCAAGAGTATAACCGCACTATCAGTATGTATACAAGCCACACGTATGATAAATATCCGTAGCAAATCTTGTATGACAACCAATGCCTGTTCAAACAATGTATTAGTTTAAATAACTTTACAATAAAACTAAAGATTATGATAAAACACAGCAAGAATATTGGAAAGCGTGTACACTTACACTAACAGCACAATGTAAAACAATCTCCACAATCTTGTGAAGCATTGGTGTCAACTGTCCAATCAGCTTCTCCTTATGCCCTGTTTGTAAGTACCAGTTGATCTCTTTTTCCTTCTCAGGGCCTAACAATGTCCCGACTGCCAGCTGGCGAAAGGCGCTCAGCATTGGCATTCCGTTCTTCCAAAGTGAGACGCCTTCATCGGGCAACAGATCGTTCTAGCAGAGGAAAAAAAGAAAAAAAAACTAATTATATTACTTCTGTGACGGAAAGAAGTAAACGGAGTCGATACTCTCGATCATACAATATATACTTACCAACAGAAAAAGCAAACTGCTAGTCTCTTTTGGACCCATTGCTAGCAACGATGTAGCGTGAAGACTATCGAGAAGAAAATGAAAGAGAGTAGGAGTCCAACCGTATGCGGGCCAACACGCAAGTGCGGAGACGATAAGATGGCATACGGTTTCAAACCCGAGGGCGATATTGGGATAAGGGTATGATAATTCAACCGCACATGCGGCTAACTTCGGGCTGCAAATGAAATATATAAGAAACTAACAAACCATGACCTCTGCTATTTAATAATTCAATATCTTAAACTACCTTAGTTCTCGATGCAAATGTAAAAGTGCCTTCAAGAGTTTCTTATTTCTGTGTTGCTCCTTTGTCTCCTATACAGAGAAAAGTAAAAAGTACGGGTAATTTGTTTTGTATTCTTTTTAATGTTTACTATTTAATAATTTAACTGATGGATGTTAAAAGGCAAACCTTTAATTTATGCAACATTTTAATCAGGAGTGACAAACAAGGAACTAAAAGATCAACTATGCTCTGTTCACGGTTACGTTCGAGCAATATATCTGAAGTAGTGTTCATTTCTGTACCCTCATCAACAAGATAATCTGCTCAAGAAAAGTAAAGATTAATAATAAGTTAATAACCAAAAAAAAATATATATTACGATATAATTAACATTCGTATACTAACCGTAGTTGTTAGAAGACTTCTCTAGCATCAGCTTACAGTCAATAAGAACTGCATGAACAACCATTACAGCACCTTCATCATATAAAGCACCAGCAACAACCTTCACCGATTAATCGCTTGTTAGCTGATTGAAATTCGATAAGAATAGAGAAAATATAAATAGTAAAATGCCATTTCGTCTCCTCAGGTTTGGCCAGTTTTGCGACTTTCGTCCAAAGGTTTGTTTTTCGCTTGTTAGCTGATTGAAATTCGATAAGAATAGAGAAAATATTGCCATTTTCATCCGCCTCGTTAACTCTCATCCATTTTCTGCGTTACGTCAGAGATATTTCCGTCTTTATTGCTAACTTAAAGAGCAACTCAGTCTTTCTCACTTTATGTAAAAAGACCAAATACCCCTGAAAAAGACCAAATTGCCCTTTAAGTTAACAAAAAAATGGAAATGACCTGACTTAACGGAGAAAAATAGATGGAGTTAACGAGCCGGATGAAAATGGCAAGATTTAAAATCTTTGGATCCAGATGCGGAAAAACAAACCTTTGGACGGAAGTCGCAAAACTGGCCAAACCTCAGAGACGAAATGGCATTTTACACGTACAAAAAATATAAATACTGAATAAATAGTCACGTACAGAATTATCTGAAATGAAGGCTAAAATACGGAAAGTTGTAGTCAATTGAGCCACAGAGGAATCACGAAGAGTAAAACCAAGAAACCTCGACTCAGTAATCGGCTTCCCTAACAAATTATCTATTACATTTCCATCAGAACTTCCTGAACCATCTCCAACAACATTATCGACGTCCATGTCATCACATGCGAGAATGTTTGTTGATGCCATGTGAGCGTCTCCACCAGAAGCTAACACAGCAGCGTATCGCAAAAGACCTATGGCCCCGTTTTTATGATAAACGACACCACCGTCTATCAGTTCCAAAAGCCGGGTCGGAGCGTCTTTCCGGGTTGATCCAGGGGAGGAAGAATGTAGGGCCTTGTGAAGCTCCTTTGCATGCCCAATCCATGCGCTCAGGGACGATGATGTGGAATCGAGAACAATGACTTCGAAAATCTCGACAGCGGAGTGAAAGATGGCGAGATTCAGTGGTGATGATCCTGCATTATCACAAATATTGTTGAACAAATATTAACCAAGTGACCCATTAACCAACCCGCCCGTTTTTTCCATCCATAGATATAAGTACGAATAACTAGCAAATGAATATGAAGTCTTTCTAGAAGTTGCCAGAGAACTACCGGTATTCACAGCTACTGATTCCAATTCTTTAACAGAATGTAATGCAGCAATCAAAACAGAAACAGCCTGAAAACAAAAACATATTATATTAATGACCCGAGTAATATCCATTGTTAACAAAAGCTCCCCTAATAAATACACGGGTAAATCGCATTTTGCGTCCTTTAAGTTTGAGCAAAACTGCAGGCATTGTTGCGTCCTTTAAGTTTGAGCAAAACTGCAGGCGTTGTTCTTTAACTAACGAAATTACACTGAATGGCCCTTATGTTACAGTTTCTCATCATGTGGTGTCCTTTTGCCCTAACCTAGTTCATTTATTTTTTTTCCGTTAACTCTTAACACATGCCACTCACATGAAGACATAATGGTCATTTCACTTGATAACTAAAACAAAAAAAAAAAAAAATTATCCGTGAAACTTCAGAAAGAAGATATATTTTAGGTTAAAATGACCATTATACCCTCATGTGAGTGACACATGTCAAGAGTTAACATAAATAACTAACTAGGTTAGGGCAAAAGGACGCCGCCCGATGAGATATTGTAACATAAAGGACATCCAGTGTAATTTCGTTAGTTAAAGGACAGTGTCTGCAATTTTACACAAACTTAAAGGATGTAAAATGCAATTTACTCTAAATACACAGCTATAACTTTGATAACATGGTCACCTCTGGAAAATGTCCTATAGCCAACAAAGCCTGGCGTCCACAATCAGACCTGCATATCATTTAATCGCTCATTATAATTTAGTATGACATTTAAAACCATGCAAAAGGAAATTAAATAATTAAGTCTGTCACACCTGGAAATACAACAAAGCTCCCATAAATTCCATAAAAGTTCATCTAAATGCCCTTGTGAGGTAATCAGGCGATCTATCACATTCATCTGAATATAAAAGTCATTAGAAGTTAGAACACAGAAATTAAGAGAACGCTGTTTCCGCTAACATGTGATACTAACCACCCTTAAATGTGTCTTCGTGATTATTCCGATTTCACGTGGATGACAAAAGAAACCCTTGGATATTAAGACCGATGCGTAACGAAGAGGGATAGACTCTTGCATACTCGAATCAGGTCCTTTTAAGGAATAAATAACTGTAGTTGACAGCTCAGGATCAAGCAGAAGGAACATTAAACCTGATCAAGCAACAAAATATAAAGAATACAGCTAAGGAGAATAGAAAGATAATATTGCAGGTCGCAAGATAGGCGCAACTGGTAAAGGGCTCAGTCAAACTCGTAAATTTTGTATGTCATACAAGTCTATTAGAACACTTTTTGTTCAAAAGTATTAACTTTAAAAAAGGGATAAATTACACTTTTCGTCCTTTATGTTTGTACTGGATTGCAACGGATGCCCTTTAACTTCAATAATTACAGTCACAATCCTTTATATGTAAAACTCATTACACCTTACGTCCTTTGACCCTAACCCAGTTAAATTTAAACGTTAAGTAAAGTCATGTGCAAGACACATCAGGGCAGTTTAGCCTTTTTTCATACTTTTTAAATATATATACATATATATATGTATATATATAGGGAGGGGCTCATGCGAGAACCACCCTTATTGTGAGAACCGCGAGAACCAATGTGAGCACAACCTAAAATAGCGAAAAAAACCTAAAAATAACCTAACCCCCCCCCCCAAAAAAAACCTAACCCCCCCCCCCCACCCCCCAAAAAAAAACCTACCCCCCCCAAGCTAAATGCTAAAAACTAAAAAAAACCTAACCCCCCCCCCAAAAAAAAAAACCTAAACCCCCCCCCCCCCCACCCCCCACCCCCATGCTAAAAACTAAACCCCCAAAAAACCTAAAAAAATCTAAAAAAAATCTAAAACAATCAAAAAAAATCTAAAATTTTTTTTTTAATATTTTTATGCTCAAATCGCTACTTTTAGTGGCCAAAAAAAAATATATATTTTAATTTTTTTTTTTTTTGGCTTCGAAAAGTAGCGATTTTTATATAAAAAATATTAAAAAAAAATTGTGTGATTTTTAGCTATTTTTAGGCATTTTTGGTGTGTTCACATTGGTTCTCGCGGTTCTCGCAATAAGAGGTGGTTCTCGCATGATCTTCTCCCTTTATATATATATAAAATAAAGATAAATAAACCACCCCCTCTCTCTCATCTCTTTCTTTCTCACAACTCTCTCTCTCTCTCTCTTAAGTTCTGGTGCCCACCACCGCCATAGCACCACTACTGCCATGAAAAAAACCTTCCATTTCTCACCCATCTCTCACTATCTATTCACCATCGCCAGTTACCACCCAAATCTGGTGACACCATCAGCATCGTCTTTGTTATTTTCTGAAACCCAAAACTCCCAAAATTTCAACAAACCCTAGGCCCCAAATCGATTGAGGGTTTTGACCTAGATGCTTGGTGAACGCGGAACAAATAAGAGTATGCGCTTGATTCGAAAATTTTCGGAAGTTCACGCCTGGTTCACACAGTATGAGCTCGGATTTGTTTATCTCTCTCACACACACTCAGTGTGTGTTGTTGAAGAACAAGTTGAAAAGATGACAGAGCAAAACTAAACGATTTATGCAGAGCAGAAAATTGTTAACCAGAACTTCAAATCAATTATGGATCAAAGACAAGCTCACCGGTTAAAATTGATCTTATACTCATTTTCTTCGATATCAATCTCTGTATTGATTTTGACTGTTTTCGGACCTTTGAGCACTTGAATTTGTAATCTGATTGTTGTTGTAAATTGCTAATAAGCACCGATTTAATCCAAATTAATGTTATTGAATCACTTATCTTGTAATTGGACTTTAATTATCTTGAGATTTTCATATTTAATTGCGAATACAATGATACAGAGCATCGATTTTCTAGACTAATTGAATCCTCTTTACTGTTGTATCAATTTCAAGGCACTTATTTCTATGTTCAAGATGTGGTGGTGGCGGCAGGATGTGGTGGTGACTTATTTTGTAAAGTGGTGGTGGTGGTTAGGATTTTAGGGTTAGGGAATTGGGGAAGATGATGTACATATGCAATTTTTTTGGTTTTATTTATTAAAAATTTAAATAAAAGCATGAATTGACCAGAATACCCTTAAGTGAATAAACTTAACCGAAAATTTTAATCTGGTTAGTGCTAAAGGACGTAAAGTGTAACGAGTTTTGCAAATAAAGGATTGTGACTGTAATTATTGAAGTTAAAGGGCATCCGTTGCAATCCGGTACAAACATAAAGGATGAAAAGTGTAATTTACCCTTTAAACAGTAAAATGCCATTTTCGTCCCTGTGGTTTGGCCAGTTTTGCAACTTTCCTCCAAAGGTTTTTTTTCCGCATCTGGATCCAAAAGGTTTAAAAATCTTGCCATTTTCATCCGACCCGTTAACTCCATCCATTTTTAACGTTAAGTCAGGGATAATTTCGTCTTTTTACGTATTTGTTTTGTTTATATATATATGTGTAGTATTTTCAAATCAACAGAGTTGGATCCTTATTTCTTGTAGTATTTTTTAGTTTAATAAAAAAAGGTCTAAAAAGGCGGAAATACCCTTGACTTGACGAAAAAAAATAGATGGAGTTAACAAGTCGTATTAAAATGGCAATATTTCAAAACTTTTGGATCCGGATGCGAAAAAACAAATCTTTGGATGAAAGTTCCAAAATTGGCCAAACCTCAGGGACGAAAATGACATTTTCCTCACTTTTAATATATAGTTAGTGTCACATTATGGTTACAAAATATATATATATATATATATATATATATATATATATATCTCAAGTATTTTTAAGTGAATGATTTAGGATGTTTTATTCATTATAAATGCTCTTTGGGGACGACTTTTGACCCGCTCAATCTCTTTCCTTTTAAGCTAATTTTGTGTTAGTTTTAAGTTTTAACCGTGTGGCCGTGTGAGATATAACAAGCCCATACCGATTTATATATAAGTAAATGGGTCGAAATTGTCACATGTACATGATAGTAATAGCAGCTTGGGTTGTAATATGACAAACCTGAGCGACAACAAACAAGTGAAAGAATTATCGATGCAATGTATGATGTGATATCCATAAAGACATCCCTAATATGCCCCACTTCAGACCGTAATGTAGAGGATGATAAAAGTGCAGCAGATAAAGGTAGAAACCCCCTTTCCTGTAGAGTCAATAGTTTAAAAAAAATATCAATAACCTTGAAATATAAACAATGAACAAGAGAGCAGAAACGAGGGTTGACCAGATAAAAAAAGAGTAAAATGCCATTTTCGTTCCTGAGGTTTGGCCAGTTTTGCGACTTTCATGCAAAAGTTTGTTTTGCCGCATCTGGATCCAAAAGGTTTAAAATCTTGCCATTTTCATCCGGCTTGTTAACTCCATCCATATTTCTTCGTTAAGTGGGGGGTATTTCCGTCTTTTTTGTTAACTTAAAGGGCAATTCAGTCTTTTTCACTTTATGTAAAAAGTCCGAATATCTCTTTAAAAAACTGAATTGCCCTTTAAGTTAACAAAAATACCCCTGACAACAGAGAAAATTGGATAGAGTTAACGAGCTGGATGAAACTGGCAAAATTTCAAACCTTTTGGATCCAGATGCGGAAAACTAACCTTTGGACGAAAATCGCATAACTGGCCAAACCTCAGGGACGAAAATGGCTTTTTACTCTAAAAAAATAAGAACACAAAAAGTAACAATACCTTAAGAAGAAAAAGTAGATTTGAGTCAATATCCCAATTCGAAAACCGGTAATTTGACAGGGTAATTAGCTTGCTAGTAGCTTTGTACGACAGTAGACCATCTGTTTCACCAAGAATAAGTGACCTGCTCATGCTTGCAACTTGAGAAGGATCTTCAACTAGCGGGTTGGAATTTATTAATCTCTGCAAACATTTGGTCAATGGTTGGTCAATGGCTGGTCAAGGGATAAGAGGTTTTTAAGTAGGATAGAACAAAAAAAACAACGTAAAAAATCACCAAGAGTTTTCGGAGTTGAAGCTTAGCACTTGTCAGCATGTCGATAGTGACAGGCGTAAGATTACCAGCAGTAGATAAACCTCCCAGCACATGTAGTACAGCAAACTGTAACATATTACGCTTAAATAAAAAAAAAAAAACCAATCAAAAAAAGAGTTTTAGAAACAAAAACAAACAAACAACCTCATATCTCGAAGCAACTTCATAAAAGCGTGCACGATGAAGAATATAAGTAGCAAGAGAAGCAACATCATGACGTGGCTTTTGAATCAACAACTTAAGTAACTGATTATAACCGTCACTGGTGCCAGTTGGAATCTTATCGTCTTCACGGGGCCACCAGTTTAGGAACCCTTCGCAGCCAATAGAATGTCTAGTAGCCTGCTTGATAACTCCAAGAAGGATTAGTGTAGCGGAACTTGAACGCACTTTAGTGCAGAAAACGTCACTGAGTTGCTTCATGCCCCCACTGTTAACAAAGTTGAAGCAGCTTTCTTTATACGTGCATAATAGAAGTGCGACACTCAGCCACACCATGATAAGCTTGCTCTGTGGAAGTTGAGCACCAGCGACACTTTCACAATTATCGAGATCGTGATAACGTTGTGTTAGAATATCAACCAACTGTTTGGAATTGACTAAATCACCCTCGGACTCGAGAAAAACGTTATCAGTCAAATTTTCAGGCAGAAGTCGATTAAAGATATCAAGGAGGTCTTTATTGGCTTGACTAAAGTCAAAACAAGATTCTTCGCTATCAACTGGTTCATGATTTCCAGATGCACATTGCAAGCTTTGAGTTGAATACACGGTTGCTGCAGACACAAGAGAGTTAACAACCGTATTCAAAGCATCATATCCTGCATTTGGGATCTCTAGAATCTTGAAAGACGTCTGTAAAAACTGTTTTATTTCAACTGGTATGTCTGATGCGATAGGTTTAAACGTTAAAGACTTTAACGGAGATATGGGTTCCTCAACGGTTGAATTTACGGGATTTAGTGCAGGTGGGAGGTCATCAAGGTTGCCCTCAACGGTTGACACTGTGTTTGTTAAAGAGGCGTCTAGGTCAACATCTATGTTGAATTGACCGAGATCTTCACCTGTGTTTCCGTATATGACCAAACTAAGGCTCCGGTAACTTCCCCTAACAACCAAATGGCTTGTTACGATTGCCTGAAATAATAAATGTAATTGTTGTGAAGAATATTAAAAACATAAATAAAAGTATTGTGTGCACGACTGTTAAAATAAGTTATAATAAGTACCTCAACTTCAAGGACGTTTGAAGATGAAGGAGAGTATAGAAAAGGCTGGCATAGACGCCTAAACCTTGTTTCTCCTTCACAATGAACAAAAACCTCTAAAGCAAATGACGGAGGTGAAGTGGCCCTGTATGCAATAAAAATGGCGATATATACACGATGTAATAAGAACATAAAGCATAACAGAGTAAGAACATAATTTCAACATTTTCTTAATCAAATTTTCAATAAATAAAATTTGGTTTATTTGCTTCTTACAACAATGTTGGTCCAAATTCTTTTAAAGTCAATATATCCAATTTATAAAATCAAACACTCAAATTATATAACTCTTTTGTTTTTAAGATTATTAATCTTATAAAAAACTTACTCGGAATTATTTTCGCATCACTCATTCTTATTAAACTAATAATATAATTCTCCCACTGTTTACACCTGTATTCCTATTGCGAGTAAACTTATCCAAATAGGGATGCATAACAAACCATAAAACATTTACAGAGAACACATAGTTCACAGCTTCACATTACCAGCATGCAAAAATCTAGAGTAAAATGGAATACTCACATGTTTGCTATGCATTCCTATTTGGATTTTGGATAAGTTTTGAATGAATATTAACGTCTAAATATCAGAATTAGCTGAAGCATAACTTCACTATTGATATTAAAGAGCAATGTGAAAACTGAAAAGTAGGTCATATATGTACTTATGTAGAATACCATACCCCAAAAGTGTTACTGAGGGTGATGATGACGATGAGCTCTGCTCAAGGAACTCACAAGCAGTCACAGCAACGGGTTCAGAAAATATCACCTGCAAAAAGATAACAAATATATATAACAGGAAACTTTGATTGATACGATTTTCTTTTGATAATTCTTAATATGCATAATTGCATATCAATACAGTATAGTTCTTTAATTTTTCTTCAAAAGAGAAATCTTGCTTACTTTTGAAAGAGATAGCAAGCTACATTTTATATCATACTGGGTACATTTGTTTGTTTGTTAAACTATATCATACAATATACAACAAATTATTTAAAAACATAAACCACCAAAAAACAGTTACTTGCCTATTAAATACAAATAAGTATGAACTAAGAGTACAAGACACATACCTCGTCAACATATTCATCGAGGTGTGCATGAGCGAATGTCTGAGCAAACAACACAGAAGGCTCGGGCCGGCCCATTGCTTGTTATTGCATGAGATACCTTTTTCCACCTAAAATTCCCTAACAGTAAGTTCCAGCAAAAATCTCAAATGAATGCTTAACAAAATCACAACCGTATTCCCTGCATTGCCAAACAAACTACTATGGTCAATAAAAAAATACATGGACTTCCATTTTAAGATAAAAAATTGAAACCCTATCTTGTCCATTCCAAATAATGCGTAATGAAAGTGCACATGTAACTATGTTCCTCTAAAATATGGTGATACTATTATACTAACCAAGTTTGGGATAGCAATAGCTTGATAACAGCATACTATATAAGCAATAGCTTTAGCTGTATATAAGACAGTCAACAGTTTGCAAGTGACCTATGTTTTCTTTTCTTTCCACCGCACCATTTAACAAGTCCTAAGTAGCGGTTGCTAATATCTACAAAACCCTACCTCAAACAGAAGCACATGTGACTAGTGAAAATTTTCTACTATAGCAGATGGAAAAAGTGAAACGCCTAAAATCAACTACAGGGAAAGTTAATAATCTAAACCTAATTTTATAAGTTAAAAAAATATACAATTAGTACTTTACATCTAGTTAGGGTGTGTTTAGTTCAAGCATTTCATCAAACAGATGGTGTGCATAGTAGATTATGGCGTAAACATGATCAATATAGAAGAATAGATGAATGCACAATCTAATCATGTTATCTGAACAAAATAATTGCAAAAAAAAAAAAAAAAAAAAAAAAAGCATTTAAAGTCTCGAAAACTAGAGCCTCAATTTGTTAAATCAGAACCATAAAACATCAATTCATGAATCAATGGATTACTTACTTCCAGATAACTAAAACCCTAATGTTTACAACAAAAACTGCTAACAACATCAAACATAAACATATATTTTAGTAATCCAGTTTAAATAAAAAATAAAAAAAAACCTAAATAGTGAGAAACAAAACAATAGCAATAAGATTTACTAAAGACACAATACTTGAACGTAAAAAGGAACTAATAGAGCATAAAATTTGGCACTTGGAGTATGAATCAAGTGGTTTGAACATACCTTATTCAGTTTATGATCGTTTAAAACAAAGAATCTGGTAAATTTCAGGATACAGACAAGGAGCAGAGTTGTTGTGATTTGAATAGGGTGAATTGAAGAATATATATGGAAGAATAGGGTTGAAGAAGGGGGAAAGAGTGAGTACCTGATAGTTCTTGTTGGTGGTGAGCGATTCAAAACGGTTGAAGGAGGGTGGGTGTGTGGGTGGGTTCGATTGTTTGTAACCCAGCCGCGCCCTAACTCGGTTCGGGTTTTGGTGATTTTGATTATTGAGTTATATTAACGGGACGATGTTTAGCGAAACTTTGGACCGACATTGAGGGGTTTTCCTTTTCTTCTTCGTGTTACTGTTAACTAGTTTTTTTCTTTTTTAACCGTTAATTTTTTTAATCTCTTCTCTATGGGACTTGAATCGAGTGGTGTAAACAAGTTGGGCTGAGCCTGACTAGGCTTGAGCTCGGCTCGTCATATTTTTATGAAGCTCGAGCTTAGCTTGGTTCGAGTCCGCTTATTTGAACACAAACTTGGCTCGCGAAAAACAAAAAGTTCGAGCTTGGCTGGACTCGGCTCAAACTATTTTGAGAACAACCTCAAACAAGCTAAAAGCTCGGCTCATGCTCGGTTCGAGCCTGCTTATTTGAACTCGAACTCGGCTCGTGAATAAAACTCAAAGTTCGAGCGCGGCTAGACTCGGCTCGAGCTATTTTGAGAACAACCTCGAACAAGATAAAAGCTCGGCTTGTGCTCGTGCTCGGCTCACCAATGTTATATTCATTGTTATTATATTGTATATAAAAAAACTAAATTTTTGTTTAGGCTCGCGACGAGCTTTGTATTTCAGGCTCAAGCTCGGGCTCAACAACCAAACGAGCACTGTTTCAGCTCGGGCTCGTTAAGGCTCGGTTCATTTGAGCTTTTAACCGAGCCGATCACGAGTAGCTCTCGAGCCTCTGGGCTTGTGTTACACCCCTACTTGAACCAAAGACCACACTCTTTCCAAACCTAGGTGTATAAAGGTTTTGCCTTTATCAATGGACTATCACCCTCATTGGTCTTGTTAACTAGTAATTTACCTAGGTTTGTAAACATATCAAACATTTATGAACTGTTCATTAATTTATTAGATGGGAAGTCCATTTATTATCTTTATGTAATAAACGAAAAAATATAAACAAACTTTTTTGTTCGTTTAATTAAACGAACGAGCATTGTCACACCCCAACCGATGGCGGAATCATCGGGGCATGGCACTGAGCGAAACAGATTGTCCAGAAGTTTCCATAACAATTATTATCACTATTCAGATTAAATTAACACGTCCCATACCGTGTCCCAAATAACAAACAAATTATTACAGATAACAACTAGTCAAATATTCTGTTCCGAGAACTCAGATTTAAATAAGACAAATAAATATTGTTCAAATGCTCCTAAAGACCCAGCCTGACAAGATCTATAGACAACTATGCTCTAGTTGCTCCTTCTTGACAGACAACTATTTGTTGGGGGCCTATAGAGCTTATTCCTAGCCTCGCTCTCCTAGCAAGCAAACATCTTAAACACCTGTCACATACGTTAAAATAAAGTCAATACATATAATGTAAAGGTGAGCATACAAATTTGATAATAGCATATAGAGTTCGAATAGTTTGCGCATAACCAGCACGTACACAGAGGAAAATGAAGCATGTTAATTATCGACATGGACCTATCGATACCAAAGACTGTGGGTTGACCGTCCGAGACGGTTCGCAATACATGATTACCACCGTAATCCATGCAAGTAATTGTCCTTAACAACCCCCGTGTGAACGGGTGCTGAGTCCAAACTATAGTACTACGTCGTTAAGGCAGGTAGACAACATTCCACGTGTAAACACAATCAACAAGCATTCATTTAGTCACGTAATACATGCATATTGGCTAGCGTTCAAATAGTTTGAGTAGTGTGATTGTTTGTGTTTTGATATAAGTAACGTATGTAACACCCAAAAGTGCTAAAAGCAAAAAGGGATCGAGTATACTCACAGCGATTGGTTTATGGATTGAAGGGAGCGCTTGAGAGTAGGGTTAGCCTTAATAGTTCGATAGCACAGCGATGAATACACGTAAAATGGGAAATAAGTGTAAGTGGGTCGAACAGCCTGGTCGATCGAACAGCAGGTTCGATCGAACGGGTCGTTCGTTCGGCTAGGCGATCCGTTCGGGCAGTCCGTTCGATCGGCCGGTAGGCTCGATCAGCTGGACTGTTTTAGTGGATTGTTTCTTCCTATGAATAGGATGTGTTTGTGTTTGATGGTTTGAACTTTTTGAAGTTTTCGTTACAGTATTTGAGAACACTGAAGTGTTCTTACCTTTCAGGTCGATCGATCGAACGGACCGTTCGATCGGTCAGCATAACCGATCGGTTAGGAACTTCAGTTGTAGTCCTCAACATAGGATGTCACTCAATCGAACAGCATATTCGATCGAACAACCTGTTCGATCGAGTAGCATACCCGATCGGGTGGCATTCCCATACGACAACGAACTAAAAATCGACTAGTGTTGAAGCATAGTATCTCATGATCCGAAGAGTAATGTTGACAAACGGTTGTTCGATCGAACATCATCTCGTTCGATACTATACTTCATGTATTTGTCAATGAGTGGGACCATATGCTAGCCGATCGGCTGGCCTGGTCGATCGGCTGGTGTGTCCGATCGGTTGGGTTGTTCGTTCGAACAGCCTAACCGTTTGGCCAGCATCCTGACCTGGTCGGCCTGTTCGTCTAACACTTGGCTGTTTTGGTTATTTGACGTTATATTGAGGTAGTTTGACAACGAGCTGAACTATGGGACCTTCATTCTTACTTGTTTCCCCTTGCTCGGACAGGAATCACCCAAATCCGGCCGGTGAACGGTTCAGAACTAGAGTTTGAAGTTTAACCCGAAATCGGTGAACCTCGTGGTTAAAATCCGAATCTTGAACCACACAACTGTTAGAATGATTAGTATGTTGGTTCAAGCTCCGTTTCAACCGGTCTTGAAGGCATTGAGTGTAAAAGAGTTGAAAGAAAGTTGGAATCCTAGCTTGTTTATGTGGATCTTTGGTAGATCTTAGCTTGTTTATGTGGAAATCGGTTAGATCCGAGCTATTCATGGTGGATTAAGGCCAAAGCATGGTGTTCTTGAAGAACACCTTGATGACATCATCCAAGAATGCTTAGATCTTGGTGATTTCACGGTTATAAGTCAAGATTCGAAAGATAGAAAGGTGTAGGAGCATGTTTTGATTAAGAAAGTACAAGATTTAAGATGAAAACTTACCGGAAATGGAAGAAATATGAGAAAAGGTGGAGAAGAAGAGTTGGTCGGTCAGAGCTTTCCAAAAGTGGTAAAGATGACAATGACAACCCTATTTATAGGCTTCCAAAAGAGGAAAGTGTCGACCGACCGGCCAGGACCCCTGATCGGCTGGCCTGCTTGATCGAACAGTTGGTTCGATCGGCTGGCCTGTTCGATCAGTGGTCTCCTGTTCGATCAGTGACCCCTTTTTGAATGTTTCGCGACGATTTTCGATATTTCGGTTTCGATTGAAGACGAGACGAGTATGATAAAGTTTCCTATTCAAATTACTTTCAGTCCCAACTACTATATCTAACATACAATCATCCATATTACATCCTACCCTTACGTTATCATTCCTCTTAATTCGATTTCGATTGCATTCGATTTGAGTTTCGAGTTTCGATTGATTCGATTGAATACCACACAAAGCATAAGGTAAACACGCACAAGTAACACATAAGGCACACACACAAGTAATATAATACCAAGTTCGCATAGTTCGAGTCTCGAGTTCGATGATTGTTAGATCGGTTTGATTACTGATTAATTAGCTTTATCGCATTGTTACTTCCTACTATTCACAGTTGTAACCCGGTTCGCGTTGATTAAACATTTGATTACTTCGATTCTTTCTGATTACAACACTTACTCCACAGAATACAAATAAAATAGACTAATTTCAGTCAAAGAAAGTCAAAGTTGACTTGGACTTTGACTTTGACTTTGACATTCGAAAACACGGGGTGTTACAAGCATGAACATACACTTTGTTCCTTTACTTATGTCCGCTTGTGTTCTTATAAATTTTGATAAAAACTATAAACGAGACTTTCAAACTATTTATATAAATATCACCAACTATTAATTCAACTTTCTAGTACTAAAAATGAACCACGTTTTGATTGTATCCAGGTAAGAATCGACATCCAAATATCTTTTTTTTTTATGTAAACGAGTTTTTATTTTAGGTAAAACATGTGTTTTCCCCATAAAGGTCATATTTTTACGTGTAAAAGGGGATAGAAGCTGAAATTTTGCTTCATGTAAGTTAAACACATGTTTTAGACATAAAAAGTTATAATTTTGGGTTGAAAACAAACTTGTTATGAATAAATCTCCAATCAGCGACAATGGAGTGTTCATTGACAACACTCCACGAAGATTTGGCGACACTCGACGAGGCAGTTTGGGGAAGTTAGGCAATATTTACAAGGTCGATCAATGATTTATGACACTTAGGTTTGATTATTGTATGAAAGACCTAACGCAACTTAGGCGACAAATGTCCTACTACGCTCGGACAAGTGCCCGACGACACTCAGACAGTGGCCATATGACATTCTGAAAGTTGTCTAGCGTATGATAGTTACCTAGTGATACTGTGACAGTTGCCCGACAACACTCTGTCAATGCCCGCCGACAGTGTCCGGCGACACTTCCGGTGACAGTTGAGATAGTGACATGTTCTCGTGTGTTAGCTTTCATTTTGATTATGTAACATTCATTCTAACTTATACACATTTGCGCAAAGTAGTTTACAACAAACAAGTGAGTTTCTAGACCCTTCTTACTTACCGTGTTAAGGCGATGTGCATATTCACAATGTTTTCAAAGTATAGTAGTGATATTTTCCTTAAAACAATAAACCATGAAACGATTCTGTTAACAGTAAAGTGTACGCTTTTAAAGCGATTAAATATAAAGTATTATAGTATGCATGTTGCATAGTATAGGCAGTCATGATATAGTGTTGTGTTTATTGTATAGTGTACAATTGTATGTGCTTATTTACGTGATGCGTTTATTGATTGTTAATTGTTAAAGTTTATGGTTGCATGATTAAATTATAATTCACTCAGTGTAGCTGACTTTTAGTATGCATATTAAGTTAATTAGAAGGTGGTTGGCATGCAACAGAGATCCCTAGCGGCTGGCATATTGTTTTTAGATTATGTTGTTAAGACAATTTTTTTTTAATTTATTTGGGCAGAGACTTAATTTTTTGTGATGCGATTTTAATGAAACATTTTTTACTTTGAACCATTTGCCAAACAGTAAATCCAACAACCAAGACCCCGAGTTTGGGGCGTTTCAATGGTACCTTATACAATGTCGTTGAAAAGCTCCGACCAATAAAGAACATTTAAGTTGTTATTTGAACCAACAACACCGAATTAAACATGTCAAATCCATAGATCATGTGAAGCCACAACTTCTAGCCTTACCGAGGGATGTCCTTGATCACCCCACGTAAATTGACCTTGCTGTGCATTATAGCAATTACACCACAGGCCTACGACCAATGCGTACTCTTCGTGGGCTACATATAGTTTTTCAATGTCCTTTCGTGTTAGTTTACGTAAATACTTCTTGTGCTTTGTAGTACGCGTAATGGCGAAAATCGATCAAATTTAAACAAATCAATTAGTATAGAGTTTGAAACAGATGGTGTAAACCATACATACCATTTTCTTTTACTGAGCCATGTGTATAGCATTCATGAATTATTTTATTTTATTACTTTAAAAAAATTGTTACGAATAAATGATATCAGTTTATTTTAATAAAAGTCGGTTCAACCCACTAAACAACCGCTTTTACCAAATTGACGAATTTGATTTGTCATTTTTTAAAATCAAAGTCACTGATTCAACACATATTTTTTTTTAATCAAAACGACATGATATTTTTTTTTAACATTAAATGTTATCCCTATCTTATTCTAAGCTACTTCCTTGATCATGTTTAACACATGAAACACATACTAATGTTTTTTTAACGAATATGGTTTTGCGATATGCTTATTTTTATCTACATTTTGATATAAATTTAAAAAAAATGTAGCCGTGTCAAATATATCGTTTTATAAGTCGTTATAAAATTTTATATTCCGTTTTTTTATAAAATTTATGTCAAAACGTAGATAAAAAAGCACATCACAAAACCATATTCATTTTTTAATAAAATATTATATATCGGAAGTTATAAAAGAAAAACATAAATTTAAATTTATTAATATCACATCACTTAGGTGTTTTTTGTTTTTTAAGAGGTTAAATGTCTGCTGCAGTCTGCGGACCACATCTGCAGAAGAAGAGGTGGACCAAACCTCTGCATTTTGCAATAAAAAAAGGTTGTTTATTTTTTAATGTATGTAGATTTCTAAAATAAATTGGTACTGGTGTACGGACGGTGGTGGACGTAGACGGTGGTGGTGGATGGTGGTGATGGACGGGGGACGGTGGTGGACGATGGTGGTGGTGTTTAACCCTCTGCAGACCTTAGAAGATCTTAGAAGTGGCTGGGTCAAGTCTGCACCAAGAAGAGCTCACACAGACGTTTTTAATGAAATGTATTCGAAAAAACAAACAGTTTACAGATAACAATGTCACCACGTGGTCTGCGTGACGCAGGCAGAAGAGATCTTTTTTAGGAAAAAAACACCACCTTAGTGTAAATACTAGAATGTATCTTTGGTGTAAATAGAATCACTTTTAGGGACTGTTTGTTTAGCTCTTAATGGTTCAGACCTCTTACTAGTTCAGCACTAGATGGTTCATACTGTTTTGTTTCGCGAGCAGAATAGCTTAGACATCTGCCTCTGAATGGTTAAGTAGTATACCAAGTCTAAATGGTTAAGACCTCTAATATCTGAATTAGTTAGACATTTGCTTATGAACGGTTAAGCATTATACTTGCTCTTAATGGTTCAGACCTCTCACTGGTTCAACACTTAGGGGCTGTTTGTTTACCTCTTAATAAGGCTCTTAATGATTTAGACCTCTTACTGGTTCAACACTTAATGGTTCAGACTGTTTGTTTCATGAGCAGATGTCTGAATGGTTCAGACATTTGCCTCTGAATGGTTAAGATTTATACAGAGTCTGAATGGTTAAGACCTCTAATCTGAATTGGTCAGACATTTGCCTCTGAATGGTTAAGCATTATACAGGCTCTTAATGGTTCAGACCTCTTACTGGTTCAGCACTTAGGTGCTGTTTGTTTTTTCAGAGGTAAAAGGTCTGCAGTCTGCGGACCACATCTGCAGGAGAAGAGCTGGACCAAATGTCTGCAGTCTGCAAAAAGAGCTGGACCAAATGTCTGCAGTCTGCAAAAAGAAGAGGGTTTGTTTTTTTTTTCTACAAAAACCACTTCACACACACAAAACACACAACACGCACAAGATAGAGAAGCAGCAGAAGCAAATTAAAAAGAGGGAGCTCAAATACTGATATGAAGATTAAAAGGTTTGTGAATTGGGTCTCTCTTTAAAATCTTTAATTAATACTTCATGACTTCAAATCTGAAGCAATTCACAAAACCCAGAAAAAAGCTCTCATCTTTTGGCTCAAAAGGCAAAGATTTCTTGAAACTTGTCCTTCTTATGAAACCCAGAAAATATTATCATGCTGGTGGTGGAGGTGGTGGCTGAGAACAAATCAGATCTATTATAATAGGTCACACATTTATGCTGGTAACTTCAAGAACAAATCAGATCTTGATAATAAATTCAGATCTTGATACCTTTAGATTGGAGGATGAGTGGAGATACAAGGGGAACGACTGCGGTGGTGCTCGGCTCGGTGGTGCTCAGCGGTGGTGCGTGAGGTGGAGGAGCAGGGGAGGAGGTCGGCGTGAGGTGGAGGAGCAGGGGAAGAGGTCGGCGTGAGGTGGAGGAGCAGGGGAGGAGGTCGGCGGCGTGAGGTGGAGGAGCAGGGGAGGAGGTCGTGAATGGAGAAGGGATAGGGTTTGAGAGTTGTGTGTTTGGAAGAGGATGAACAGACATGTGAAGAGGTAAATCAACATCTGCCCGAGGAAGAGTTTCTGAAGTGGTTTTTTAATGAATTGTCTTCAGAAAAACAAATAAGCTTCAAAGCCCTATGTCTGCGCGTGGTCTGCTTGGTGAAGACAAAAGAGGTCCTGAAGCTCTTTTGTAAAAAAACAAACAGAACCTTAATGGTTCAGACCTCTTACTGGTTCAACATTTAACCATTCAGATGTTGCCAAACAACCCCTTAATAGTTTAGAACTCTTACCGGTTCAACACTTAATCATTCAGAAGTTGCCAAACAGTTAATCCCAAGCAAAAGTGTGACAAACACCCCTCTATACTTGATGTAAGTTCCATTTCAGACCCTAACGTTTACATTGGTTGTAATCAACACCCCATAACATAACCTCAATCCTTTCTAAATCCCTAATCTGGGCACAAACCAAACACCCTGCAATTCATCTCTTTGAGGTTCATCCATGGCGACACTTCGGATGATAGGCATGTCTCTTCTACTTCATTCTATATTCTATACCCCCTAAATCTTCTACTCCATATTATTAAACCTACTAACACTCATTTATGTCTCTCTTGTTTCAATCCCACTTCAAATCATCCAGACATTGCAGTTAACTTTACAGGTTACTTATTTATTTCATAATTGCATTGCATAATTCAAGAATTCATGAAAAAGTTCAAAGCTTTTTATTATAAACTGATTGAATTTTGTAATATGTTATGCAGATAGCATGTTTAAGGGTGTATATAATGGAAAACAATGCCATTTGCCCGATATTGCAGCTGTTTTAGGTAGGGCCTGGAACGCGGGCGTTGACCGGATTATTGTAAGTTTAGCATTTCATGTTTCTTGTATTGTATGGTTACAGATTTTCAATTGATAGATTAGGTTGAAATAGTTAAATAGTAGTTTGACTTGCTGATTCAGATTGTGTATAAAGTGCGTCAGTGTTGTAAGAATCGCTAGGCGCTAGTCGGTCGTTGGGGTACTGATTAGCTATTAATCGAGATTAATAGGGATTAATCGGATTCGGATTTTATATGTAATTTTCAGTTTTATAGTATTTTTTAAGTAGACTCTTTGACCCATATTTTCAAGTAGGAATTTATAGGTTTTGGTCAAGAATTTGGCCGGAATCGCTAGACTGCCACCGATTTTTGGCCAATTAGGACTGGATTTGACCAATGTTGACCGTCTACTGATTAGTTGGCCGATTAGATAAAAATTACTTGGTGAACCTTCGACATGCGATTAATCAGAGACTAGTCAGGATTTTTACAACCAAGGTATAAACCGTAGTTGTCGAAGGCGCAAGATGCACTGAAGGCGCTTAAAAAGTGAGGGCTTTTTTAGACGAGGCGTATAGTATAAAAATACTTTTTTAGGGGTTTTAGGCTTCTTTAGGGCTATTTAGGCTTGTTTAGAGTTGGTATAATTGTTTCAGACGAATTTTGGCCGGAGTTTCGTTGGAACTTGGCCTGAAAAATGTGCTTGAGGCCCTATAAGTGGGGCTTTTGAAGCGAAGCGAGAAGGCTGCACTGGGCCTAGGCGCACACCTGCGCAAGCCTTGATAACAAAGGTATAAACTTATCTTTGTTGCAGGTCACGGGAGGATCACTTGAGGAGTCAAAGGAAGCTTTAGCTATTGCAGAAACTGATGGTTAGTTAATGTGTGTACTGATGTTAGTGTAGTTTTATCAGTTTCGCAGTATTCGATTGGATTTATTTTGTGGAATACTTGTTCTTAGAGTGTAATGTTTGTTGCAGCAAGGCTGTTTTGTACAGTTGGAGTGCACCCGACACGATGCAATGTGTGTATATCCATTTAACGTTCGTTGCTAATCTTTTCGTCGCTCAAACATAAAAGTTACCGCGTTGATGTGTGTTTTTTTTTTTTTTTTTTTTTTTTTTTTTTTTTTTTTTCTAATCTGGTTTAGGAGTTTGATGAGAGTGGAGATCCAGAAAAGCATTTCCAGGCACTATTGTCATTAGCTAAAGAGGGCATTGAAAAAGGGAAGGTAAGATTAATGTGAATCGGACATTTTGAAATTTAATTAAATATGATGCTGAATTTTTAAAAGACTAAATTGCTTTTTACGTCCTTTAAGTTTTAACGAAGTTGCAAGCGCTGTCCTTTAACTACGGAAATTACACCGTATGTCCTTTATATTAACACTTTTATGCACATTTCCTTTTACCCTAACCTAGTTAGTTTTTTAAGTTAAATGTAACCATGTGAAACTCATGTGAGGGCAAAATATTCATTTCACTTCCGATAAAAATAGTAACATGAAGGACGTCCATAAGATTGTCGAAAGAAAAAAGGTAAAAAGACCAAAATGCCCTCATGTGAGGGGCAGGTGGTCAGACTTAACCCAAAATTTTAACCGGGTTAGGGCTAAAGGACACTGCCTGATAAAAAAAAAGTAACATAAATTCCGCAGTTAAAGGACATCACCTGCAACTTTGTTAAAACTTAAAGGATGTAAAATGCAATTTAGTCTTTTTAAAATCGTCTAAACCGGAAGAACTGTTAATAAATTCTTGGATTTTTTAAAAGGTAGTGGCAATTGGTGAATGTGGACTGGACTACGACCGAACTCATTTTTGTCCACCGGATATTCAAAAGAAGTACGCACTGCTTGAAGCATATATATGAGTTTTATAGATAAATTTCCATGTTTGGGGGTATGATTTATTGGTTTTAAAACTATATATTGTTATTACTAGGTACTTTGAAAGGCAGTTTGAATTAGCACATATCCTGAAGCTCCCGATGTTTCTTCATATGCGAGCAGCTGCTGGAGATTTCTGTGACATTCTTGAGCAAAACAAGCAAAGGTATTATTAATGTATGATGCCCTTCACTGGTATTATTAAACGGCAAAAGATCAAATACAAATAATCTTAACATACTAAACATACAAATTGAAGGAAAACCCAAAAAGACAAGGTGGCATTTTTGTAATTACCACCAACTATCAAAGTTACAACCAAAAATACCTAAAAAAACACAATTTTTTTTTTTAACATTTTTTATTAAAAAATCGCTACATTTCGTTAGCAAGCAAAAAAAAAAAAAAAAAAAAATTTTTTTTTTTTGGCTGCTACTAAAAGTAGCGTTTTTTTAATAAAAAATGTTAAAAAAATAACATAAAGTAATTTGTGTGTTTTTTTTTATTTTTTTAGATTTTTTTAGGTTTTTTGGGGGGTTTAGTTTTTAGCATTTTAGCTTGGGTTGTGGGGGGGGGGGGGTTAGGTTTTTTTTAGGTTTTTTTTTTGGGGGGGGGGGGGTTAGGTTTTTTTTTAGGTTTTTTTTGGGGTGGGGGGTTTAGGTTTTTTTTGGGGTGGGGGGAGTGGTTAGGTTTTTTTAGGTATATTTGTAGAGTAACTTTGATAGTTATTGATAATTACAAAAATGCCACCTTGTCTTTTTGAGTTTTCCTTCAATTTGTATGTTTAGTATGTTAAGATTATTTGTACAAGAACTTTACCCTTATTAAACTGTGTTGTCTAAAGCCATTCGGGTACCCGCCTAGGCCCTCAGGCGAGGCGAGTCGCAAGGAAATCTCCTTGCGGCTATTCAGACGCTCTGGTTATGTTCCAGCAAGGTTCTGACCAAGTTTGGTTTACTCCGGTAAAAATCTACAAAGTTCGGCCAAACTAGTCCGAAACATTTAAAATGTCCTGGAACCTGCCTCAACTAGCCCTAAACGAGCCTAAAAATAGTATGTTTATGCTATGCGCCTTGCTTATCTCAGGCTGCCGCTTTTTAAGCGCCTTGCACCTAGGCCTAGGGGTGTAAACAAGCCGGGCCTGAGCCCGAGTCCGACTAGCATGTTTTTATGAAGCTCGAGTTCGAGCTCGGCTCGGTTCGAGCCTACTTTTTTGAGCTCGAGCTCGGCTCGCGAGTAAAACCCAAAGCTCGAGCTATTTTTAGAAAAACCTCAAACGAGCTAAAAAGCTCAGCTCAAGCTCGCTTATATATCACTTAAACAAGCCAAAGCTCAGCTCACCGATATTATCATTATTATTATATTATATATAAAAAAAACGGAAATTTTGTTTGGGCTCGTGAGCCTAAATGAGCTTTGTATTTCAGGCTCGAGCTCGGGCTCAATAACTAAACGAGCTCTATTTTAGGCTCGGGCTCTTTAAGGCTCGGCTCGTTCGAGAGCTGATCACGAGTAGCTCTCGAGCCTCTGGGCTTCTTTACACCTCTACCTAGGCCCAAGGCTCACCCTTCGCGCCTTGAGTGTGCATTGCGCCTTGGACAACTATATCACTAAATAATGGTGGAGAGTGGAGACATTAAACCCCCTGCCTCATGCCTAGATGCATCCAAAACCGTCTTGACGGGGAACCATTCATCAAAACCAATAGGTAGCAGACTGAAAACGGCTAATTGCCTACTCATCCACATCCTCCACCTCGATTCAAAGCCCATCTCCTCTAAATACCTCACAATTCACAACTCTAAACACCATTTTTAAAAGGAAAAATTACAAGTTTTGTCCTTTATCTTTATACCACTTTTCAGGCGGTGTCCTTTTTAACGAATGTTGACAGGCGGTGTCCTTTACTAGGTATTTTGTTGCAAGTTTAGTCCTTTACACCCAACCCAGTTAAAAAACCCTGTTAATTGTTGGGTGTAAAGGACTAAACTTGCAACAAAGTACCTAGGTAAAGGACTAAACTTGCAACAAAATACCTAGTAAAGGACACCGCCTGTCAACAATTAACAGGGTTTTTTAACTGGGTTGGGTGTAAAGGACTAAACTTGCAACAAAATACCTAGTAAAGGACACCGCCTGTCAACATTCGTTAAAAAGGACACTGCCTGAAAAGTGGTATAAAGATAAAGGACAAAACTTGTAAGTTTTCCTTTTTAAAAATCAAGATTATAAAAAACAGAATTTGGTTAAGTATTCTTATATTACGCGACAGGTTCTGTGGCGGAGTTGCCCACTCATTTACTGGTACTCCTGAAGACCGAGATAAGCTTCTGGCATTTAGCAATCTCTTCATAGGTATTCATTCCATTTTCACTTGCAGTTGGACTAAATACATGTCGTAAATTGATTTCTCATTTCCATAAACGTACACGTTCCAAATTTAATATCTTACTTCTTCCAATAACAACAGGTATAAATGGGTGCTCTTTAAAAACTTCTGAAAACCTTGACGCTCTAAAGGGTATCCCGGTTGATAGAATGATGATCGAGACGGATTCTCCGTATTGTGAGATAAAAAACACTCATGCCGGAAAAAATTTCGTAAAATCCACCTGGCCGTCTAAGAAGAAAGAGAAGTATGACCAGGATTGTTTAGTCAAAGGTCGGAATGAACCATGTTTAGTTCGGTAAGAGCATTTCTCTCAACTTATTCGTATTATATTGTTCTTACATTCGTAATTATCGAATTATTTATTTATGACATATCAATTATCCTCAGGCAAGTTCTTGAGGTTGTGGGTGGGTGTAAAGGTGTTGCGGATATAAACCAACTGAGCAGAACTCTGTACCACAATACATGCAGGTATTTTTTATATTTCAGACATTATGTGTGCAATGTCCACTAATGATAAAATTAGTAAAGTAAAACGCCATTTTCGTCCCTGAGGTTTGGTGAGTTTTGCAACTTTCGACTTCGTCCAAAGGTTTGTTTTTCCGCATCTGGATCCAAAAGGTCTGAACTCTTGCCATTTTCATCCGGGTCGTTAACTCGATTCTTTTTTCTCCGTTACGTCGTGGGTATTTTTGTCTTTTTTGTTTATTTAAAGGGCAATTCGGTCTTTTTCAGGGGTATTCAGTCTTTTTACATAAAGTGAAAAAGACCGAATTGCCCTTTAAGTTAACAAAAAAAGACAGAAATACCCCTGAATTAACGGAGGAAAATGGATGAAGTTAACGATCTGGATGAAAATGGCAAGATTTCAAACCTTTTGGATCCAGATGCGGAAAAACAAACCTTTGGACGAAAGTCGCAAAACTGGCGAGACCTCAGGGACGAAAATGACATTTACTCAAATTAGTATTATAAAACATTTGGTTCAATCTCTTAATTTTATGCATTAGATGTTTACTACTTTGTCCCTGGAATTAGATGCTACTATTCATGTTTGACCAAATAAAAATTGCTAATCGATGAAAAGTTGACCGTTCGTTGACTTGCAGGGTTTTCTTTCCTCATGACTTGGATTCTGCAGCAGATGCTATTCTTTCTGGTGATCAAATATCCAAGTAATGTAGTTAATTCTGCATTTGTTTTCAACAAATATACCATCTAAAGATAGGAATTCAACGTGAATGCTTTTAGACAACGTATTTAAAGACATAAAATACTAAATAACAGCCCATTAACATGTTGCTACTACGTCGGTTTCTCCCATGATCAGAGCTAATTATAACCGCAATTAATTGGGTCATAGGTCTCGGATCAGCAGCAGGAAACGAGTGGATTTGACCCGTTGGGTCAGTTGGATATGTATCACATTCCATCTTATCATCAAATCCATATTTTGATTCATAGTTGCAATGAAATCCAAATCTATAAAGTCATTAAGTTGTTTAATCCATATTTTTATTATAAAACTAACATCAAATTTGATAGTTGATACATCTTCTCGCTAAATGCTGATGTAACTATAGGGATTACTAGGATCTTGACCTGCTGTGCATTGCGGCGGCGTCGAAAATTATAATAACTTGCATTTATAGTGTATATTTGACTTGACTCTTTATCCAAAATAAAAATTACATCTTCGTCGAATGAACACGCATTATATTTGACCCGACTCGCTTTCGAACACAGTTTACGAACGTACATAGAATAAGTATAAAAACGTATTATTTTTTATCAGACTCGCCTGAGAGAAAAATCTATGTCAAAACGTGAGTCGTTTACGTTGAAACGTGAATTTAAAATGACAGGTACGTTAAAACTGCCATACGTCGCGCATTACGGTGGCGACACCTTAGTTGTTTATAGCAGGCGGCACGTTATATGATTCGTTAACCATATAAAAACACATGTTTTGACATATTCGATCTAACTCTGTGAAGCCTATATAAGCATTGCGGTTACAGTGTACGGTGATGACATTAACGTGTGATGCCCGCACGCGACATTACACGTGTTTGACTTTGTTATATACAGTACGTTCTTGACATTAACGTCATTAGATATGGATAAAAAAGAGTATGAATCGCTCATTGTGGTGTGTAACAATATTTTAGATAACCGTGTAAAGTCGTAAAAGTAATTTAGACATTAACATGGTTATACACAGATAAAAAAAGTATATTAATGTGTGACGCTATGATCTAAAGTCGTAAAAGTAATTCGTAGAAAAATGAGACGTCAAGTTATTAAGTACAAAAAAGTTGGTGGATCAAAGTTGGCAATTACCAAAGTTGGAAATGAATGTGTAACTTACTTAGTTTTAGAGTGTGAAATGAAAGAATTAAAAGTATAAGGGTTAGAATTGTAACTTTTGGTGGTTATTTGAAAATTGAAAGAAGATAAAAGTGTAATGGCTCTATGTGTAGTTTTGCAAAAGTTAGGGACCATGCTATGGACTTGAGCCTGTTCCTGGAGAAGACAATCAATGTATTGCTTATGTAGCGTACCCATTAGACCTTTTTGAAGAAGGTTGTGTTACTAACATGTTTTTTTTTCCATTGTAGGTAATGTATTTGGGTTCAAAGCCCTGCGTGCTCTACGTCTGGAAGATTTGCGAATCCCGACTGCGTATGTTAAAACTTTCGAGGGTCCGCCTCACGGTATCCAAGTTGAAAGAGATAAATTGAACAAGTATGGTCATCTCCTGTTGGGATGTACTATTAAACCAAAATTGGGGTTATCCGCTAAAAACTACGGTAGAGCTTGTTATGAATGTCTTTGTGGTGGCCTTGATTTTACTAAAGATGATGAGAACGTGAACTCCCAACCATTTATGCGTTGGAGAAGGTCCACCGACCTTTGTCTTTAATATATATTAAATTATATGCATGCTAATACTAACACACCATATAGTGACTGTCCATCCCAATTTCTTTTTTTCCCAACCACTAGAACCCGTTACTGGAAAATTCACGGGCCCTATCAATACCTTACCAAGTAACGGGATCATGTAAACCGCAGTTTGTGCTGAACATGTGGCATTCAAGAGGTTATGACAGGATACTAGTGGAAGCAAAATTCGAGCCCAAGAAGGGAATCCGAGTGCTTACAGCTAAACAACCTTGTACATCCCACTTTCTCCACTCATTTATGAATACTTTAGTATTTTTTTTTTCTCTTGAAAGGTCAGACTAATCCAGTTTATTATAAAAAGTTGTTAAACAGATAGGATTAGCATTAAACAAAGCATGAAGTTCATGCATTAGGATTGAGTTTGTTGCTAAAACCTCTTTGACTTGGATATAGATATTACATAAACAAATGAGTGGATAAACATGCAAACTCCCTTTTAGAGACGGCAATATAATTAATTATAAGTTGATCATGTCTTTTGCTACATGCCAAAAAATGCATGATAGTTAAATAAACATAAGTTTTGTTTTATCATGTTAATTGTGGATTACATAAAGATATATTTAACTATAAATATAAGTTATTTTGACAAATATGTTAACTTTCATAATCAATTTCAACATGCTATGTACATGATACTAGTAAAATTACCCGCGTGTTACGGTTGGAATTCGATCGACGTTGATCTTAAAAAAGAAAAAGTCAAAATTAGTCAAATTTACTGGTAAGATAGAAAAAAGGGAAAAGTTAAAAAAATCAAAGATTTTTATAAAGGGGAAAGTCAAAGATAAAAAAGGTCAAAATTGGTCAAAGTTGGTAGGCAAAAAAAGTCAATGGTGATCAAAGTTACTATTCACAAACTTGGTAATTGTATGTTTACTAATAATACCGCGGTTTATTGGCTCATGAAGTGTTAATCATTGGTCATTAACACAAACAAAAATTGAAACTATAGTTTTCTAGATAATAAAGTGATATTATGATCAACGATAATGAATTATAAAAAGTATAAAATTTCCATAAAACCATTGACTTAATGGATGATGTGAAACAAATTGAGAGATCTTGTCTATCTTCCATTAAAGAGTGTTGAAGATATCCAATGTTGCACTATGTTTGCTACCACAAAAGTTGCCTATATGATATGGATGCCAAAATCAAACAAAACAAATCATCCTTTTTGGTGATTATTGATTGTACTATTAAATCTCCATGAATAAAAGTAAAAGTTACATGTTAATAATAAAATAATTAAAAGAGAAGACTTGGTGGCTAAAGTTCCACTTGTGTACCCATCTCACTACTTGTCTTCTATCTCTTCCCTAGCCAGGTGTCATATATGTGAATATATATTTTTTGCTTTATAGACAGTTTTAGTGGAAGATGATAAGTTAACTTTTTGATATCCGTTTTTTTGCAGGAAATAAGATTTACTTTTTAGACATTGGATCATGAGTTCATGACTAATGAAAAGAAAAAAACATAAAAAAATCTTACTCTAAAATATGATCTATGGTTCTTTTTATATTTCTACTTAATTAATGATTCTGATTTGAATGTATATATACTGGTTGCCAGGTTGGTTCAAACAAGAATCACACCTGAAAAAAAAAAAAAACTAGGAATCACATTTGGGGTCATTGATCTTGAAGATAAAAAAATGAGCAATTTCATATGTGTTAGGATGAGCTTGGTATTGAACCAAAAGTACCGATCTTGAAAACGTAGGTACCGGTATTGAAAGTGACTAGTACAGTACCGATATTCAAATGTAAATTGACTAAAAATACCGAACTGATAGTACAGATCCCAAAAAATGCAAAAGTGGATACCAAATTGGTACAAAAAATGGCTCGATACGTACGGTTTCGGTAAATGCTCACCCCTAACAGATACCCTTAGAGTATGTGTAATGGGGCGGTATGTCACTCAGGAATCAACCATAGCGCCCCATGGCACCCCTGAACACCAAAACAGGGGGCGCTATGGGTTTGAGATTTGAGTCCCCGTTATCACAATCGCGGCGTGAACATCTCCCCCACTCACACACACATATATACATACATATGTATGTATATTGAAGTGGTTATATAACCCCCTTACCACTACACCCTTTTGTGATATAAAGACCCAGAAAGCTCATCTCTTACGCGTTTCGCCACTTATCGCATAACGCCCCACAAGAGGATTTATGACTACACATGGCCTTACAAACATTGGAAATTCTATGTAAAGCTATAAATATCATATAATGCCCTTAAAAACATTGTAAATATCCCTTACAAAGTAGTTTAATATCATATACACTCAACTCATTAATAACGATTAATTAAATAACTATTTTAACTTTATATTTTTAAAACCTTAAAATTTCATATAGAGTCATTTTTAACTTCAATATTTGTATCTACCCATTGCAACATAACTTTTTTTACCCATACAATAGAAAGGGTAAATATGATATTTTCCAGCTGTCTTCAAAGGATAGAGCATGTATATCTAAATAATGATTAAAAAAGAGTATAAATAAATCATATAATGGAAATGGTAGAATGATCACCAAGTATAGAAACATGTACCGATACAGGATCGTTGCCGGCTAACGGTTAATAGTTAGGATTATTAAAATCCATTATTTCTTTTTTTAATATTATTTTTGCTTTTGCTTTATGACGACTTTCACTTTCAGTCCGATTCATTGCCTATGTGCCCTTTACGCCCTGTCATTCTAAAAAAAGTTACGTGCCTAATGTGAATCCATTTTTTTCTTTATGTAACTAGACATTTATAAGATAGTTGAAATCAAATTCCACTTCTTTATGTAACTAGACATTTATAAGATAGTTGAAATCAAATTCCACTTTATACATATATCTAAAAATTGCATGTTATTTATTGTAGTGTGTTAATGTGTAACTATACATCGAATAAAATCTATCATTACAAAAAGTTATAACAGGATAACAGGACCATTTGGTTGTTTAACCATGTGGGATATAATGTTGGATTTTGGTCCCCATAAACAGTTAACTGTTAAGATTTGTGCATGAGGGAACAACAATGAACAAAGTCACCGGGGCTTTTTGCTTTTCTAGAAAAAACCTTTAATCATGTTTTCTTATGATTATAATTCTTATCGATAACTAGGGTTGTAAACGAACCGAACATTCAGCGAACAGTTCGTGAACCGTTCGGCGGAAAGTTTGTTTACGTTCATTCGTTTAATTAATAAACGAATATGAACACGAAATTCCGTTTGACTAATTAAATGAACAAACACGAACATATGCCGCATTCGTTCAGTTACATTCGTGAACGTTCGGTAATGCGGTCATGGACATTCGTTCATGTTCGTTTGTTTATGGTGTTCATTAAAGATTTTTTAGTGTTTATTTATTTTAACTAAACTTTTTATATTCTTTAATTATTATTTATCTCGCTACATAAACAAATAAAATCAAAAACTCAATCTTCACCTTGTTTTTTACACTGCTTCACTTTTCCTTCTCATTACTCACACTGAAAAATACTATCAACCTTCGTTCAATGATTAGGTCTTCAATATCTAGTGCCAATGTTTTAGATACCGGTATGAACCGGCCGGTTATACCGGTTAAACTAAACTGGATACCGGACGCGGGCCCAGTACAATAAAGGCCGATAAAACCCGAATACGATAAGTCTTATGTACCGACGGTAAATCCGGTTCTACCGGTTCAAACCATTGAATAGGTTTGCATTATATTAACATTTGATTTTTATTTTTAATAAAATACGATCTTAAGGTAATAATAAACTTCCATAGAGGCACTGAAGGTCAGGTGGTGGTGGTGGCGGCGGCGGGGGTGGTGGTGATGATTACAGTCACAAATCGACTCTGTGTTTTTTGGTTACAATGAAGGTCAGGTGGCGGTGGTGGCGGCGGCGGTGGTGGTGGTGGTGGGTTTGGAAAGAGAAAGGGGGGGGGGGGTTATTGCACGGACCTCCCGGCCGCTGGAGTGATCCCACTCCACAAGCTAGCAACGTCTCAATGCTGCCTGGCGGTGAATACCCCATCCCGAGCTGAGTCCGTTTCCCTCTGGGAAGAAGGTGGCAGAATACCCCCTGCCTGGACTCGAACCCGGGTCTCTATGAAGAGTAGAGGTGGGACTGGCCAACTGGGACACCCCAGTTGGTTTGGAAAGAGAAAGGGGGTGATATATAGAGATGGTTTTATGTCTGATTTGTTTTATTGTTTAACTTTTTTAGATAAATAAATGAGTAAAATTACCAATCTATCCTTATGTGCAAAACACATTTTATACTTAACTGAAAATTTTAAGCAGGTTAGGGTTAAAGGATGTAAAGTGTAATGGATTTCGCAAATAAAGGACTATAACTGTAATTATTAAATTTAAAGGGTATCCATTGCAATCCGGTACATACATAAAGGACGAAAAGTGTAAGTTACCCTTATTTATAAGTAATAATAATACTATTAAAATGCTTAATATTTTACGAGAAAATAGTTGTTTTTCAGATAAAACTATGACCAGTTACATAAATCCTAATTGAGATTAAATTATATTTTAAGATAAATTTGTATTTTATGTTATTATAGGGTCAATTAGTAACCCGGTTAAACCACCCGATACAACCCGGTTCAACCGGTTGAATCATTTTAGAGCCCAATCCGGGATAATTTAAAAACCGGTTTTTAAAACACTGTCTAGTGCAACTCCCTCTACCATCGTCTTCAGTAATTTTATCTCTGTTCGTTTGTGTTTGTGAACACGTTCTTTTCCTTAATGAACGAACACGAACATAAATCTCGTTCGGTAACCGTTCGTGAACACATTATATTCTTAAAGAACGAACACGAATAAGGTCTTGTTCGTATTTGTTCGATTCGTTTACAACCCTATCTATAATGAATTAAATCTTATGTTTAATAAGGTTGTTCGATTCGTTTACAACCCTATCTATAATGAATTAAATCTTATGCTTAATAAGGTTGAAAAGGTTTTTTCATTGGTGTTGAATATTAGTTATTGTTAGAAACCAATATATTATATTCCTTCTCTATGACAATACATGGACGTGAAGTGTTAGACACTAGAAGTTCTCAACCTTAAGTTGTGATAATATTTTACAAAACGATAAGAAAGCAATGACGTTTGCTACCTCTATTAATACAAAAATTTGGCAACCGAAAGACCAGTAAACCCTTTCCGCGTATTGAAGTCTATGGGGTTCCACTCTAAATGGGGTTCCACTCTAAAACCAATTGGTGATAGAGGGAGTAACCCAAGATCTTATTAATACAACCGGAAGGTCTTATTCTTTCGATGTGGGATAGGGCTCCTCCAATACCCTCCCGCACGTGTAACCCGGTCTATCAAGAGGTGTACACGTGGCCTTAACCGGAGCTGACATAGAGCCGTGGCTCTGATACCATATTGAAGTCTATGGGGTTCCACTCTAAAACCAATTGGTGATAGAGGGAGTAACCCAAGATCTTATTAATACAACCGGAAGGTCTTATTCTTTCGATGTGGGATAGGGCTCCTCCAATACCGCGAAACCACCTTGTAGTTTCACTAAGAGACATGTATTTCGAGAATCAAATGATTGTCAATGGTCAATCCTCGAAACATTAAGGACAATTTGTACGCTAAAATGACTTTTATCATCTTTGTAAAACATTGTCAATCACACTTCTTTGGCACATTAAGCAATTTACAACAATTCGTACCTTTCTTTATCTCATTCATTTCTTTATATTTAACCGCTCCTTAGTTTCTTCTTGATATTTGTTTGTTTATATCGGTTGCAGGTCATACTAGAATTAAGATATATACCGTCAAATGTTTGTGTATGTTCTTTATGGATGTGTGTTTCATCGACCACATTAAAGAGAGTGTTTTCCTCCCATGCGGCTCCTTCATATTAGCGTCATATTATATTTCACCATTACTTGCTATATGTGACTTCTTTTTTCTATATTCTATTTGTCTATATTCTTTGACTTGATATGTTGGTATGTTGTTCGTCTTGGAGCCGAGGGTCTCTTCTGGAAGCAGCCTCTCTATCTCTAGGGATAGAGAAAAGGTCTGTCTACATCCCACCCTCCCCAGACCCTATTAGTAGCTTTGCTATTTGTGGGATTTACTGGGTATGGTTGTTGTTGTTGTTGTACTTGCCTCTTACTTGCCACAACTTCTCAAATCACAGAAAATGCACATGCCGTTAGTGGGAGAAAGAGTTCCACCCCAATACCTTATGCTTCTCGACAAGAGTCACAAAACCACAACCCACCTTGCCGAGACACACCTTGCCGATTAAGGGGAGTCACACGTCACAACTTGACACACCTTGTCGCCTCCCATTTGACGCAACACTCCCACCACCTTAACTATAGATGAAAAAATTAAGAATATTGGTAACTTGTCTTGAAATATGGAATCGAATATTACCATTACCATTACCATTAACTTACCATTGTATACAATTAACTATGAATAGTTGATATCTCACTTTCTTGAGCCACAAAGGGCACTCCAATACTCCAATATTAGTTATATTGTAAAGTTATATTTATATATTGTTTTCAGTTTTGTAGTTTGTTTAACAAAATGTTTAGAGTAAACTGCCATTTTGGTCCCTGAGGTTTGGTCACTTTTGCCACTTTAGTCCAAAACTCAAACCTTTTGCATCTAGGTCCCTGTGGTTTCAGTTTTATTGCCATTTTGGTCCAAAAGTGAAGTAAGGTCATATTTGTCTTATAAAATCCTGCTATTTTGTCGTTTTTCTCAGGGGCAAAATGCAGAGGGGTTGACTATTGATTTGGTTTTATATAAGTCAAAGATCGAATTTTATTTAAAATGATCATTTTGCCCCTTTGAAAATGACAAAATAGCAGCATTTTATAAGATAAATATGACCTGACTTCAATTTTGGACCAAAATGGCAATAAAACTGAAACCACAGGGACCCAAATACAAAAGGTTTGAGTTTTAGACTAAAGTGGCAAAAATGAACAAACCTCAGGGACTAAAATGGCAGTTTACTCAAATGTTTATAGACAAAGTTGAAGAGGGAAGGAGGAAAGCTAGATACAAAGCAAGAGCTCGATTTTTTTCCATTTTAATGGGGACAACAATCTAATTATATTTCAACTTCCACTTTTGAATCATCACTTTTAAATTCAAAGCAATGATATCTAGCGTTACCTACCATCTTCATGACATATGTAACCTACATTGTTAAGTAACGGAAAGATGTTTATAGACAAAGTATGATTAGGTAAAAAGCAATTTCAATAATCATGGTTGTTCCTTGAATTGAAATTAAAAAATCTAGAATTCAAATACAACCGATTTGATTTATACATTTCATATTAATTTCTAATTTTAAATCGGGTTTGTGAACTAGTTGTTCTTGGATCAGTTTGACCTAAATATCCGATTTTTATTTGTATATTCCTTTTGGAGTTTTTGGCCTTACAATATGCATCAAAATCATAAGGTTAAGAGCTTATATTTGCATAAGTGTAACTTAAACCCTCGTCTGGTCGTCACTCTTAGCCACTAGCCATTCACGCACTGCCTCACGACGAAAGTTGCTCAGTTGACCATCTTGGTATCGACCACTTATCACCCTCACAATGTAGGTATCGGGTGGTTTTGGCGAGCAGTGGGATGAAAAATTGTACCTTTGCTAATGTTACATTTGACAATGCTATAACGGCGAGCACAAGAAAAGATAGTGATTATGTTATTTCTATGTAGAATTATTTATCCAAATAACCCATGTGGTTTGACCTTAGTCATACATTTTTGGAGTTTAAGTTTAAAAGGTTACATGTTTGAGTTATGTGGTCTTCATTTTGTAACTAGTTTTGGGTTATAAGACTAACATTAACTTTTTTGTAAAGTTTATGTAAAATGATTAAAAAAGACTTTTTAGTTAAAAAAAAAATCACATGAATTGTTCTTGTTATTTACTCAAACTTAATAATAGAAAAAATAACCCAACACATAAATCGTTCCACACACCATCACATCCCACCGCTCGCCAAAACCACCTAATACCTACATTGTAATACCGAAAGCATGAGTAGCGGCGGAGAAGCCCGCTAAAATCACATCGTCGATTTCTAATTTTGAGCCGTTGTTTTGCAACAACGGTTAGGGTCCTTTGTCGCCAACATAAATGGAGTGGTGAAAGGAGGTTGAGTTTTAATATTTTTTGTTTAACATACAAGAAGATCTCTTGTGATTTTTGTTTAACAAAAAGGGTATTTCTTTTTATCATTTTGCATAAATTTAGTAGAAAATTCAATAGAAGTTGATAGTATAACCTAAACTTTTTACAAAAAAAAAAAAAACACATAGTTAAAAAGGGTTTTCTAAACCTCGATTTCAAAAGAGTGAATAGATCTTAGCATATTCATGCAGCAACCTCTTATGGTCATATTATATTATTATTGACTATTAAGTTATTTTTTTCTCGATTATTGTGATATCGAATCAAAGTATGTTTGTATACTGTATAGAGAGAGATGTGTGAGTCTTTAATAATTAAGTCAACCTTATTTTAAAATATACTTTTAACTAGGTTATAACACGGATCGAATAAATGAATTTTATATACTAAATAATAAAATAATATATCTTTAAAAACCTCTTTTATTGCACGGGTTGAATAAATATAATTTTATATATTAAATAATAAAAAGTTATATTTAGAGTTAACTGCCATTTTCGTCCTTGTGGTTTGGTCACTTTGGCCATTTCAGACCATTTTTCAAAAATGCGCCATTTTCCTCCCCGACGTTCTGGAAATGTGCCATTTCAGTCCAAAAATCATAACCCAGTTAAGTCCGTTTGTAAATAAGGACTGATTGTGTAAATTTGTAACATAAATGACCATTTAAGTAAAATGTATAAATATAATTATAAAATATATAATATAAAAACACCACCACCACTAGCCCTGCCACCACCACCACTCCGCTGCCACCACCACCACCACCACTGCCGCCACCGCCACCACCGCCACCACAGCCGCTGCCACCACCACCACCACAGCCGCTACCACCACCACCGCCACCACAGCCACCACCGCCACCACCGCCACCACAGCCACCACCGCCACCACAGCCACTGCCACCACTCTCTCTACTCTCTCTCTCTCTATGCTCTACAATCACCACCACCATCACCTTTACCTCTCTACTCTGGTGACCGGAATAAATCCGGCCATCTTTCCGACACCCCACACCCCCATGAACCAAACTAACCACACACCCCTCCACATCTCACAGATCAAACGAGAGAGGGAGAAAGTCGGAGAGAGAGAGAGATAACGATGAGAGAGAGAGAGAGAGAGAGAGAGAGAAGGAGGCGGGAGAGAGAACCGGCAACGGTGGGGGTGCCGTTTTTCCGGTGAGTTGCAGGCGGCGGCAGTGGTGATGAAGGTCTGATGATGATGATGAAGATCGCGATGATGATGATGAAGGTCGATGATGATGATAACAGATGATGACGATGATGACGTTGATGGTGGTGGCAGTGGCTGTGGTAGCGGCAGTGGCTGTGGTAGCGGCAGTGGCTGTGGTGGCGGTGGTGGCAGTGGCTGTGGTGCCGGTGGTGGTGGCAGTGGCTGTGGTGGCGGTGGTGGCTGTGGTGGCGGTGGTGGTGGTGGCGGCGGCTGTGGTGGTGGTGGCAGCGGCTGTGGTGGCGGTGGTGGTGGTGGCAGCGGCTGTGGTGGTGGTGGTGGCAGCGGAGTGGTGGTGGTGGCAGGTGGTGGTGGTGGCAGCGGCTGTGGTGGCGGTGGTGGTGGTGGCAGGGCTAGTGGTGGTGGTGTTATTATATTATATATTTTATAATTATATTTATACATTTTACTTAAATGGTCCTTTATGTTATAAATTTACACAATCAGTCCTTATTTACAAACGGACTTAACTGGGTTATGATTTTTGGACTGAAATGGCACCTTTCCAGAACGTCGGGGAGGAAAATGGCGCATTTTTTAAAAATGGACTTAAATGGCCAAAGTGACCAAACCACAGGGACGAAAATGGCAGTTAACTCTTATATTTATAAGAACCATATTGTACAGGTTGAATAAATATAATTTTATATACCAAATAAAAAAGTAATATTTTTAAAACTGCTTGTTTTACACGAGTTGAATAAATGTAATATTGTTTACCAAATAATAAAATAATACATCTTTAAGAAACCTCCTTTATTACACGGGTTGAATAAATGTAATTTTATATACCAAATAATAAATAAGTTACATATTTAAAAATATGTGTATTACACAGGTTGAATAAATGTAATTTCCTTTACTAAATAATAAAAAATATATATCCTTAAAAAACTCCGTATATTGTACGAATTGAATAAATCTAATTTTATATATCAAATAATAAAAAAGTTATATCTTAAAAAACCTCATCTATTACACAGGTCGAATAAATGTAATTTTGTATGGTAATAATAAAAAAAGGTATATCTATAAAAAAACCACGTGTATTACACAGGTTTAATAAATCTAATTTTATATACCAATAATAAAAAAGTCATATCTTTCAATATACTAATGGATATTATTATTATTATTATTATTATTATTATTATTATTATTATTATTATTATTATTATTATTATTATTATTATTATTATTATTATTATCATCATCTAATATAATATTTTGGTAAAATAATATAAATATAAATTTAATATTCAAACATAGATCATTGTGTAATTTTATCACCATACACGTGAATATTAGCTATAAACTATAAAAAACAAAATAATACCTCCAAAAGGGTAAAAAAAAGACGTTGAGGGTTCAGATGTTAAAAAATTCCTTTTTGGGCTAAAAGGGTAAAAGTGATATAACCACATGAGCCAAAATCGTAATTTACTCTAATATCAATTTAGATAACTAAGTTTGAATTTGAAGTAAATAGATAAATATAAAAGTAATAATTAAACTAAATAATATTTAGTTGAAGGATTATCTATAAATAATTAGAAGATATTAAACTAAAATTATAATTATCCATAAAACATGACCTAATATGATGACAAATGTCCTTAAAATGGTTTCTTTTATTATATGTATAGATAGATCATGTCATTCAGTTCAGCATAAAATTATACATCTCTATAATTTAAATGTGTGAAAAAAATACATCTATTAAAAAATGTCGTCGTTCACATGATTGTGTAAAATAACACGTAATTCTACAATACTATAAATGTATCTATTAAATAATACTATAATTCTATAAATGTTCTAATACGTAATCAATGTATGTCATTTTACTATTACTATATAGGACGTTCCGAATCGTTCTCATGACAATGAGCAAGAATAATGGCAGCAACTGGAGGTCTTAAGCGCTCACACGTGCCGATGATTGAGCAACAACGATAGTGGAGCGGCTATGCTCATGCGACATACTTTCATAAAACCCCATTCAAGGGTTTTTGAGGCAAAGATGGTGGTCCCAATAAGATACAAAAATCCGTCAAAAAGAGGTTGCTCAAACAAATTAAAATTGACCGTAAAAGAATGAGGAATCAGAAGAATTCAACAGAAACTAGTAGCGAGAATCTAAAACAAGTTTTTTGAAAAAATAGGGACAAAGGTGCTGCGGACCCAAGAATTATTTTTTGGATGAGTGTATTCGAGGGTAGGGTTGCAAACAAACCAAACGTTCGGCGAGAAGTTCGTTTGTGTTTGTTCGTTTGTTAAACAAACGAAGACGAACAAAAAAATTTCGTTCGTTTAATTAAATGAACGAAAATGAACAGAGTCTGCATTCGTTCATTTATGTTGGTGAACGTTCGGTAACGTGTTCGTTTGTGTTCAGTATTTCATTTGTGTTTTTGGTTTTTACATACGAATACTTCAAAATTACGACAAATAAAATATTTAATAAGTATTACTGTATTATATATCCTGTTCATAAATGCTTGTTTATGTTCGTTTGTTTCCATTTGTGTTCATGAACTTTAGTTTTTGCTCATTTGTGTTTATCAATGTTCGTTTTCGTTCGTTGCCTAAAATTAACAAACACAAACGAACACGAACAAGTTCATTTCCTTAACAAACGAACATGAACATAAAATCTCGTTCGGTAAGTGTTCATGAACAGTTCATGAACATGTATATTTCTTAACAAACGAACACGAACAAGGTCTTGTTCGTGTTCGTTTGGTTCGTTTGCAGCCCTATTTGTGGGGCTTAATCAAACTTTTAAGGAGGACGATCGAGATTTTTACCTAAAAATACATTAATTTCGTTTTACACCCCACTCCCCCCAACCGACATGAGCAGGTCCTCCAGTTGACGCCACCCTATCTAGTGTTTTTATCGTACATAAAGCCTTAGCTCTATACCGTATAAAAGAGACCAATTAGATTAGTATTAACTGCATCTTATGTGCAATTTACAGTGGAACGAAACCTTCAAATATATATAGAGAAACCCTAAAAATACCTATTGTAACATAATGATAAGGTCAAATATCTTTATTAATAAACAAAATTTATGAGATAAGCACCATGATACCTCCACTAGTTCCATCCATGACAACATAAATCCTAACCGATAAAAATAATAAGTTATGCCGACTATTGGGAATCATCCTAGGACACCATAATAGGTCAAAAAGGTGGGTGTTAATGTGTTAATATCGATCTTAATGGACACCAACACCAACACAAAAAACACAATACATAAAATAAACACCTTGATTACAACCATCTTTAAGCTTTACGCGTTTTTGAGATTTAAAAACTACAAACAGTTGTTCCTTCATCTATTTTCTTGTTTACTACTCTTAACGTTAACTGTCAAATGCATATTTAATTTGAATCCAAGTTACTTTTTATACGTTTTGAAGTTCACCCGTCACTTATTTTTGCATGTATAATTCAAATAGAGATTTTTACATATTTCCCCCTCCTAAGTCTATTTTATGTATTTCTCCAAACCATAAAATCAATTACATATTTCCCCTTCCTAACTCATATATATTACATATTTCCACTTTTCATTTAAATGACTCTTATTTATGACTATTTTACCTTTAATGAACTATTAAATGAATATTTATATATTTCCCCATTCTAATATGTAAAATCAGTTACATATTTCCCCATTCTAAACCTAAAGCAGGTCCAGAGAAGAAACATATGAAGGTGACGATTAGAAGAACAAGCTATTAAAAATGGGTGGAAAACTTGTTGGATATGAGATCTGTAATTGATTTTTACATATTGAGGCCTTGAGGGTAATTGGGTAATTTCTCAAAAAAAGGAAATATGTAATTGATTTTATTATTCGGAGAAATACGTAATAAGAAGCCTTAGGCGATACGGTATGGTGATGGTCCTCTCTTGGAGGATGATCCGCCACGTAGGCGTCACATCATAGTCCCTTAAAGGATGATCCGCTATGGTAAAACACTGGAAATGGGAGGATGATCCTACCCCATCATCTTAATTTTTTTTAACTTATCTACTTTTTAATTTATCCTACCCCACAAATCAACAACAAGATTGATGCTTTGCATCTGATCAACCATCACAAAAAACCTCAATTTTAGTTCTTAACTCAACAACAAGAGCCTACACAGATAACAACATTCTCTTATTTTCCTCTACAATTCCCCCACATTTCACCCATCAATCTTGATCTCATTACCCTAAAGTCAGATAGGGTTCTTCATCTTTCAAATCAGCTGCTCAAACCCATTTCTTGCTGCTAAAGTTCCCATCTTTATCAACACCCACAAACCCAAAATCACAGAACTACAACCAAATGGCTACCAGAGGAACCAGATCGGAGAAGGTGAAGATCTTTCAACAGTTCGTTTTAAACAATGATGCTGGTCTCAACCTACACGATTGTGGAAGGAACCAGATCGGAGAAGGATAAGGGTTTGATTTTGGATTTAGGGGTTTATTGGTGTGTGAGAGAGGAAGAGGACTGTAACACCCCGTGTTTTCGAATGTCAAAGTCAAAGTCAAAGTCCAAGTCAACTTTGACTTCTTTGACTGTTAATGTTTCTTTTTACTTTTTGTATTATGTGGAGTAAGTGTTGAATCAATGCGGCCGATTTACGACTGTGAATAGTAGGAAGTAACAAAACGATAAAGTTAATCAATCAATAATCAAGTTAATCGATTCATCAATCAAACTCGAGACTCGAATTATGCGAACTCCGGTATTGTTATACGTGTGTGTGTGCCTTATGTGTTACTTGTGCGTGTTTATTTGTATGATTGGGTGGTATTCAAGCGAATCAATGGAAAATCGAATCGAAACTCGAAAAGAAATCGAACTCAATCGAAACCGACATCGAAACATGACTTATAGAAGATTGTATGCTAGATATAGTAGTTGGGACTGAAAGTAATTTGACTAGGAACTCTATCGTATTCGTATCATCGTCCATCGAAATCGAAACATCGAAAATCGTCGCGAAATACTCAAGAAGGGTCGCGGATCGAACAGGAGGCATCCTGATCGAACAGACCAACCGATCGGCTAGCATCTTCCTAGCCGATCGAGCAGCCCATTCGATCGGAGCTCCTGGCCGATCGGCTGCCACTTTCCTCTTTTGGAGCCTATAAATAGGGTTGTCATTGTCACACTTTCTATTTTTGGAAAGCTCTGACCGAACCAGCATTCTTCTTCACCTTTTCTCAGATTTCTCTCAACCCCGGTAAGTTTTCACTATAATTCTTGTACGATTTTGATCACTACATGATTCTACACCTTTCTATCTTTCAAAACTTGATTTCTAACCGTGAAATCACCAAGATCTAAGTGTTCTTGGGTGATGTCATCATGGTGTTCTTGAAGAACACCAAACTTTGGCCTCATTCAACCATAAATAACTTAGATCTGACCGGTTTCCACATAAACAAACTAAGATTTGTAAGAATCTTAACATTTTTATGTGATTTCCAACTTTCTTCAAACTTTTACACTCGAAACCTTAAAACCGGCAAAAACGGAGCTTGAACCGGCTAACTAATCAATCTAACAGTTAAGAGGTTCAAGATTCGGGTTCTATATACAAGGTTCACCGATTTCGGGTTAAACGTCAACCTACCGTTCCGAACAGTTTACCAGCCGGATTTGGGTGATTCCTGTCCGAACCGGTGCAACAAGTAAGAACCCACGTTCTACAGTTTAACTCGCCGTCAAGTTACCTTAAAAGCATGATAAATAATCAAACAGCCAAGTGTTAGACGAAAGGCCGACCAGGTCAGAAATGCTGGCCGAACGGCTAGGCTGTTCAAACAGCCCAGCCGATCGGACATGCCAGCCGATCGGCCGGGCCAGCCGATCGGCTAGCACATGGACTCACACTTTTCAAAGCTTTATGAAGTATGCTATTGACGAGGTGATGTTCGATCGAGTATGCTACTCGATTGGTAAACATTACTCTTCGGATCATGAGATACTATGCTTCAACACTCGATTGATTTTTACAACTCGTTCGTAGTAGGGAATGCCAGCCGATCGAACAGTCTGTTCGATCGAGCGACATCCTGTTGAGAGCCACTTCTAAAGTTTCCAGCCGATCGGTTAAGTCGGCCGATCGAACGGACCGTTCGATCGATCGACCTGAAAGGTAAGAACACTTTAGTGTTCTCATATACTACAACGAAAACTTCAAAAGTTCAAATCCTCAAACACAAACACACCAGAGGAAGAAACAATCCACTCGAATGGTCCAGCCGATCGAGCCTACCGGCCGATCGAACAGGACTGTCCAACGGATATACCAGCCGATCGAACAGCCCGTTCGATCGAACCTGCCGTTCGATCAATCCACACTTGGTTACATTTCCGCGTTACTCATTGCATGCTATCGAACTATTCAGGCTAATCTTACTCTCAGCGCTCCCTTCAATCCACAACCAATCACTGTGAGTATAATCGATCCCTTTTTGCTTTTAGCACTTTTGGGTGTTACATCGTTGCTTATATCAAAACACAATCGATCACACTACTCAAACCATTGAAACGCTAACCGATATGCATATATTACGTGACTTAATGAATGCTTGTTGATTGTGTTTATACGTGGAATGTTGTCTACCTGCCTTAACGACGTAGTACTATAGTTTGGACTCAGCACCCGTTCACACGGGGGTTGTTAAGGACAATTACTTGCATGGATTACGGTGGTAATCATGTATTGCGAACCGTCTCGGACGGTCAACCCGCAGTCATTGGTATCGATAGGTCCATGTCGATAATTAACATGCTTCGTTTTCCTCTGTGTACGTGCTGGTTATGCGTAAACTATTCAAACTCTATATGCTATTATCAAACTTGTATGCTCACCTTTACATTAAATGTATTGACTTTATTTTAACGTATGTGACAGGTATTTAGGATGCTTATGTGCTAGAAAAGCGAGGCTAGAATAAGTTTCTAGAAGCCCCCAACAAATGGTTGTCTGCCAAGAACAAGCGTCTGGAGCATAGTTGTCTGTAGATCTTGTCCTCTGGCATTACAGCCAGAAAGTCAACAGAATAGGGGTCTAGAAGCAGATAAACAATTGCTGTAATAATATTTGAATCTGAGTTGTCGGAACAGAACTACTTGTTTGGTTGTTATCTGTAATAATATATTTGTTTATTCGGGATACGGTATGGGACGTATCTTTAACTGGATTTTATGAATGGTTGTTATGGAAACTTCTGGACAATCTGTTTCGCTCAGTGCCGCGCCCCGATGATTCCGCCATCGGTTGGGGTGTGACAGATTGGTATCAGAGCCATAACTATAGGGAATTAGGTTAGACACGACCTTGTCCGGGTCGCTGTCTTAGAGACCTAGACTATAGTTAGGAACCAACAGACCCAGTTTATGAGCCTTATTCTGCAATTCTTCACTATCACTGCACTCGAATTTTCAATTAAAGTCAGGCGATTCAGTCAGGAATAGGTGTGAAAACTGCAAACTCCCGACTAAATTGACTGACTTATGATGATTTTATCCATTACTCATGCTTATCCTGACATTTTCAATAACATACGAGGATAATTATATCAAATCAGGAGTGAAATCCCCATTTTGATGAAAATCCTCCTTAGGTTTTCTTAAAAACAAGGAAGAAATTGCTAAGCCAGGGGTGAAACCCTAACCTTGGCAAATTGTTCCCGAATATTATTCCATCTCACCAAGGCATTCGACGGACTCCAACGACCTGAACTCACAAGTATGACCTAAGGAATGTGTGTTGAATGCCCAAGAACCGAGGCAGAAACACGACCCTTAAGGTCGAAAGTGACGACAAGTCCACCGTGAATAGTCGGATTGCTTTGGGCAGTCGATGTCTAGTAGCCGCAGACGATCTACCTCTTGATTTTATGCGTTTTGATTCTGAGAACCGCAGCCGTGTACTCTGATGACTCGTTGATTTTATGTGTTTCTGTGTGCTTTGTCTGTTTACGTGTTTATATTTTGGATATTATTCGATTTTGCTGCCATTTCGATCAACACACACGACTCGCATTTGCTAATCTATCCCAACACGCTAACAAGTCGCTGCAATTCTAGACGACACCATGCTACGATATACGTTATACTATACTCAATAAGCTATACGATTACGTGGTACTATTCGATATACTATACGCGATCACCATATACGAACGACACGCGAGCTTTGAATGATAGGTTTCTGTATTCTGACTGCATCTGTGATTAGATACCTAGGCGCTTATGTGCTTCTGTGTTTACGTGACTCTGTGCTTACGTGCCTACGTGCTTACGTGCATCTGTGCTTACATGTAACTGTGGTTATGTGCCTATGTGTTTATGTGATATGTGTTCCGACGTTTTCCTAAGTTTTAGTAGTCTAAGACGTGTGCGGTACGACTTCGTTGTGTTGAGTCCTATGACGATGTCTATTGCAGGCCATGTCGTCGTCTGGATCCCGACACCACCTAACCCGTCAAGAAAAGAGAGACCGACGCCTCGCTGCTATCATCTCCAAGCAAGTGCGAAAGCCGTGAGTGAGGTGTATGAAAATGCCAGCAAAACGTCTGAGGAATCCCGAGCTGAAAACCCTAAGGATTCAAGTAAGGCTGCTTTCAGCTTCAAGCAGTTCAAAGCATGTGGACCAAAAGAGTTCACTGGCGAAGATGGTCCTACAGCCATGTTTCACTGGTTCGACTCAGTCGAAGTCACTCTGCGCCAGAGCGGATGTCCTAAACATCTCCGCACTCTCAATGCTACAGGCGTCTTCTAGTCCCATGCTCTAGACTGGTGGACGGCCGAACGAAACAAGCGCGGAAATGATGCAGCTTACGAGCTAACATGGGAGGAGTTGAAGGCAATTATGATCGACGAATTCTGCCCTCCTCATGAGCGCCAAAAGCTGGAGGACGAGTTTTGGACCATCAAGCAGAAGGACGGAGACAACGCTGCTCTCACTGCTCGCTTCAAGCAGCTTAGTATCATATGTCCCGATCAAGTCAAGACCTCAGATCAAGCTATCAAGAAGTACATTCGAGCCCTGCCCGACTGTGTAGCCGACTTTGTTCACGCCGCTAAGCCAGCAACGATCGAAGAAACCTACCTACCCGCCGCTGAGATCAATGACAAGCGAGTAAAGTCTGGTTTTTGGGATAAGCAAACCAAGTCTCTGCACCAAGCCACCGCAACACCCACCGACTCATCTGCTCAATCCTCCAAGTCATCGAGAAGAAAGAAGAAGCACAACAACAACAGCTCCAGCAACAAGAACTGTGCCGTGACAACCGCTGCTGCTCCTCTACAAGCTGTACCAGCTCAAAAGCAGCAACAGCACCGCTCAGCTCCAGTGGTCAATGCACCGCCAGCGAAGCGTGCATACACAGGCCCTCACCCACTCTGCCCAACGTGTTCGTATCATCACCCGGTGGGTCTAGCCTGTCGTTTTTGCGCTCACTGCAACCTTTACGGTCATTTCACTGCGAACTGTCGCTATGGTCCCCGTCAAGCCCCAGTTCAAGCCACTGTCAACCAAGCTCTACTCCCTGTCCCTCAAGGCCAACAAGCAGCTCAAGCACCAGTAGCCAATGCTCGAGTCTGCTTTGCATGCGGTGACCCTAACCACTTTGCAAACAGGTGCCCGAACAGGGTGGTTAAGCAAGAGCCCCAGCAGCAACAACAGCAACAGCAACAGCAACAACAGCAGCCTCAGCAACAGCAGCAAGCAGCCCATGCCCGAACCTTCAACATCAATGCCCGTCAGGATCAGGCGGATAACAACGTGGTTAATGGTACGTTCCTTGTGAATGATATTTATGCATCATGTCTGTTTAATACTGGAGCCGATAACTGCTTTGTGTCGTTTGAATTCGAGAAGCTCCTTAGTCGTAAGCGCTCTTATCTGTCCTCGTCATTCGAAGTCGAAGTCGCTACGGGAAGGACTATTGCCGTTAATTCTGTACTTCGTGATTGTACTCTCGAACTCAACAATCACATCTTTCCAATCGACCTTATTCCAATGCAACTAGGAAGCTTTGATGACATAATAGGCATGGACTTTCTTCGCGAAAACCATGCTGAAGTTGTGTGCTTTGAAAAGATGATTCGATTCTCGCTCGCGAATGGTGATCTATTGTGTGTGTACGATGAAACAGCGTCGAAAGGTCTCAAGCTTATGTCATGCGTCCAAGCTAACAAGTATCTCCGCAAGGAATACCGAGCCTTCTTGGCCAACATTGTAGTAGCGGAGAAGGAAAAGAAAAAGAAAGTTGAAGTCAAAAACGTTCCAGTGGTTCGTGAATTTCCTCAGGTGTTCCCTGATGATCTTCCCGGACTACCACCAAGTCGTGATATCGACTTTCGCATCGACCTCATTCCTGGAGCTAACCCCGTTGCCAAAGCCCCTTACCGACTCGCATCATCCGAAATGAGGGAACTCTCGAACCAACTCCAGGAATTACTCGAAAAAGGCTTTATTCGCCCAAGCACCTCTCCTTGGGGCGCGCCAGTCCTTTTCGTCAAAAAGAAGGACGGATCGTTCCGGATGTGCATCGACTATCGGGAATTGAATAAGCTAACCATCAAGAACCGATACCCCTTGCCCTGAATCGACGATTTGTTTGATCAGTTACAAGGTGCATCATGTTTTTCTAAGATTGATCTGCGTTCAGGATATCATCAGCTACGGATTCAAGAGGAAGACATTCCCAAAACCGCTTTTCGAACCCGTTATGGCCTTTACGAATTTGTTGTTATGCCCTTTGGCCTAACCAACGCACCCGCGGTTTTTATGGACCTGATGAATCGTGTGTGTAAGCCTTATCTTGACCGTTTCGTCATCGTGTTCATCGACGATGTCTTGATTTATTCCAAAACAAAAGCCGAACACGCGCAACATCTGCGTTTGGTTCTCGAGTTACTCCAGGGGAACCGACTCTACGCTAAATTCTCCAAGTGCGAATTCTGGTTGGAGGAGGTTCAGTTTCTGGGTCACATCGTGAATAGTCAGGGCATCCATGTCGACCCCGCGAAGATTGAAGCCGTCAAAAGCTGGATTACGCCTAAGAACCCGTCAGAAGTTCGTTCTTTTCTCGGACTAGCGGGCTATTATCGACGATTCATTGAAGGATTCTCCAAGATCGCTGTGCCACTTACCACTCTTACTCTTAAGGACAAGCCTTTTGTGTGGGGAAACGCACAAGAGACTGCCTTTCAAACCCTCAAGCATATGCTGTGCAATGCTCCAATTCTTACGCTGCCCGACGGAAGCGACAACTTCATTGTCTACTGTGATGCTTCTAACCTTGGTCTCGGCTGTGTCCTCATGCAGCGAGACAAGGTTATAGCCTACGCATCTCGTCCGCTCAAGATCCACGAGAAGAACTATACAACCCATGACCTCGAGCTAGGCGCGGTTGTCTTTGCATTGAAGATTTGGCGACACTACCTGTATGGCACTAGGTGTACGATCTACACTGATCACAGGAGTTTACAACACATCTTTAATCAGAGAGAGCTTAATATGCGTCAACGCCGATGGGTAGAACTTCTCAACGATTACGACTGTGAGATTCGTTATCACCCAGACAAGGCGAATGTGGTTGCTGACGCGCTCAGCAGAAAGAGTTACGTGCTCAGTACCCGAAACATCCAAGCCCAGCACAATCTCGAAACCCTTATCCGCGAAGCTCAACATGCTTGCTTTAACGAGCGTACATTGAAGAAAGAAAGGATCTATCACGATGGAGCTCAGTTAGTAAACAAATCCGATAGGATATTCTATTATCTGGACTGAATTTGGATCCCTAAGCGGACCGAATTGCGAAAGATTATCATGAACGAAGCCCACAAATCCCGGTATTCTATTCATCCCGGTGCAGATAAGATGTACCAGGACCTTCGCTATAAGTACTGTGGCCGGGCATGAAACGAGATATCGCCCTCTACGTTGGAAGTTGTCTAACTTGCACAAGAGTCAAGGCTGAACATCAAAGACCTTCTAGCTTACTCGAACAACCGCCGATACCTGTATGGAAGTGGGAGAGTATAGCTATGGATTTCATAACAAAACTCCCGCCCACGCCATCAGGTCACGACAGTATTTGGGTCATAGTCGATCGTCTAACGAAATCAACCCACTTTTTGCCAATACGAGAAGACTATAAGGTGGAGCGACTAGCCCAAATCTACACCGACGAGATCATTTGTAATCATGGTACGCCTCGTGACATCATTTCAGACCGTGACGCTCGGTTCACTTCGCGATTGTGGGAAACGTTTCAAGCGCCTCTTGGTACATCGCTTAATCTAAGTACTGCATTCCATCCTCAAACCGACGGACAGACTGAAAGGACGATCCGTACTCTTGAAGACATGCTCCGAGCGTGTGTCATAGATTTTGGTGGTAGTTGGAACAAACACCTGCCATTGGTGGAATTCTCGTACAATAACAGCTATCATGCCAGCATCCAAATGGCACCTTTCGAGGCTTTGTATGGTAGAAGATGTCGATCGCCTATTGTGTGGCACGAGATCGGTCACTCGCAACTAACCGGTCCCGAGATTCTACAAGAAACGACTGACAAAATCCATCAGATTCGAGACAGCTTGGTGAAAGCTCGGGACAGACAGAAAAGTTACGCCGATAGAAGACGCAAGCCCCTTGAATTTGACGTTGGCGACTACGTACTCCTAAAGGTATCCCCTTGGAAGGGTGTAGTCAGATTCGGCAAGAAAGGGAAACTAGCGCCTCGATATGTTGGACCTTTTAAGATTCTGGAAAGGATCGGAAAAGTCGCCTACAGGCTCGAACTACCGGAGGAACTCAGTAACATCCACCCGACTTTCCACGTCTCTAACCTCCGAAAATGCCTTGCTGATCATGACCTAATCGTACCACTCGACGATCTTCAGGTCAACGAAACCTTACACTTCGTGGAAAAGCCTGTCGAGATCATGGATCGCCAAACCAAGCCACTCAGGCGCTCACGCATCCCTATCGTGAAGGTCCGATGGGAGGGCAAACGAGGCGCAGAGTTCACTTGGGAACTCGAAAGCGACATGAAGGCCAAGTACCCGCAGTTGTTTAAATAGATCTGAAGCGTCAAATTGGTCAAACGACTCACGGTGATGTGCAGCTTCGAGCCTAATTTCGGGACGAAATTCCCTAAACAAGGGGAGGCTGTAACATCCCGTGTTTTCGAATGTAAAAGTCAAAGTCAAAGTCCAAGTCAACTTTGACTTCTTTGACTGTTAATGTTTCTTTTTACTTTTTGTATTATGTGGAGTAAGTGTTGTCTAAATGAAATGATCGAATGTTTAATCAATGTGGCCGATTTACGACTGTGAGTAGTAGGAAGTAACAAAGCGATAAAGTTAATCAATCAATAATCAAGTTAATCGATTCATCAATCAAACTCGAGACTCGAATTATGCGAACTCCGGCATTGTTATGCGTGTGTGTGTGCCTTATGTGTTACTTGTGCGTGTTTATTTGTATGATTGGGTGGTATTCAAGTGATCAATCGAAAATCGAATCGAAACTCGAAAAGAAATCGAACTCAATCGAAACCGACATCGAAACATGACTTATAGAAGATTGTATGCTAGATATAGTAGTTGGGACTGAAAGTAATTTGACTAGGAACTCTATCGTATTCGTATCATCGTCCATCGAAATCGAAACATCGAAAATCGTCGCGAAATACTCAAGAAGGGTCGCGGATCGAACAGGAGGCATCCTGATCGAACAGACCAGCCGATCGGCTAGCATCTTCCTAGCCGATCGAGCAGCCCATTCGATCGGAGCTCCTGGCCGATCGACTGCCACTTTCCTCTTTTGGAGCCTATAAATAGGGTTGTCATTGTCACACTTTCTATTTTTGGAAAGCTCTGACCGAACCAGCCTTCTTCTTCACCTTTTCTCAGATTTCTCTCAACTCCGGTAAGTTTTCACTCTAATTCTTGTACGATTTTGATCACTACATGATTCTACACCTTTCTATCTTTCAAAACTTGATTTCTAACCGTGAAATCACCAAGATCTAAGTGTTCTTGGGTGATGTCATCATGGTGTTCTTGAAGAACACCAAACTTTGGCCTCATTCAACCATAAATAACTTAGATCTGACCGGTTTCCACATAAGCAAACTAAGATTTGTAAGAATCTTAACATTTTTATGAATGATTTCCAACTTTCTTCAAACTTTTACACTCGAAACCTTAAAACCGGCAAAAACGGAGCTTGAACCGGCTAACTAATCAATCTAACAGTTAAGAGGTTCAAGATTCGGGTTCTATATACAAGGTTCACCGATTTCAGGTTAAACGTCAACCTACCGTTCCGAACAGTTCACCGGTCGGATTTGGGTGATTCCTGTCCGAACCGGTGCAACAAGTAAGAACCCACGTTCTACAGTTTAACTCGCCGTCAAGTTACCTTAAAAGCATGATAAATAATCAAACAGCCAAGTGTTAGACGAAAGGCCGACCAGGTCAGAAATGCTGGCCGAACGGCTAGGCTGTTCAAACAGCCCAGCCGATCGGACATGCCAGCCGATCGGCCGGGCCAGCCGATCGGCTAGCACATGGACTCACACTTTTCAAAGCTTTATGAAGTATGCTATTGACGAGGTGATGTCCGATCGAGTATGCTACTCGATTGGTAAACATTACTCTTCAGATCATGAGATACTATGCTTCAACACTCGATTGATTTTTACAACTCGTTCGTAGTAGGGAATGCCAGCCGATCGAACAGTCTGTTCGATCGAGCGACATCCTGTTGAGAGCCACTTCTAAAGTTTCCAGCCGATCGGTTAAGCCGGCCGATCGAACGGACCGTTCGATCGATCGACCTGAAAGGTAAGAACACTTTAGTGTTCTCATATACTACAACGAAAACTTCAAAAGTTCAAATCCTCAAACACAAACACACCAGAGGAAGAAACAATCCACTCGAATGGTCCAGCCGATCGAGCCTACCGGCCGATCGAACAGGACTGTCCAACGGATATACCAGCCGATCGAACAGCCCGTTCGATCGAACCTGCCGTTCGATCAATCCACACTTGGTTACATTTCCGCGTTACTCATTGCATGCTATCGAACTATTCAGGCTAATCTTACTCTCAGCGCTCCCTTCAATCCACAACCAATCACTGTGAGTATAATCGATCCTTTTTTGCTTTTAGCACTTTTAGGTGTTACATAAGTTGCTTATATCAAAACACAATCGATCACACTACTCAAACCATTGAAACGCTAACCGATATGCATGTATTACGTGACTTAATGAATGCTTGTTGATTGTGTTTACACGTGGAATGCTGTCTACCTGCCTTAACGACGTAGTACTATAGTTTGGACTCAGCACCCGTTCACACGGGGGTTGTTAAGGACAATTACTTGCATGGATTACGGTGGTAATCATGTATTGCGAACCGTCTCGGACGGTCAACCCGCAGTCATTGGTATCGATAGGTCCATGTCGATAATTAACATGCTTCGTTTTCCTCTGTGTACGTGCTGGTTATGCGTAAACTATTCAAACTCTATATGATATTATCAAACTTGTATGCTCACCTTTACATTAAATGTATTGACTTTATTTTAACGTATGTGACAGGTATTTAGGATGCTTATGTGCTAGAAAAGCGAGGCTAGAATAAGTTTCTACAAGCCCCCAACAAATGGTTGTCTGCCAAGAACAAGCGTCTGGGGCATAGTTGTCTGTAGATCTTGTCCTCTGGCATTACAGCCAGAAAGTCAACAGAATAGGGGTCTAGAAGCAGATAAACAATTGCTGTAATAATATTTGAATCTGAGTTGTCGGAACAGAACTACTTGTTTGGTTGTTATCTGTAATAATATATTTGTTTATTCGGGATACGGTATGGGACGTATCTTTAACTGGATTTTATGAATGGTTGTTATGGAAACTTCTGGACAATCTGTTTCGCTCAGTGCCGCGCCCCGATGATTCCGCCATCGGTTGGGGTGTGACAAGGACCGTCCTAAACGTCGAGACCCCGACGTCGGCGATGAGGCTGGACCGGCGACGGAGGGTACGAAATGGAGAAGGGAGCGGCGCTGTACCGGGACGCGGCGGGGACGAACCCCGTACCGCATAGCCTTAGGAGGGGGAAATATGTAAAAAAAACCCATCCAAATAACATAATTTGTTTGGGTTATTAATGATTTTTTTTATTGGGATTGAGTTTGAAAATGAGTTATTGGCTTTTTTTAAAAGTCAACAAGTTAAAAAGTGTTTACAGTGCTAAGAGTGCTTTTAATTTTGGTTTTCTGATTAGAAGTAATTTTTTTTTTCAAAAGTCATAAAATACTAGATTTTTAAATGACTTTTGGCTTTTTGATCACTAAATTACCAATACTCTCCTCTTTCAAATAACAACTAAATATGGAAATTTATTATATCTTTTTTAGTCATTTTACTTTTCTCACCACAAAAGATATACAAAACAATTTTTAAAAATAGTCATTTAAAAAAAGTTATAAGTCAATAAGCACTTTTGAAAAAAACACTTTTCGAGTTAAATAAGTAATCCCAAACTTAATTATTAAAGGGATATTGGATTTAAATAACCCCAAATTTTATCAATTGGCCGATGACACTCCCAACTTTTTATTTGTACCGCAACACTCTCAACTTATTTTCCTCTGGCACTCTTAAGATAACTGAACCCTAACTCAGTTAGTTTTTTTCTTATGTGGCATCTGATGTGGCATATTTGCTGACGTGGAATTTTTTGCTGGCGTGGCATCTGACATGACACTTTTGCTGACGTGGCATTTGATGTGGCATCCGGCGTTGCTTTTGCTGACGTGGCATCTGATGTGGCACTTGATTGGTGACGTGGCAGCTAACGTCATCAAAACTGGGTTAGAGTTCAGTTAGTTTGAGGTGGCAGAGAAAAATAAGTTGAAAATTCGGAGTGTAGTTGTACAAATAGAAAGTTGAGAGTGTTATTGACCAATTAGTGAAAGTTGAGTTATTTAAATCCAATATCCCATTATTAGCCCCTCCGTAGTGGAGCGGTATATACCGCCGGAACCCGCTATGGGGTAACTTTTTTGCCTCCCCGCGATGTATATAACGGCGTGACCCTTCCTTCCCCACTCACACACATATATATACATACATATATATAAAGGCCCATACATATATAACCTCACTATACACTCAAGTTATATAAAGTTTCATAACCCTATTTCTTACACAATTGCCACTTGTCATATAACCCCACTATGAGACTCTACAACTACAACTTAAAATATTTGTTTTGTTGGAAAATTTACAAACAATAAATCGCGTGCCAAATGGAGTATTTCATTTTGGGCTACACACAAAAAAAGTGTAATACTATTTAAAACACATATTACATTAAATATGAAATGCATAAGATATCAAAGACTCCAAGCAATATCTTCGGTTACCAGAATCGAAGAAACCAATTAACGTTAGAATTAACTGAGGTATCATGTTTGACACAGTTCCCATAAAACATATTCCGCTCTCGGCTCTCCTGTGGTTGTATTGGCGAAGATGGACTCCTGATTACGAGGCAGTACCAAAAATTTATGTGTTTTATTGTTAGCGATAAAAGAAGGAATACTTCTCTCTATTTTCACTCAATGAAACAATAAAGGCATCCTAGCTGATACTTCAATCGCATTTTCATTCTTTTTCTCATGAGTGTAGTATGTGGAAGTGCACTTTGAAAATGAAGCCACTAATTCTTTTTTATAGCCAAATATCATAAGCACACATCTTTTAAGTGCATTTAAACGGTTTTTTTTAATGTCATTAATTAAGTTTAACATTCAAAAGGAACCACTATTCACATCAACTATGTAACACCTCGTAAAATCGTGTCCAATGATGTGGTGACACGTGTAATGAACCCTAATAAAGTCAAACGTTGACTATGAGGGACTAATTTTGTCAAAAATCAAAAACCTTGATTATAGAAGGACTGATAGTGTCAACATGCCTAAACTAGGCCTCTGAGTGACCTTTTACGGTGTCCGTATTCTCAAATGTGCCACTTGTTGGACGAGAGGAGCCGTTTGTGTAATTATTTGAAAGTTTGCGCAATAAAGGGTTAAAAGTGTCAACATGTTAATTCTTACCTCTGAATGACCTTTTAACAAACCGAGAGCTTCATTATGTTTCATCATATTCTCGGGAATGCCTAATATTGGCTATACAAGGCTTTTATGCCAATAAGTGAAGTTACGCGCAAGTTTGTAAGTTAGAGGGGTTAAAAGCGTCAACATGTTTAATTATACCTCTGAATGACCTTTTTATCGAACCCGAAGCTTCGAAATATTCAAATATACTCTTAAGAATAAGTGATATAAATTTCACATGGTTTCGAGACCGTCAAGCATGTTTTCAAGATTTTGGGCTATAAGTGTCAACTTGACGAAACTTGCAATTATAATGAGATTTAACGAGACCGAGCCTAACGAAGTTGATTATACATCCTTGAGCCTCAACAAACTAACTACAAGGGCCTTATATGCCAAAAATATGGTTAAATGAGGTTTAAAACGACCAGGGACTGATCCTGCCATGTTTAAAAGTTTAGATGCTGATTTCGTGAGTCTAGGCGGGCCGCGTAAGAGACTTCTCAATCTTACGCGGGGCGCGTAAATGTCCCCAGCGAGCAAAACAGCTTTCAGCTGCTGTTTTGTTATTGCAGCCATGATTTTCTTCCTTGATCACCAAGTTATGTGCTCACCAAGGCTTTTGCTCTGAATACAACATTTGTCACGATCTTATCAAGCCTTGGAGGACACACTATACACTTGTCTTGATCCTATGATTTCCCAAAACCTATATAAAGGATGAAAGTTCATCCATTTTAATTGCTCATTATCATTCCAACTTCTCATCTCTCAAATCCGGAGCTACCTGGCTTTAGGAGAAGGCTTAGAAGTGTAGAAAAGATAGCAAGGACCTTGTGTAAGAGTTTAATCCCTGCTTAGTCCATTTCTATTAGCTTAAAAACCGAAAAGTCAAACATATCGTAATTTAGCTTTGACTTTCGGTTTAATCACAAATGGTCCAGCCACTGATCGAAACGAAAGTGGTTATAGAACCATATTAAGGTAGGTGATTAACCCTTAAAAGGGCACCTCCTAATTATTTCGTTTGACTAATTAATTGTCGGGTCAAACTAGTTTGACAAAAAGTCAAACTGGACAGAAAATGTAAAAATGATTCTAATTAATAAAACAGAGGTTCTAAATTATATTTTAACATTCTAATGACTTGGTAATTAATATTAGAACATGTTTTATCTGTCCTAACCTGACAAATTATCAGTCTAAGGTCAGTTTATAACCGAAAGTCGCAAAAGCACGACTTTTGCTTTGACTTTCAGTTCTGACCCGTTCAAGCTTAATTCTCCCATGTTTTAAGCTTCCATTAGGACCACGTTATATAGTAGTGTAACCTCCTAGAGTTATATTGCTTGGTCCTTAGTGGTTTGAATTACATGCATATGTCTGTTATTATGCTTATAAATGCCATAATTGCCCTTTTTACATACAAGTGAGATTTTTAGCAATGTGAGTGGACAAAAACCTTTGCTACTGATATTTAGACTTGTCCCAAGAATTTGAAATCAGTTCTTGGTCCCAAATAGGAGTTATGCGCGATATCGTAATTAGGAGCTTTTTATTAGTTAAATTGCGGTATCATGCATAATGCACCTTTAAACTTGGATTTTGAACCAAAACTCATTACCTATTGTTAAGATATTATTTTTAAGGAATTTTAGGATTTTGGTCAGATTATTATCTGTTTAAAACATTGAGTTTTTGTATAATTCGGTTAATGACGATAATATAAAATGAGACTTACAAAGGATTTGAATGCCAAACTTTTTCCTACTGATTTCCTACATTAAATAAATTAATTTGGGCATTTAAAACTGATCAAAATCTCAGATTTACTTAAACATCTTGATTATCGTCAATAAACGAGTTTTACGCTAATTAGGTGCATAATATGGTTTAAAACCATATTTAACACCCAAGACTTATTACCTACTGACTTTTTAAACAAATTTAAATATTTTTACAGTAGGTATAAGTTATGAACTCAGGTTTCCAAAAATGCCCTTAAAAGCCTATGTGAAATGACCAAAATGCCCTTTGGTCATAAATAGTAAATTTCACATAGATATAATATCTTACTGATGTAATGAGATAAATTAAATATTTTTACTGATTTCAAAAGACCAGAACTTCAGTTTGTCATAAAACCTCTTTTATAAGCATTAAAATTACCAAAATGCCCTTATGGGACTTAATTTGGTTTTAAATACTTTTTGGGCATATATGTTAACATCCTACTGATGTATTAACATTTTTTAAGCATAATAACACAAGGGACTAGTATATAATTCATTTGGTTACCCGTTACGCATTTACGCGTTCGGATCGGTTTATGTAACTAGTTTACGTAAGTTTGCCGAAACGGGTTTAACCTTATCGTTTTCATCTCAAAATACAGAATGTGTTTAGTTTACCCATATTATACAAGTCTTCGTACTTGTTGGGTCTAAATAACATTCTATTCCGGTCATCGCTTAATCTAGCGTATCGTACCGTTTAAGATACTTTAAGCTAGCCGGTCTAGGTCTATGACTTAAATAAGACCGTTAGCATTCTGAATTGGTTATATATTACCATCACTCCAGACTAGAGCCACCCGATAAAAGCTACCTGCATTTTAGTTAAGATTGGATACGACTGGGTTATTTTGCTGTGAATCAAGTATTAGCTCAGGTAAATACTTTTAACTTATTTTCCCTTATACGGGCTTGAGATACGGTATTATAATAATACCCCTTGGTCGGGTATGAGATTATTTAATCGGATTGTGATGTAATAAATCTGCATAACCCGTTTTAATTTGTATTGTTTGATAACATAAACATTGGGGGTTAACGACCGTGTCCTGGATATCCTCGGCTCATTTAAGTTATTAATGGCCACGACCTATGCACTGGATATCCTCAACATTACTTCTGTTTTGAAAATCAACAACCAATATAAGTATATATATTATGCTAGTACATTTTCAAAACAGAAGTAATGTTGATTTTCTCCTTTTTTCATAAAACTAGGCTAAATTGCACTTTATGTCCTTTATGTTTGCAATCATTAACGGGCGGCGTCCTTTCAGCTAAACCCAATTAACTTTTTTATGTTAAAACCCCTCACGTGTAACTTTGTAAAACTGCTTAACAGCAGGGACCATATGTGCAATACTCAAATTCTGTTTTAAATCAAACTACTCAAATCAGAGCACGATGAATCCTAATCTAACCATTCACAAAAGTAATGCAATTAAGGCTCTGCCATATCAAATTGGCAGAGGGCTTTAGTTCACGATCAAAATCCGAACAGAAAGCATGCACGAATTACCTTCTGGGTGCGCTGAATCGAAGAGGAAGTAGGGATGGTCGGAGTTTCAAACCAACGAATCCTGGTGATGCATGACGAGTTACAGAGTGAGTGATGAGTTCGAGAACAGAGAAGATGGTGGAGGTATGATGGTGAACGATGAACCGTGTTAAAAATGCCGGAACACGAAAGCTCGGTGTGGTGGTGACGGTGATGAAGATGGAGATTGATGGACGATGTGGTGGTTGTCGGTAAAATAGTTATGGAAGATGAAGGATGGTGACCGTAGTTCGTCGAGGTGGATGAATGGTGAAGATGATGATGACTGTAGATGGTTTGGACGATGAAGATGATGAATTTGAAAAGATGGTTACGGTGGTGATAGGTGCTCAATGGATGATATGTTGATTCGAAACAGAATTCGAATGATGATAATGATGACGTTCTCAGATGATAAACAGAATTCGAATGATGATAATGATGGTGGAGCCAGGTTTGATTTAAAACAAAGTTTGAATATTGCACATATGGTCCTTGCTGTTAAGGAGTTTTACAAAGTTACACGTGATGAGTTTTAACATAAAAAAGTTATCTGGGTTTAGCTGAAAGAACACCGCCCGTTAATGATTGTAAACATAAAGGACATACAGTGTAATTTTTAAAGTTAAAGGAAAACATCTGTCGAAACATTGAAACATAAATGACGAAAAGTGCAATTTAGCCATAAAGCTATTATACTATATATTAAATCAAAGAAGGTTTGGTACTCTTGGTGTTAAAATGCACATGACTAATGGGTGGTTGCCAAGTGAATTAATTGGTTTTTTAACCTTTTTTTTTACTTTTATTTTTCCTTCTTTTTAATTAAAACTTAATATGTACTATGTCTAGCTTTGTGATTAATTATCTCTATATTAATTTGAAACTTTCTCCTTATTACACATTGATTTACTATTTAATTTTTTTTTACTTTTCATCTTCAATGTTTTTTTTAACAGTAAGGAATGACGTGTCAATTACCGTGACACCGGGCGTTATGACAAAGGTCGACTACTCGACCGCCGCCAGCCTATTGGCTATCTCAGATGCGCGGAAACCCGACCTCCACTCGCCCGAAGGCACGACAGTGGAATAATCGGTAAAACTACGTCTCCCATACAAGACGAACCAACGCCACCCGTATTCACCCTTCACCTGGATACCGCAGAAAATAATGAGGAAAATGGAAGTCAAACCAGGGTCACAAGGAACACCAAGTTTTTCCCTAACTGCTCCACCTCTACCTCATTGCTTTCGGCTTCAATGTACTTCTCTCATAAGCCATATGCATTGCCCTTAACTCTTCCAAGTTCTATGAGCTTAGGCTAAACAGTATGGGGACCGCCCCCGCCTCGTCTTGGCCCGGCGCCGCCCTGCACACCATTTCCGGAGCCCCGTCGTCGTCTCAATCGTCAGGGGTGGGACGTTGGGGACACTCGCATAAGGACAAAAATTGTCGCATCTTCTTCTCACACACACACATATACATACAACATATACATATATATATTTTAGGCCCATCCCCCATTTTATTAGCTCTATCCTCTTTGACCCATCCTCACACCCGATCTACGTGGCGCTGACGTGGAGGGTCATCCTCCAAGGATGAGCCTCACCCATACCGAGTAGCCTTAGTTTTGTGGGATATTTTAATAGTTACTAGGGTGAACGGAGTAGGTTCGGTAAAGTGGTATCGAATCCCACTCCACCGCCAACGTTTTACCGAGCCAACGTTTACCGATTGGGGGAGGGGGGCATTTTCGATGAAGCTTTACCGATTGGGGGAGAGGGAGGGAAGGAGGGAGAGAGATTGGTGTGTGGTGGGCTACATTCCTTTTCAACCAATCACACATTTTTTTCTTTTTTTAAATAGTTTACCTAAATCCTATTAGGTAAACCACTGCCAACGTTTGTATTAAATAAACAAATTAGGTGACTTGACATGACGCTATGTGATTGGGTAAATTAGGAGTTTACCTGTTTAGAATAGGTAACCACTCCCCTCACTTGTTTTGAGATGATATTTGGCCACTTGCACTAGCGAGTAGGTGTGTCCATTTGAAGAAACCATGTGTAGTGATATATCACCCAAATGGGAAGAGTCAAATGATTGATTAACAACACTTTGGACTTTTCACCATCATTGGAATTGTTTTAATATTTGGGATTGTACGGACACTTGTTTTATCGCATTTTCCATAAAAGACATGAGTGATAGGATAAATAAAGTATTAAAAAGTTGAAAGTATATTCTAGAAATTATAAAAAATTACAACAATTATGTTGATTTGAAACTCAACGTTTGAATTAAAATAAACAAACGTTATATTTTTGAAAAAAAAACGTGCATTTAAGCATGACAATATGTTATTTTCATGCATTTAAACGTTCAGAAATACATGATTTCTTCATGGTGCTTAAAAACTACAAATATATTTTTTTTTAAATGTGGAAAACTATCATGTTTAGCCTAAATAACAAAAGATTCATGTTTGTGAGCATGAAGAGAAATACATTTTTTTACCCTATTAGAAATGAAATATTAATATTTTCTTCATATTTTAAAGCTCGAAAAACACTAAAATATCCGGATATAATAAATGGAAATGTTTGATAACTTTTTATTTCTTCTTGCACAACTCAAATCGCTTCGCTTAAAATGCAAATATTTTATAGCATTCCTTTTGTAGCGAGTAGTGTAAACTTTAATTTTTTTATTTCTTTTTGATGAACCACAATATCAAAATATATAAGATTAACTTCTTTAACTTTATAAAGAAAAGTTTATATCTCACAAATCATTACAACAATTACAAGCCTTCCTATAAAAACTATATCAATTACCAACGAGGAATAAATCAGGTGTTTTTTTTTTTTTTTTTTTTTTGGAACGACAACTTTCTTGTATTAGGCTACTGCCAGACTATGTTGTCTTAATTAGGCCCATTGATGCGTGTTGGTGTGTATATGTTTTAGATATATATTTAAGCCTCTTTTTTACACTTTTACCCAAGTTTTAAATTTATAAAACACGATATTTACTAACACTAAACACACATGTGGGCAAGTGCACCCATCGTGGACGTAGTATAGTGTTGGTAAGATACCGAGGTCGTCCAAGGACACAAGAGCTTTTAATACCGGTTTATCCTCAACGTCTAATCAAATCAAAAAGTGAGAAAAATATTTTAAACTAAGAAAATTAAAAACTAACTAAATGCTGAAAAATAAAATAAAATAAAAACAGATAGACAAGATGAATCACTTGGATCCGACACGTGTATTAATATAACCTTTGATTATTTTCGCACTTTTGCACTTATTTAAGAGATTATCTTAGTTATTGTAGTAGGCCCCTCTTTTGAAGGCGACGTTACCCTCAACCCAGTAGTTTGAGTCAGCAAGGATACAATCCTAAAGGGTCGGATTATTGAAAGATAATGAATTAAGTTATTAATGCAAATTGTGGTAGGCCCCGCTTTCGGCGGTGACGTTACCCTCGGCTAAGTAGTCTGAGTCAGCAGGGATACAGTCCTAAATAGCCGGGTTATAGTATTAATAGTAGTTAACTTATGAGGGGGTCAAAGAGTTTGGATCCCCGCCATCCAATACCTATGGACATTGAAGGAGATCCTACTAAATTTGACCCAGGTCCCAAGCAGGACCTCTAAACGCTGAACAAGGGCAAGACCCTTACCAAACCGTTCCCTTAACCCCCGACCAGGTAGCCAACATACCTCCATATAGACCGTGGAGATATGAATGGTGAAAATCTTTTATTTTATATAGACAGTAAAATAACGCCAAGACACCACGGACAAACGATAAGGAAAGATCACCTTCAACATAAGTAACTAGTTATTAAAGTCATTAATACAAAACCAAATAAAAAGTGCAAAAGATTAAAAATAAAAAGTATTATACTAAACACTTGTCTTCACCAAGTGATGTAAGAGACTTAGGCAAACATGGCCTTGATTGTCAAGAACTCTTACGATCAATCTTGGATCCCGAGACGACTCACACACTCTACGATGGACAATGGATGATGGTGGTGGATGATGGTGTTATGGTGGTGGTGGGTGGTGGATGAAGTGTGAGAGAGGTGGTGTGCCAAGGGATGAAAGAGAATGAAACCAAGCTCCTCTATTTATAGGCTGAACAGAAGGCTGGGCACGGCCCCGTGTCCGCTGGACACGCCCCCGTGCCCGTCTGACATTCTCTCTTTTCATTAATTGTAATTCGCAATTACAATTAATGCGCCTGCTGTACTTTCACCACGCCCCCGTGCCCACTGGACACGGCCCCGTGGTGGGCAATGGAAGCTTCTACTGGTTTGTCTTTTCTGCTGCTTCCTGGGCACGCCCCCGTGTTCGCTGGACACGGGGCGTGTTCAGACTCTGTTTTCTCTTCTTTGCCTTGGGAGGTGCCGTTGAGGGTCCGGGCAGTCTACTTTTGTTCCTTTTCTTGTATTTGTGCTAGAATTAGTTGTCTTTTTGCTTCTTTTGTGATTTTGAGCTCATTTCATCCTGAAAATACAAAAGGAAGACAAAAACACTCTTTTTCCAACATTAGTACTTAAAAAGGGTTAGTTTTATGCCTTAATTGATGTGATTTATATGTTGCATTTTACACACATCACCCATGCTGGCTTCAGAGTTTGGCTTGGGCGTTCTCCCGGGAAACCATACTACTAGCTACCACTTTACTGTCGTTGTTAGGGCTGTAAACGAACCGAACGAACACGAACAAGGCCATGTTCGTGTTCGTTCGTTAAGGAAATTAACATGTTCGCGAACTGTTCACGAACGCATAACGAACATAGGTTTATGTTCATGTTCGTTCGTTAAGGAAATTCAGTTGTTCACGAACAGTTCGTGAACACCGATCTCGAACACAAACGAGCGCAAGCGAACACAAACGAACGCAAGCAAATAAAAAAGAACGCAAACGAACATTTAACTTGAACATAAAAAAAATAAAAATATTGTTATCCTTAAACATTGGATATAAGTAGTTAAAATACAACCATCAAATAATAAATCAAAACACAAGAAGTCTAATACACCACCAAACGATGAATCAACTTTAACTAACTTAGACAAAATTATCCCCAAAAATGTCTTAGCATGTCCAAATTTTAGCTAACTTAGAAAAAATAGGTGTGACACCTCGAAAATTCCTGTCCAATTAAATAAAGACACGTGTCCTCTGTGACAGACATGTCAGAGAAACCGGATTTAATAAAGAGATATGTGGTAGGACTTATTTAAAAAGGGGCGTCATGTATTTTAATTACCGCTGAACGACCCAAGGGCGACATGTTATTAAATCACCTCTGAGCGACCCGACATTTTATAAATCCCAAGATCCTTAAATCAGTTTATGATCATCTCGTACAATAACCGGTTGTTCTCGATAAATAAAGTTCATCTTTATTAAGGACAATGGAAGTGAAGTTTGTCACTACTCCTAAATCTAATAAAATCCTCATGGTTAATATTAACCAAGTCATATGAAAGTTGCAAGACCATTTCTTGAAATATCCGTCAATGTGCCATGACTTCTTTGAATGAAGGTAATGGGAGACATGTAAGAGTTTTCTCTCCATGCATGGGCTGATCAGATGGTCCCACACCTGAAAAATCAAAGCATGTTTCGGTTTTAGTAAATTGCATGGTCAAGACTTTAAAGTTTGAAAAGTTTTTGTCTTCTGACCATCGCTTACGGACCGCAAGGCTCATGGCTTACGGTCCGTAAGCAGGGCGCTAAAGGATCAGGTCCGCATGGGTCCTTACGGACCGTAAGGCCCGAAGCTTACGGTCCGTAAGACCGTCGCTGGCGGTAATTTTTTGGACAGCTGCCTGTCCAAAGCTCTTAACCGACTTAAATCGTAAATTTGGTTTCTATGGGCTGCATAGGCTGTTTTTAGACCCTTAGGGACAAATGTAATGATCTTGTATCAACATTAGACTTGCTTGGCTTGATCCAAGAGTCTTGGGTTCACTATAAATAGAGCTTGAGTTTGATCATTTGAACTTGCTCATCTTGGAACCTTGGCTAAACATTCTCTGGAGCTCCTCTGGTCACCAAGTCAAATTCTTAGGCTCTCTAATCCATCTTAGGACTCTTGTAAGTGTCCTTAACCCTCTTTAATCCTTTCTAGCTTAGTTAATTAAGTAAAAGTCAAACCGTCGTAATTAAGGTTTGACTTCGTGATTAAGCATAATATACTTTGTCTAATCACGAATTAAAAGTACCTTTAGGAAGGTAATTAAGTGGGTAACAAACCCTTAAAAGGGTATTTCCAGATTCCCACTCTAAACATACTAATTGTCGAGTCAAAGCTAATTAGAAAAAGTCAACAGAATGCTTATTTTCAAATTAACGCATAATTAGCAATGTAGGTTGTATGTAACCTGTTTGAAAATTAATATAACTTGGTAATAAGTATAAGAGCATGTTCCAACATGTTATCTCGACAATTTTCTGTTTAGACCCGGTTCGGAACCGAAAGTCGCATAGTTTGACTTTCGCTTTGACTTTCAGTTCTGACCCGTTTTAGGCAAGTTTGAATCTGCCTTAGAGCTTCTTTTGAACCTATTAGCATGTTAGTATATCCTCCTGTGATTATACAATGTGGTTCATTAGATATCTAGTTCGTATGCATGTTTCCGCTAAAAGCCCATATGTTGACCATTATGCCCGAATGTCCAAGAATCATAATTTTTGAAAATGTAAAAGGGTAGACACCTTAGTTACTGAAATATAAAGTTGTCCCCAAAATTTGACATCAATTTGAGGTCTAGATTAAGAGTTATGCTCATTAGCGTAATTAGAGGCTTTCTTAGTAAATTATTAGCATAATTAACGCATAGCCTATCTAAACCCGAATTTTTATGCCAAAACTTTATACCCACTGTTATAAAATAGTATTTTGGGAATTTTAAAGATTTTTATTTATTTTTAGGCTAAGCATAACTAGAGGTTCTAAGCTTCTTTCGGCTTATGCCGGTTTTACCCTTTTCGGTCATAAAATGAGTTTTACATAACCTTTTGACCCGAAACCTTTTTCCAACTGATTTGTTATATTAAATATCATACTTTGAGCCTTCTGGAAATATAAAAATATCAGCATTTCTTTTAAAACCCGGAAATGGCTCCAAACCGCCTTTTAGGCATTTTTACGACATAGTATATGTCAAAATAAGATTTTATATAAAAGGCTTAAAACCTACTGATATATTTTATAAAAATATACATTATAACAGTAGCCTAAAGTTGGAAACTCAGATTTTCCATTTTACCCTTTTTAGCCTATGTAAAATTTCTAAAATGCCCTTATGAGGCGTAATTGGCATATAAAAACATTTGGGGCATATTTGGGCATACCTTTCTGATATTACAACATATTTGGTGCATATAATCTCAGGAAACTTGCATATGACTTATATGGTTACTCGTTACGCACTTTCGCGTTCGGATCGGCTTATGTGACTAGTTCACACATATTAGCCGAAGCGGGTCAAACCATATCATCTAAGTCTCAAAATTCAGAATGTATTTAGTTTACCCATATTATACAAGTATCCAAGCTTGTAGGGTCTAAATCACATTCCTCCCCTGTTTTCGCATTCCTCGCGATTAAACCATAATTACTCTTTGACACTAACCGGTCTAAGCTTAGGCTATGTTAAAAGACCCGTTAGGATTCTAATAGGTTATTATAACCTTCGTTCCAGAATAGGAGCCCAGTAAAAGACACGTGCATTTTTGAAATTGTGGTTATACTTGCTCAGGTAAATACTTTTAACTTATTTTCCCTATACGGGCTTGGGGGTACGGTATATAATATACCGCTTGGTCGGGCGGTTGGTTCCATCTCATTAGTAGTTGGGTATTACCAATGGGACCCGTTTAAAATTTAGTGTTGTTTGTTTCTTGTGCCTTTGGGAGCTTAATGACCATGTCCCGGATATCCTTGGCATCATTTTTGGCCACGACCTCGACTGCCGGGTGTAGGCGTACACCCGGTATTTTGTCTATTATTTTAAGGTATTAACGTTGGCTTCCCGCCACGGACTTATACCATGTGGTGTGTCATTTAACCTTAAACCCGACACGACTCGGGCGACCGAACGGTCAACAAACATGTAAATCTTTTACAAGTTTAACTCTGTTTAATTATTCCCAAGTTATAAAAAATGTTTTGTGCCTTGTGCATTTAAAACCAAATTTTCAAATGTTTTCAAAATGAGTCGGTTAAATTGTATTTACCAGTGCAAACTGACGTATTTTCCCCAAAAAGATTAAGTGCAGGTGCTATACGGAATAGGCTGGTTTCTCCTTAGCATCGTAGAGTCTCGCAAGCTTTTGAGATGCTTAATCTGTTGAACAATTTCTTTCTTTTTACTTCGATCCGCCTGTGGATCTATTTTGACTGGTTGTGATACTTGATATTACAATTAATAGTTGAAATAAATCTATTTTCATTTGCTTCCGCTGTGCATTATAATTTGTGTTGTTTGACATATGATGATATCAACTACGTCACGGAATCCCCCACCGGGCCCACCGGTGACACGTGGAAATTAGGGGTGTGACAGGTTGGTATCAGAGCCAACACTGAGTGAATTAAACACTAGCCTTTTGTGTTTAATCTCAGTGCACAAATTTGCACATTCTTCGAGTTCCAAGTCTAGACATTGAACATAGGACAAACTCTGCTTTGTTTTACTTTTTAAGTCTTTTATAATTATATTGTTGTGGTTAACTAAATATTGTATGCAGGTCATCATGCCACCCAGATTCCTTCGAGGTAGAGGCAAAGGACCCGTGACAGGTCATGATCACGAAGCCGGGCCTTCGCACCGGCGAACCCCATCCATTACTATGAGCACCAGCCCGCAAGAGCCCTGGAGACTCTATGTCGAACCAGGAAGGCGATCAGTATCCCTTAGCTCCTCTCCTTCGTACCAACATTCATTTGGGCCCAATTCTGAAAACGAGCCCAATAACCAGCCTCCAGCTTTCATACCTCTCCAAAGATCCAATTCTCACCATTCTTTTGGCAGCCCAACACCCGTCTTCCAAAGCCGGTTTAACCCGGCTAACCTTTTGCCTGAACCCATGGGTTTTAACCCACTCGGACCGGGAGACCACTTTCCAGAGGAGAACGACATGGATGAGGATACTGACCCCGTGGAGCCAGCATCAGGAACGCCGAACCATCCTATCGAGATATCAGATGGGTCATCATTCCATGGATCGCCATATCGTGGTCCAGACAGCTACGAGGAAAGGTTCCGAAACATTGACTGGTACTTCACACCATCTGAACACTCGCATCATGAGCAGCAACAGGATCCTTCAGTGGGTCATCAATTTGTGGCAGTCACGCCACCGCCGCCACCGCCAGTAGAGCCGCAGCAGCCGCCTCCGGAGCCACCAAGGCGAAGAAGGTCTAATGCACGGATGTCCGTGCGAGGTGGAGTTCGGATTGCTACTCCCCAGCCATCTAGTGGCAGCCATTATCCCCCACTTCAGGAGGAAGAAGACCCCTATGATGGTGGTCCGTCAAGCCCCATACCAGATGTCAACTCAGTACCTGTGGTACCACCTCTGGGTTTCGATAACCCGATTCCTGCATATGCTGGGTCAGCGGCGTACAACCCATTTGAGCAGCCGGCACACACCCACTACAACTACAACTACGGTTATGCAGAGGTAGATCCATACCTAGTAGCTCGGGATTACAATGCCCTTCATCCTGAAGGACCATATGGAGGGCCATGGACTACTGGTTACCCGACTTATGGGTACCAGCATCAGCCACCTCCTCCGCCGGTGTATCAGCCGCCTCAGCCACCGATTCAACAGGAAGTCCTTGAGAGGCTGAGCCAAGTTGAACAAGAAGTTCGTGAAGACCGCAAAGAGCGGCAAGGATTTTTCAAGGGGCTGTCAGATTTGCTTAAGGGGAAGTCGAAGAGGAGGGGTCATTGAAAACCCTTGTTACCTATTTGCATTGTAATTCAGTCCCTGCGTGGACTTGTTATTCCAGTATTCAGCTCCTGCGTGAGCTTGTGGTTTGTATTCCGCTCCTGCGTGAGCAAGTTTGGTTAGTTAACCCCTGCGTGGGTTTGTTCTTGTTTCCCGCCCCTGCGTGGGCATTTTCATTTATTTTAGTAGAAGTCCCGTTTGGGCAATAGTAGTACTGTCTTAGAACTATGTGTGAGATGTTTTAATTAAGTTTCTTTATTATGGCATGCATAAATTATGAAAATAAATGAAATATTTAAAAAAAAGGATCTGCCATTATAATTAATTGGTAAAATCTAAAGTGAACCAAGACCTAGCTTTGTAAAACAAAGCCAAGATGGTAGTTCCATAATTAGGTTAAGATCCATAATTAACATCTCAATTTAGGACTGTTCTGCGTTAATTATTAAAAGAATCTTAGAGGTAAAACCTAGCCCTTGTGTTATTAAAACCTGGCCAAGATGGTATAACCCACATAATAGATTCCAATTATTAACATCTAGTATGTTAAAGCTCTTGGCAAACTGTGAATCAGTAAAGTCACACAGGCCATGTATATTTGGGTTAATTTTAAAAATTCCCTTAAATTAATTAACCACTTCTTTGAAAGTGAAGTGCCTGTGGGCAATAATTAAATGTCCTCCGTGACTAAGGACAGTGGTAGCTCATGACTCCCTGTTAATTAATGGTATAGAACTATGATTCGACCTAAAACACCAAGATATTGTAAAATCTTGGTTATTGAAATATCTTTATTGTCCTTGTGACTAGGCCTATGTGCTAATGATTAAAGTATTGTAGGATAATAACATCCTAATGTTTCAATAAATTAACCTAAAATGGCAATTTAAAACTTTGGTTAATAGACATAAAATACTATAAAAGAGCCTTTAAGTAAAACCTTGTCTATTAATTATATGTAGTGTTGAAGCTACATGACTAGATCAGAGGAAGCCAATAGCCATCCGGTTGAGAACCGTGATGATGTAAAGTTCCTAGTAACCAGTGCCGAATTAAAAGCAATTGTAAATGAAGCAGTTGACAAAGCCTTAGCGCGACAGTATAGTGAATTCAGTGAAACCCACAGTAGAACCCTGTCTGCACCTCATGCTAAGCCAAAGAACCATTCTGAGGTTCGCAACAAGCCGCCACCTGCTTCTCCCAAACCTAAGAAAGATGAGGATCGTCATTCCTCCAATGAAAACAGTGTTCACCCTAAAAAGCTTGTGGTTGATGAAACCCCACGTGCTAAAGGCTGCACGTATAAGTATTTTGTGTCATGTAAACCTCGAGAGTTTACAGGGGAGAAAGGGGCAGTTGATTGTATGACATGGCTCGATGAGATTGAGACGGTGGTAGACATTAGTGGATGTGCTGAGAGGGACATGGTGAAGTTTGCATCACAATCCTTCAAAGGTGAGGCGTTGGCTTGGTGGGGAGCATTGATCCAGGCATCTGGGAAAGCTACCTTGTATAGTATGTCATGGGAGCAGTTTGTTGCTCTTATCAAGGAAAACTACTGCCCTCAACATGAGGTTGAGCGTATTGAATCTGAATTCCTATCCTTGGTTATGAAGAACCTTGATTGCCAAGCATACCTCACCAGTTTTAACACCTTATCCAGATTAGTACCTTACCTGGTAACCCCTGAACCAAAAAGGATCGCGCGTTTTATTGGGGGTTTGGCCCCTGAGATCAAGGCCAGTGTGAAGGCCTCGCGACCAGTTACGTTTCGATCTGTCACCGATTTATCTCTGTTACTCACCCAAGATGCAGCGAGGCAGAGGGCTCTAAAAAGTTCGGAATCTGACAAAAGGAAACGGGAAGATGATAACTCTCACAGATCAAGCAAAAGGCATAGGGGAAACCGTGATGGTAAGAAGGGCTCCGAGGCCAGGAAGAATGAGAATCGATCGGGCGATAGGCCCAAGTGTAAGACTTGTCAGAAGCACCATTTTGGGAGGTGCAGGTTTGAACAAGGATCCCAGCCCAAGAAGTGTGGGATTTGCAAGTCCTCTGAACACCGGACTCTTGAATGCAAAAAGATAAAAGATGCAACTTGTTTTAGTTGTAATGAAAAGGGGCACATCAAGACTAACTGCCCGAAGAACGCTAAGAAGGCTGATGAAGGGAAGAAGACCAACGCTAGGGTCTTTCAGATGAATGTTCAGGATGCCATCCAAAATGATAACGTCATAACTGGTACGTTTCTTATTAATGACGTTTTCGCAAGGGTGTTATTTGATTCAGGCGCAGATAAATCTTTTCTGGATAGTAAGTTCTGTGAACTATTAAGATTGCCTGTTAAAACCCTTAGTGCCAAGTATGAGGTAGAGTTAGCAGATGGTACCTTAGAAACAGTTTCCACTGTGTTAGATGGCTGTGCTATATCCATTAGGAACCACTCTTTTCCTCTATCCTTGCTACCCTTCAAGTTAGCTGGTTTCGATGTAGTATTGGGTATGGATTGGTTATCGCATAACCAAGCCCAGATTGTATGCAGTAGAAGGCAAGTAATAATCAAGACTCCATCTGGTGAATCACTCACCATTCAGGGAGATACTCGTCATGGATTGCCTAAGCAGTTATCTATGCTCAAGGCATCCCAATGTTTGAAGAATGGTTGTGTCATCTATATGGCACAGGTAACCATTGATGAACAAAAGCCAAAGATTGAAGATATCCCCGTTATATCTGAATACCCTGAAGTATTTCCAAAAGAACTGCCTGGTTTGCCACCAGACCGACAAGTGGAGTTTAGAATCGATATTATTCCTGGAGCCGCACCGATTGCTAGGGCACCGTATAGACTAGCGCCAACGGAGATGAAGGAATTGAGAACACAGTTAGATGAATTATTGGCTAAAGGTTTCATTAGACCTAGTTCATCTCCTTGGGGAGCACCAATTCTATTTGTCAAGAAGAAAGATGGTTCGATGCGTCTATGTGTCGACTATCGAGAACTCAACAAGGTTACCATTAAAAATAGGTATCCTCTACCCAGGATCGACGATCTATTCGATCAACTTCAAGGGGCAAGCTACTTCTCCAAGATAGATCTGAGATCAGGATATCATCAGTTGAGGGTCAAGGAAGAAGACGTTCATAAGACTGCGTTTAGGACTCGTTATGGCCACTACGAGTTCCTAGTGATGCCTTTCGGGCTCACAAACGCACCTGCCGCATTCATGGATCTCATGAATCGCGTTTGCAAACCTTACTTGGATAAATTCGTCATAGTCTTCATTGACGACATTCTCATTTATTCCAAGAGTAAAGCTGATCACGAGAAACACCTCCGCAGTATTCTAAAGCTGCTTCACCAAGAAAAGCTGTATGCTAAGTTTTCCAAATGTGAGTTTTGGTTGAGAGAAGTCCAATTTCTTGGACACGTGGTCAGTGAGCGTGGTATTCAAGTGGATTCCGCTAAAGTTGAAGCCGTCATGAATTGGCAAGAACCAAAGACACCTACGGAAATTCGCAGTTTCCTAGGTTTAGCTGGATACTACAGGAGATTCATCGAGAATTTCTCAAGAATTGCAGCACCCCTAACTTTGCTGACTCGCAAGAATAGTAAATTCAATTGGGGACCTAAGCAGCAAGAGTCATTCGATACTTTGAAGCAGAAATTGAGTAACGCTCCTGTGTTGACGTTACCTGATGGGATCGATGAATTTGTAGTATATTGTGATGCATCACACACCGGGATGGGTTGTGTGTTAATGCAAAAAGGCAAGGTCATCGCCTACGCGTCACGACAATTGAAAGTGCACGAGAAGAATTACACCACTCATGATTTAGAATTGGGTGCCGTTGTATTTGCACTAAAGTTGTGGAGGCACTACTTATATGGCACAAAATGAGTGATCTATTCTGATCACAAGAGCCTTCAACATTTGTTCAACCAGAAAGAATTGAACATGAGGCAGCGACGATGGATGGAAACTTTAAATGACTATGATTGTGAAATAAGATATCATCCAGGTAAGGCCAATGTAGTCGCAGATGCCCTAAGCAGGAAAGAAAGGATAAAACCAATCCGAATCAATGCCAAAAGCATTGAAGTCAGGAATAGTCTACATGAAAGGTTGTTAGCTGCACAGAAGGAAGCAGTGCTAGAAGCTAATTACCCCAATGAGAACCTAGGAGTGACTGAAGAACAGTTATCCTATGGCAAAGACGGAATCTTGAGATTGAATGGAAGAATATGGGTTCCTATTTATGGAGGTCTTCGTGACGTCATCCTTAAGGAAGCCCACAGTTCTAAATATTCCGTCCATCCTGGAGCGGATAAGATGTACCAGGATGTGAAGGCAAATTATTGGTGGATAGGCTTGAAGAAGTCTATAGCCACCCATGTGGCTAAATGTCTGACGTGCGCTCAAGTTAAAGCTGAGCATCAGAAACCGTCAGGTTTGTTGCAACAGCCTGAAATTCCCACCTGGAAATGGGAGATGGTAACGATGGATTTTATAACCAAGTTGCCTAAAACACCAAAGGGAAATGATACCATTTGGGTGATAGTGGATCGACTGACTAAGTCAGCTCATTTCCTACCCATTAGAGAAACTTTCAGTTCTGACATGTTAGCCCAATTATATATGGATAAGATAGTAGCTCTGCATGGCGTACCGGTATCCATCATCTCTGATCGAGATACCAGATATACATCTCACTTCTGGAAAAGTTTCCAAAAGTCTCTAGGGTCGCAGCTAAATTTTAGTACGGCTTATCATCCTCAGACGGATGGGCAAAGTGAGCGTACTATTCAAACCCTAGAGGACATGCTTCGTGCATGTGTGATAGACCTAGGAGGAAGTTGGGATAGACACCTTCCTCTAATAGAGTTCTCATACAATAATAGCTACCACTCCAGCATTAAGGCTGCGCCTTTTGAGGCTCTATACGGTCGGAAATGCAGAACGCCCATTTGCTGGGCTGAGGTCGGAGATGTTCAAGTATCAGGACCTGAGTTAGTCCTGGAAACGACTGACAAAATTACCCAAATCACTGAGCATCTAAAAGCTGCCCGTGATAGGCAGAAAAGCTATGCCGATGGTAAGCGAAAGTCCCTCAAATTTAAGGTTGGCGATAAAGTTTTGCTCAAAGTGTCTCCTTGGAAAGGGGTAATGAGATTTGGCAAGAAAGGTAAGTTAAGCCCAAGATACATTGGACCATTCGAAATCATCGAATGTGTAGGATCAGTGGCTTATAAGTTGAACTTACCAGAAGAGCTTAGTGGTATTCACAATGTGTTCCACATCTGCAATTTGAAGAAATGTCTGGCTGACGAATCGCTAGTCATCCCGCATACAGATGTGCATATTGATGAAAACTTGAAGTTTATAGAAAAACCTGTGTCGATTGAGGACCGACAGGTAAAGAAGCTTCGGAGGAAGCATGTGCCCATTGTCAAGGTCAAATGGGAGGGCCGCAGAGGTCCTGATTATACATGGGAATTAGAGTCCACGATGAAGGAGAAATACCCTCAGTTATTTCAATAAAAATCTCGAGGTCAAGATTTCTTTTAAGGGGGTGAGGATGTGACACCTCGAAAATTCCTGTCCAATTAAATAAAGACACGTGTCCTCTGTGACAGACATGTCAGAGAAACCGGATTTAATAAAGAGATATGTGGTAGGACTTATTTAAAAAGGGGCGTCATGTATTTTAATTACCGCTGAACGACCCAAGGGCGACATGTTATTAAATCACCTCTGAGCGACCCGACATTTTATAAATCCCAAGATCCTTAAATCAGTTTATGATCATCTCGTACAATAACCGGTTGTTCTCGATAAATAAAGTTCATCTTTATTAAGGACAATGGAAGTGAAGTTTGTCACTACTCCTAAATCTAATAAAATCCTCATGGTTAATATTAACCAAGTCATATGAAAGTTGCAAGACCATTTCTTGAAATATCCGTCAATGTGCCATGACTTCTTTAATGAAGGTAATGGGAGACATGTAAGAGTTTTCTCTCCATGCATGGGCTGATCAGATGGTCCCACACCTGAAAAATCAAAGCATGTTTCGGTTTTAGTAAATTGCATGGTCAAGACTTTAAAGTTTGAAAAGTTTTTGTCTTCTGACCATCGCTTACGGACCGCAAGGCTCATGGCTTACGGTCCGTAAGCAGGGCGCTAAAGGATCAGGTCCGCATGGGTCCTTACGGACCGTAAGGCCCGAAGCTTACGGTCCGTAAGACCGTCGCTGGCAGTAATTTTTTGGACAGCTGCCTGTCCAAAGCTCTTAACCGACTTAAATCGTAAATTTGGTTTCTATGGGCTGCATAGGCTGTTTTTAGACCCTTAGGGACAAATGTAATGATCTTGTATCAACATTAGACTTGCTTGGCTTGATCCAAGAGTCTTGGGTTCACTATAAATAGAGCTTGAGTTTGATCATTTGAACTTGCTCATCTTGGAACCTTGGCTAAACATTCTCTGGAGCTCCTCTGGTCACCAAGTCAAATTCTTAGGCTCTCTAATCCATCTTAGGACTCTTGTAAGTGTCCTTAACCCTCTTTAATCCTTTCTAGCTTAGTTAATTAAGTAAAAGTCAAACCGTCGTAATTAAGGTTTGACTTCGTGATTAAGCATAATATACTTTGTCTAATCACGAATTAAAAGTACCTTTAGGAAGGTAATTAAGTGGGTAACAAACCCTTAAAAGGGTATTTCCAGATTCCCACTCTAAACATACTAATTGTCGAGTCAAAGCTAATTAGAAAAAGTCAACAGAATGCTTATTTTCAAATTAACGCATAATTAGCAATGTAGGTTGTATGTAACCTGTTTGAAAATTAATATAACTTGGTAATAAGTATAAGAGCATGTTCCAACATGTTCATCTCGACAATTTTCTGTTTAGACCCGGTTCGGAACCGAAAGTCGCATAGTTTGACTTTCGCTTTGACTTTCAGTTCTGACCCGTTTTAGGCAAGTTTGAATCTGCCTTAGAGCTTCTTTTGAACCTATTAACATGTTAGTATATCCTCCTGTGATTATACAATGTGGTTCATTAGATATCTAGTTCGTATGCATGTTTCCGCTAAAAGCCCATATGTTGACCATTATGCCCGAATGTCCAAGAATCATAATTTTTGAAAATGTAAAAGGGTAGACACCTTAGTTACTGAAATATAAAGTTGTCCCCAAAATTTGACATCAATTTGAGGTCTAGATTAAGAGTTATGCTCATTAGCGTAATTAGAGGCTTTCTTAGTAAATTATTAGCATAATTAACGCATAGCCTATCTAAACCCGAATTTTTATGCCAAAACTTTATACCCACTGTTATAAAATAGTATTTTGGGAATTTTAAAGATTTTTATTTATTTTTAGGCTAAGCATAACTAGAGGTTCTAAGCTTCTTTCGGCTTATGCCGGTTTTACCCTTTTCGGTCATAAAATGAGTTTTACATAACCTTTTGACCCGAAACCTTTTTCCAACTGATTTGTTATATTAAATATCATACTTTGAGCCTTCTGGAAATATAAAAATATCAGCATTTCTTTTAAAACCCGGAAATGGCTCCAAACCGCCTTTTAGGCATTTTTACGACATAGTATATGTCAAAATAAGATTTTATATAAAAGGCTTAAAACCTACTGATATATTTTATAAAAATATACATTATAACAGTAGCCTAAAGTTGGAAACTCAGATTTTCCATTTTACCCTTTTTAGCCTATGTAAAATTTCTAAAATGCCCTTATGAGGCGTAATTGGCATATAAAAACATTTGGGGCATATTTGGGCATACCTTTCTGATATTACAACATATTTGGTGCATATAATCTCAGGAAACTTGCATATGACTTATATGGTTACTCGTTACGCACTTTCGCGTTCGGATCGGCTTATGTGACTAGTTCACACATATTAGCCGAAGCGGGTCAAACCATATCATCTAAGTCTCAAAATTCAGAATGTATTTAGTTTACCCATATTATACAAGTATCCAAGCTTGTAGGGTCTAAATCACATTCCTCCCCTGTTTTCGCATTCCTCGCGATTAAACCATAATTACTCTTTGACACTAACCGGTCTAAGCTTAGGCTATGTTAAAAGACCCGTTAGGATTCTAATAGGTTATTATAACCTTCGTTCCAGAATAGGAGCCCAGTAAAAGACACGTGCATTTTTGAAATTGTGGTTATACTTGCTCAGGTAAATACTTTTAACTTATTTTCCCTATACGGGCTTGGGGGTACGGTATATAATATACCGCTTGGTCGGGCGGTTGGTTCCATCTCATTAGTAGTTGGGTATTACCAATGGGACCCGTTTAAAATTTAGTGTTGTTTGTTTCTTGTGCCTTTGGGAGCTTAATGACCATGTCCCGGATATCCTTGGCATCATTTTTGGCCACGACCTCGACTGCCGGGTGTAGGCGTACACCCGGTATTTTGTCTATTATTTTAAGGTATTAACGTTGGCTTCCCGCCACGGACTTATACCATGTGGTGTGTCATTTAACCTTAAACCCGACACGACTCGGGCGACCGAACGGTCAACAAACATGTAAATCTTTTACAAGTTTAACTCTGTTTAATTATTCCCAAGTTATAAAAAATGTTTTGTGCCTTGTGCATTTAAAACCAAATTTTCAAATGTTTTCAAAATGAGTCGGTTAAATTGTATTTACCAGTGCAAACTGACGTATTTTCCCCAAAAAGATTAAGTGCAGGTGCTATACGGAATAGGCTGGTTTCTCCTTAGCATCGTAGAGTCTCGCAAGCTTTTGAGATGCTTAATCTGTTGAACAATTTCTTTCTTTTTACTTCGATCCGCCTGTGGATCTATTTTGACTGGTTGTGATACTTGATATTACAATTAATAGTTGAAATAAATCTATTTTCATTTGCTTCCGCTGTGCATTATAATTTGTGTTGTTTGACATATGATGATATCAACTACGTCACGGAATCCCCCACCGGGCCCACCGGTGACACGTGGAAATTAGGGGTGTGACAATAGGGTTTCAAGTTTTCAATATGTTTATATATAAGGTTTATTATTTATTATTTCTTAATATAATCAAATGAACACAGACGAATGTAACCGAACATATTATCGAACGTTCACGAATGTAGTCGAACGAACGAGACCTATGTTCATGTTCGTTCGCTAAGCTAACCGAACGAATTTTTTTGTTCGTGTTCGTTCGTTAAGCTAATTGAACGAACATAAACGAACTTCCCACCGAACGGTTCACGAAGTGTTCGCTGAACGTTCGGTTCGTTTACAGCCCTACGTTGTGCCGCCACAAGAGCAGAACTCTCTGGCGTAAAGACACAGTGAGACGAAAATTCGGGTGGGCTCAGGATATAGAGCCGGACGCCTCTGCAAGGGCATGTAGATTGATGTTGGAGATGAAGAAGAAAAAGAAAAAGAAGATGAAGTCGACTGACGACGGGCCAATGGGAAGCCCCATTTACCCGCTTTGGGTTGTCACCATACAAGCCCAACAAGAGTTTACCTTGCCCACTAAGGTTATCGTTATGAGCGGGAAAAAGGACCAGAGGAGGCAGGCAACATTTAATGCTTGATGGAAAGAGGATCTCTCGCTGGAAACGTACTTCTTCGCCGGAAACATTTAATGAGACTCTGATCTTACCGTTGGGGGTCAGACACGTGTCTGAGCCCCCCAAAGACCATCAGAACCCGTTGGATTGTCTCACCAAAATATCTCACATGAAAGATAAGGCTTGGTGGTTATATAAGAGGGAAGAACGATGATCACAGGGACATGAGGTATCTCATTAACTCCACTCTCATTTACTACTCCCACATTTACTTCCGACCAATATTCCCACACATTTATCACACAAACCATATTTATTAGATTCACACCTTAGAGGAAGCATCCCGGTGATCATACTCATCGGGACAAACTCCTCAACTCTTCCGGCAAGTTTACTTATTCTCACGCCGGAGCTTGGTCACGGATCCCCCCTCCGGGGCCCTCCGTGGCGAGGCTAATGGTTTGTTCTTTTGCAGCAACGAAGATAAAGGCTCTTGACGTCAGCGAAGATCCATCTAACATAACCACGAGATTTGAGTATTCGACATCGACGATGATAACGCATCGATGACTTTTAGGCTGATGGTGGAGATGAATACGAAGACAACGACAAATAGAGCTTGCGGATTGATGGTTGTGATGTTGAAAATGTATGTTTTTTTTTCTTCTTTTGTGAAAATATGGGGTGCCATAAGAACAATTTGGGATGTTGTATGGAAGGATAATGTAGATTATGAGAGTAATATGAGAAATACGGAAATAAAGTAAAAGACTGTCGTGTAATAATTTAATAATTTATATAACATTAAATTAAAAGGTCGGTGCCCTCTTTCTCATTTTGACAAAATTGCACTCTGAACTTTTCTAAATTAATCAAAGTCACCTTTTAAATTTCTAATTTGATAAAAACCAACTTTCTAGCTTGACAAAAATAATCCTCCTACTTTTTAACTTTTTATAAAAGACCCTTATACTTTCTAACTTCTTATTTACCCTCAAACTTTTGATACGTAAACCATTCTACCCCCAAACTTTGCTATAATATCAAAGGTAACCCTCTAACTTTGTAAATATTACTTTGACCCCATCAAGTTTTCAAAGTTTTAAACTTACCCTAAAACTAATTTCTACGTTTTTATTTTTATGGGCGTGTCGGTATAAATTCGAGTTCGTCTATGCTTTAACGTAATTTTTGTTAGAAAACGAGTCAGGTCAATTATACTATGTTCATTTTGAGTTGGACTACGTTTTCATGTCACTTTTATCTGAAAACACATCGGGTCAAATTTAGAACATTTTGGTTTGACTGTATAATGAGTTATCATACGTTTTGACGTAAATTTAGTTCGGAAACGAGTTTGATCGATTGTAGTTTATACGTTATCATTTCGCGTACAACGTCGCCGCAACGCGCGACATGTAAAAAAACTAGTGTTTTCTATAAGTATAAGAAAAATGCATGAATTTACTTTAAATACGGAAAATATAATAAAAAATTATACAAGTGAACATATATTATTTTAATTTGAGAACTTTTGTTATAAAACTAATGTCTTTTACCACATTTTTTTAAAACTACAAGATAGTTATTACATTCTTTTGTTTCTAATATAGCATGTTACCATTGATAAAATAACCACTTCGTTTTAATAATACAAACCACAATCAAACTATAACCCATTAGCCATTAAGAGTTTATAACTATAATGTTAAGTGTCAAGTGAATAGACAAAGTGGTTATGTCATTGGCAATCTCTTGCTTTTCTATACAACTTTCTATCAACCTTTCCAACCTCTAGGAAGGAACAAGATATCGTCATGGCCAACAACGATCTCATCCCTTTTGTGAAAGGTGGTTGCGTTTTTACTCTCTTATGATGCACTAGGAACTAGAGATGAGCTCGGAACCAATCGGTACCGAAAATACTCGATGCGGTACGGTTCGGTACCGGTATTTGAGGGTAAAACCGGTACCAAACCAGTATCGAAAACTTCAAAAGTCGGTGGCGAATGGATACCGAAAATGTTTCAGTTCTGTAAAATTGATATCGGTACTGATTCAGTACCGGTATCCAGTACCATTTGCTCATCTCTATTAGGAATTACCATACCCTACATTAAATGCCATTTTAGTCCCTGTGGTTTGGGTCATTTTGCTTGTTTAGTTCAAAGGTTTCATTTTTCACATGTGGGTCCAAAAAGGTTTCACCGTTGCCATTTTAGTCCACTGGGTTAACTTCATCCATTTTTTCTGTTAACGAGAAGGCAAATTCAGTCATTTTATATGGTCGAATTGCCTTTCTAGTTAACAGAATTACATATAAATTGATCGAATTGACATTCTCGTTAACAGAAAAAATGGATGAAATTAACCCAGTTGACTAAAATGGCAACGGTGAAATCTTTTTAGACCCACAAGTGAAAAATGAAACATTTAGACTAAACTAGCAAAATAGCGCAAACCACAGGGACTAAAATGGTATTTAACTCTAAAATATATGTAAAAGTATTAGAATTTGAAATAAAATTTGTCACACAACAACAAGGGCTGTTCAAAAAGCTCGCGGCTCGGAGCTCGCTCGAAGCTCGCTCGGATTTAGCTTGGAAAAATCTCGCTCGATTTGGCTCGGTTTAAAAGTGAGCCGAGCCGGCTCGGCTCGGTTAGAAAGTGAGCCTAGCTCGGCTCAGCTCGTAACGAGCCGAGCTGGCTCGGTTCGGCTCGCTTTGTAGCTCGGCTCGGTTTAGCTCGAATTATTTTACTTATAATAAGTTTTAATTTAATATACATTATAATATATTACAAAAAAACTGATTATTATTTACATGTATATAGGTTTGTAATTTGATATTTATGGCATATCTGAAGATTGATTACCATACTAATGAACTAATATTGTATTTTATTGAAAATAAAACTTATTTTGCGTTGTTAAACTTGATTTTGGTTTGAATTGTATTAGGTTGAACTTATTTTGAATATATATTCTTTTAAATTATTGAATAATATTTTAGGCTATTAAATTTTAAGAGGTATATATTAGTTTTTTTTATAAAATCGAGCCAAACCAAGCCGAGCCAAGCTAGGTCGGTTTAAAACCAAGCCGAGCCCGAGCTTAGATTTTCAGCTCGGTTTCAAATCCGAGCCGAGCCAACTCGGTTTATAATCAAGCCGAGCCCGAACTTAGCCTGGCTCGGCTCAGCTCATGAACAGCCCTAACAACAACCAAAAACAAGTAGATTATATTGCAAGGTAAAGAAAAAAATAAAATAAAGGGCCTTTGTGATTGATTGGTCACACCACTCTTATATTTACTCTTCATCTCCTTCATTCACCAGTCTCTTTCCCTGCATCTTCTCTTTCTCTTTCTCTTGTTTCTCCCCCTTCATATTGTCTTTCATTTACAGATTCTTTCTCTCTCTCTCTTCATACCAGGTATCTCTCTCTCTCTCTCTTGTTATTGTCACCCATCAACAGAATATCCCCCCTTACTTTCATCTATGCTATCTATACTTACAATTTCACATGGGGTTTGCTTCAACTCAACTGGGTTCTTGCTACTTTATAATGAATCTAATGTTTCTTCATGCAACTTTAAATTGACAGGATTTCAACAGGTTTTTTGCTGATAAAATCTCTATTTTGACAATGGGTTCTGAGTATTTCAAAGAACATGATGATGGGATTGCTTCCAATCCGGTGGGTTCACAGTCATCCGGGTCGGGTCATTGGTTGAGTGAACCGGGTTTTAAAGAATCCATGGGTGGATTGAAGAAGAGTTCATCATTGGAAATATGTGGTAAAGTTTAAAGTTTGAAACTTTATGTTGAAGTTTTGGTTGAAAGATCTTGTTTGGGATCAATCATTAACCCATGTGTTAATCTTGTTTTTTTTTTTTTAAATCTTTTGAAAGGCATGTGTTAATCTTGATGCCAATAGGGTGTTTGGTTATTATTTTTCTTTTTTAAGAAAAAAGTGATTATTGTGCTTTCAAGTTGGGTACAAAATGATGATGATTTTAGGGTTGTTTTACAAGCTAATCTTTTTATATTCACAATTTGCCAAACACTCAAATAAGTGATTATTATATTAATTTTGGTAGAATTGGTTATCTAATTCTCTTGGTTTTAAAAAGAGAAGCGCACAAAAGCGAGGTCTAAAACCGAGCCAGGAGCAAAAGCGCATTGCTTTTCATACCCGAAGCGCAAATTATTATATAATTTTTTGTATTATTTTGTATACGTTTCTAGCATCACATGCCTAATACTTAGACAAAAATAAACTTTATATATGCTTTAATATTAAAATGAAATACATGTACAACCTTAAAAGCATGTTGTAGTTGTACACTGCTACACAAAAATGTTGGAAACACATGAGGCGCACGCCTCAAGGTCAACTTTTTGCCAAAAAAAGCGCGTCTCAGGTGCGCTTTTTGTAAAACGTGCGCCTTGTGTAGGCTCAGGCGCGCTTTTTTAAACCAAGCTGATTCAGAGTATTCCATATCACACAATCATTTTTTAATACCCAATGCCAAACGCCTCCCAAATCGAAGATTTCAATGCTTTAGGATAATTTATTTAGAAGTCACACCGTATTTGATCATCGGAACCTGGTGTCACTTGTTTAGAAGTTGTACAAATTTTGAAATTTTGGATTTAAGTATGAATTTTAAAGTTGTATATTGAGCAGTAAAGTGATTCAGGTGAGTCCAAGAGTTCATCAAATGGTCAAAAAACAGTACAAGTGCAAACTGCTTTCACTTTGCAGTCTGCTCCACAAGTGCTTGGAGGTCATCTTGAGCTCGGGTTTGGTCAGCCCGCCGTGGTAATAACTAATAACTAATAATCATGTTTATTTATATGATTGCGATTAGTAGTCATTAGTGTTTATACGATTATACATTTTTGGCAGGTATGTAGCGCGTATCCTTATGGGGATCAATATTATGGCATGCTCTCTGCTTACGGACCTCAAACTGCGGTGTGTACTTTCTTTGAGAAGTTATCAAAGAATTTATTAAGCACTCAAAAGTAACACGCGTTTATTATTTTTGTCGCCCCTCGCTTTTGATCATTCAGGGTCGGGTTATGCTGCCTTTGAACTTAAGCACTGATGATGGACCTATATATGTGAATGCAAAGCAGTATCAAGCTATTATTAGACGCAGACGATCCCGTGCGAAGGCAGAAATGGCCAAAAAGGCTACGAAAAGTCGCAAGGTGTGTTGATAATGTGAAATGACCTTTTTACCCTCAAAACTATCCGTGTTTCATAAAGTTTGATGTTCATTTGGACATTTTTTTTGGCAGCCATATCTGCACCTGTCACGCCATCTCCATGCAAAACGCAGGCCGAGAGGCTGCGGGGGCCGCTTCCTAAACACTAAAGAGACGACGGACAAGGGTAAAACTGGAATTTTGGATTCAAAACTGACGGATCATCCAACCGGTTCTCAGAGATCCGAGGTTTTACAATCTGATCACGAAACAAACGGTGGTAGGTCCTACATGTCGGGATCAGAGGTGACAAGCATGTTCTCCATGGGAGACCTCAACCATTTCCCTATTGCGAATCTTTCGGTTGCTTCCCTTTCGGACATGATGGTGTCTGGTATGCAGAACAAATGGGTTGCAGCGGGTGCCGGAAGCGGTATCCGCTGCAACATGACAACGTGAAGGTGTATGGGGTCTGATGTGTGTACACATCAGGCCCCATTTTTAGGTAGTCAAACACGACTGGGTCGGTCCCGCTGTTTGGCTATGGCAAATCATCCTTGGCTTTTGTGTTAAGGTTTTCTCTAGCTTTAATTCCCCTTTGAGAATTGGTTAGAGATGATGAAAAACCTTGATACATATGATGTACAATCATTTCTTGTACATGTGTTTGTTTTATTTTATATTTAAGACTAATAACAATGTGTTGTTTGAATAAACTAACCTTGAAACTCTGTTTTCAAGGTATGTATCATGTGACCTTTGACTTCCAAACATTTGGGAAATGCAAGGTGTTCTGTTTTGATGTCTTTTTAATTAATTATGCACATGTTGGTTATAACGAAATCCCCCCTGGGGTAGTTTTGTAAACTGACATGACTATTCTTTTTGGCTAATACATCTTAAAACTTATTTTAACACCCTCCTAAGTATAGGACTCGTATACATTATACGAGTCGTGTTTTTCTTACGGGAACGTTGCTATACGACTTGAACACCTAATCACTTAGGAGCACCTTTATTAAACACATAGACACCGCTAGACTGACTACAAACTCTTTCTTATCATTATTTTCTTATATTAGTAATATATATATATATATACACATATTTTTTAAGTAGAAACTGTGAGACTCACTCACATAACATAATTGTATGTAATGTATATAGCGCTAGGTTCATTTGTGAACAACCCTTTGATTGTGAACTAATCTTAGCCTTTGATCATTAATACACAAGTGTAAATCAATGGTTGGGACTTGGGATTTGATGATGAAAATACACTAGTGTATTTTATGATTTGATGATGTAAATCAATTATCAGGATTTGTTCACTCAATTCACAAATACACTAGTGTTCACTCTAAAACCTCACCATATATATATTCAACATTAAAAAATGTAAGATAACTTTTTGTTTGAACGGAAAATTTGGATCACTGATGGACTACTCGAGTATCATCGTGTCACCAACAGAACCATCCGATTATATCCATCTCTGCTAGGCATAATGCATATATACCAATTCAAGAGGAAAGCCAATAACGAATGGGGCAATGGGCAAAATGTAAGATAACTAATTTTTGAAAAAATAATATTCTTTTTAACCTACCACAAATTCATACCAACAATAATAACCTTATCTATACTCTCCTCCAACATTCCACAAACCAAAATCCAAAATGTCTGCAACAGCTTCTTCATCATTAATCTCCATTACCACCACTCCAAACACATCTTCTAAACTACACTCCCTCAAAACCCTAATTTCCATCCCCAAATCCCCCTTCAAAACCCCGAATTTCTCTCTCAATTTCAACCCCAATCACTTAACTCTCTCCACACTAACTCGATCCACTTCCCCATCATACCAAACAACTCAAATTCAACAAACCCCAGAAGCCGAATTATCCGAATTATCAGAAATTGAAGAAGAATTAGAAAACGACGACGTATTTGAAGAAGATGACGAGGAAAGTGAACCGGAATCGCCGGAAGCCGGGAAGCTTTACGTCGGAAACCTGCCGTACGCGATTACGTCAGCAGAATTGGCACAAATATTTGGGGAAGCTGGTGATGTTGATGCTGTAGAGGTATTGTGTTTGATTAATGTTAATGTTTACGATTAACCTTCTGTTAGTAACAATAAATGATAATGTTTGTGTTGGATCAGATTGTTTACGATAGGGTTACGGACAGAAGTAGGGGGTTTGCGTTTATTACAATGGCGAGTGTGCAAGAAGCTAAAGAAGCCATTAGAATGTTTAATGGATCTGTAAGTGCTTACTTACTTCTGTGGTCTTGTATGAATATCGTTAGTTGGGTTGGCCAAACTGGCCGGTTTTCACATTAAAAGGCGGTTCGGTTTACATAGCTGGTTCGAAGTTCCAAACCGTAAACAATTAAACTGTTAAAACCAAACCGTGAAGCGGACCATACATATGTTTCAAACAGGCCAAACCAGCCGACTTTCTTTGGTTTCGGCGGTTCAGTCGGTTTTGGCGGTTTACAAACACCACTAGTATAAAAAATGATTACCCCTTAGAATTTATCTATGTTGTTAAAAGACCAAGGCGCATAAGGCCAGCCCGGAGCCTAGGCGCTTAAAAAGCGAAGGCTTTTTTAAGCTAGGCAAGTGGTATAATATAGCTTTTTTAGAAGTTTTAGGCTACTTTAGGTTGTTTTAGGTTGATTCCAGGCCTATTTAGGGGTTTCAGGCGATTTTTTGGCCGAAATTTGGCCTGAATCTACGCCTGGCTCGCCTGAAAGGGTGCAACGCTAAGGCTGCGCTTCTGCGCGTAGGCGCACGCGTTGAGAGCTTTTGACAACATAGAAATTTGTAAGTCCTTGTAGAAATAACTTAGTCTCGATCTTAAATTGGTGATAAGATCCTCATAAATTATGCATTTGAGAATAATGGTCTTTGACTTTTATGTCAAAAGTCAAAGCAATTCCTGTTTCGTACATTCAAACTTGAACTACTGCATCAAAAATCACAATCTGGGCCTGATTATTATGATGATAATTTGCAGCAAATTGGTGGCAGAACCGTGAAGGTAAACTTCCCGGAGGTGCCTAGAGGGGGCGAGAGGGAAGTTATGGGCCCGAAAATTAGAAAAAGTAACAGAGATTTTATTGAAAGCCCGTATAAGATCTACGCAGGTAACCTTAGCTGGATTATAACTTCGGAGAAACTTAAAGACGCTTTTGCTGATCAGCCCGGTCTATTGAGTGCAAAGGTCATCTATGAGAAACAGTCGGGCCGGTCTCGAGGTTTTGGGTTTGTCACTTTTGGCTCACCCGAGGCTGCAGAGTATGCACTTAATGCCATGAATGGAGTGGTTAGTTTCAAAACTCGATTATATGTGTTAATAGTGGCGGTTTCAACTTGTTTACTTATAAATCGGTCAACTTGGGTATGGGTTATATTTTTATTTCTAACGGTGTAAATTAAAAATTTTAAGTAAAAAGACAACTGTTAAAAAGTCATCCAAATGTGTAGTTTTAATTTTTTAACGATTTAACTTCATAAATATGTTATTATAAGACTCGTTGTTTTTAGTGTAAATTGAAACAATTACATACTGCAAGATATAGGTCGCTATACCACGTATATTTTAACCATTTAACATGACGGAATTCTAGGGCTGGCATATCGTGTCAGACACGACCTGATAAGACACAAACACGAACCTGATAATAAACAGGTTACCCGAACATGACCTGTTAAGACACGAAAAACTTACAAGGGTATCATACAACCTGTTAAGACATGAACATGACCTGTTAAGACACGAACACGCCCTGTAGGGGTGGAGTCTAGGGCTGGCATATCTTGTCAGAGACGACCTGTTAAGACACAAACACGATAAGACACGGACACAAAATGACAAAATAGGTAAATACGAACACGACACGAATATTAACAGGCCTTATCGTGTCGACCTGTTTAAGACACGAAACCTGTTAAGGGTCAAACATGAACCTATAAAGGTCGTGTTGTTTCGTCTCCGTGTCTGAAATTGCCAGCCCTATAGAATTGTTATGTCTTACCAGAGTAAGCAATTTGTTGCACTAAATAACATAAAATGGTACATGTGTTGCATTTAGTGGTTACACATGCATACTTTTGTAAGAAATTGCAAATACTGGTAAAAAGTGAATGTTTCCGGGTCAACCCGTACTTAAAGTACCCATTTTGCCTACAATAGCCTGTGACATTGGACTTATGTTTCTTCATACTAAAGTCTTTTTTGTGAATAGGAGGTGGAGGGGCGGCCTTTGCGACTGAATTTGGCTGCAGGAAATGCCGATACGTCTCGTTCACCACAATCAGGAACAAGTTCTGAGATCAATGCTGGCGCCGGGAGTGAGATCCTTTCGAGCATTAGCTCCTCATTAGGCGAAAATCTGTAGTTGGGTAGATTTTCTATCTTTTATTGAAGGGACATGAGACAGAGAGACACCCACACAAGTTTTGTGCAAGAGATCAACATTTGTATGCGTTTCGACATGTATTTTAGGTTTTATTTTTGACGGCAAAATGATATTATTGAACATGAAACTAGCAAGATGCTAGATGAAGTATATAGTATTGGAAGTATTCGTTTAGTTTGTGAGAATGCTTATAAATCTTTGTACTTGTATTCTAGCGTGTTAATCATCTTAGACAGTGAGAGATAGTGAAGCACCTTTTTTAAATATATCGGAAGTAGAGAGATGAACATAAAACCAGTTAACCGAACAAGTTTCTAAGAACCGAACCGAAATCACACTAACCGGTTAGGTTCGATATCCAAACCGGCGGTTCTACACTGGTTTTACCTCTCCAGACGAAAAACCGAACTAAAACTGGTTCGGACACTGATCCAAAAAAACGGTTCCGAACCAGTAAGAAAAACCGATCCAGCTATTTGGTTTTATTGATTTTTTTTTAAATCTATAAAAACTGGTTATTTTTATCCTAAATTAGTTTAAAAACTATAAAAAAATGATAATAAAACTCGTATTTTATATTGTTTTTTCAACTTTTTTGTGGTCAAAACACTTAACAAAAGTGTGCAAGAACCGGTTTGCAAACCAAAACCGGTGTTTCAAACCCATCTAAAAAACCAACCCAAAAACGGTTTGACTAAGAAAACCGAAAGCTTCATCTCTAATTGGAAGTATCCAAAATGGTCCTAGTCCTCGCCTCGAACCATGTCTCTTGATGAAGGGGCCAAACAAGATAAAACATGAATGTAGCCGAACCACAGCGAGTTAGTCTGGATCACAACAAAGATCAACTTTCTGTACCGGACAAGACCCAATAAAGATTCACTAGTGTTAGTGTACGAGGCACTCCTACACTATCTAAATTGAGCCAACTAATGAGAGAGTGTCACCTCATTTTCACCCAAAGTACCTAAATCATTTACGGCGGTGTTCCCAAACTACCGAAATGACCTTTTTCTACGGTGAACCTCATTCTTCGGTAAAAATCTCAGGTTCACGAACCAAAATTCTTTCCTGAATTCAGAACCTGAATTGTTTGAAGTACTGGTGTTCCCAAGTCACCCAAAAGGGTTTCCCGAAGGCGCCTAGTGCACTCTTGTGGGATCGATACAGTATCCGTATCCGTATCCGTACCGGGACCAACGATACCTAGGGGTGGTCAAAACTATCCGTATCCGAAAATCCAATCCGAAATATCCGAATCCGAAATATCCGAAAAATCGGATATCCGGATTATTTTTCGGATTCGGATAGTGATTTTCAAAATTTTCGGATATTTCGGATATCCGAAATATCCGAAAATTTCGTTTTCATTTTTTTTCGGATATCCAAAATATCCGAAGTATCTGAAAATATCCGAAATATCCAAAAATATCCGAAAACTTATATTTGGATATCCGAAACTATCCAAAATATCCGTTTCCAAATATGAAAAAATAATAAAAAAATAAAAATTAAATAAAAAGTTGGATTTTCGGATATCCGATTCACTATCCGAATCCGTATCCGAAATTTCGGATACGGATTCGGATAGTGAAATCTGGTATCCGAAAATTTCGGATATCCGAATTTTCGGATATCCGGTTTTGAACATCCCTAACCATCATTACATACGTATCAAACAAGTTTTTCTTCAAATAATTAAATACATAGACGCCTATTAGTCGCTAATTACTCTAAATAAACTGCTACATATAAGCTAATAGATCGTGACACACGAAAATCACTTCAACTTACACTAACTAATAACACGCCAAGTTTTAGTTTAAACATTGTAAATTCACATCCCTATACACGGAATATGTGTGAATTAAAGAAAAAAATGTGTGAAAATTTTAAAATCAACTAAAAATGTTAATACCAAGATGTAAACATAATAATAATAATAATAATAATAATAATAATAATAATAATAATAATAATAATAATAGTAAAAAAAGATAATAATAATAATAATAATAAACAAAATTAGGTCTTTTCGTAATTAACACGGAATTCAATGGTTGTTAGAAAAATATGTTGATTTTGGTGGACAGAGAAATACAAGGAATAATGGGACATCTTCCCTTGACCAAGCAAAAAGCCAAAATATGATATTGTTTTGGATTTGGTTCATCACCCATTAAAAAAACTCGGTTCAGTAACCGGCAATAACTAGGGGTTTCAAAAATATACGTATCTGAAATCCGATCTGAAATATCCGCTATCCGAATCCGAAATATCCGAAAAATCGGATATCCGAAATTTCGGATATCCGAATTTTTCGGATTCGGATAGTGATTTTCAAAATTTTCGGATATTTCGGATATCCGAAATATCCGAAAATTTAATTTTCATTTTTTCGGATATCCGAATATCCGAAAATATCCGAAGTATCCGAAAATATCCGAAAAATATCCGAAAAATATCCGAAAACTTATATTCGGATATCCGAAACTATCCAAAATATCCGTTTCCGAATATGAAAAAAAAAATAAAAAATGAAAATTAAATAAAAAATTGGATTTTCAGATATCCGATTCACTATCCGAATCCGAATCTGAAATTTCGGATATCCGAAATTCGGATATCCGAAATTTCGGATATCCGAATTTTCAGATATCCGTTTTTGAACACCCCTAACGATACCGGTACCGAATCTGAACAAAATTGGGTACTGTTGAAAGGAAAGAATTAATTCATATGTTTATTTATTGGGTTGTTGTTACTGGGCTCATTATTAAGTGGGCCTGTGTTAATTGGGCTTGATATAACAGACTGGACTTGATGTTTGTTATGTTGTTGTGTTTGTTGTAACGGCTGTTTAAGTATGGCAGGTTGGTTAAAGATCAAGGGTGCTAGATGAAAACTTCGAGGGACTCCGATCATCTTCTCGCATACATTTGGACTGATGTGTAAATATTGAGGCTGGAAGTATAAAAGGTATCAAATGTGCGCAGATGTTAAGTTTTCCCAATTTCACTCTCATATTTTCTCTATAGTGCTCCGGCGATCTAGGGTTTGTTTGAGTTCATTTGTTCTCTGTATTATTGAAGATTGTTTTGTTATACTCTCTGCTGTTTGAGAGTTGTTCTTCATATGTTGATGATTATCTAGGTATTCTATATTGTTGTTTGTATGTTTTCTGGTCTCATATATTGTGAAATCTAGGGTTTGGGGGAGTTTTTGGTTTGGGTTAACTAATAAAGATTTTTGTCACCGTTTTGTTGCTTCTCTTGTGTTTTGTGTTGTTCTTTGAGATTTGAGTCGAATATTCATACCATTTGACAGGTACCGAATATTATGGCATGGTACCTGCTTTGGCAACACTTTGTTCTTTTATTTTTTGAGCACTCATACGATTACCAAATAGGTAAATTAGGTACGAGTATCAATACAGTACAGGTACCAAATAAGGTAAAATTGTACGAGTAGTAATAAACTACGGGTACTTGTAAATAGGTAAATTAAGCCCTTTTGAAAAATCATGCAGGGGAACTGGTATTTTGAATATTATGGTACGGTATCCCCTTTGGTACCACTTTGTTCTTTTATCTTTTGAGTACTCGTACAGGTACTAAATAGATAATAGTTACGAGTACTAATAGAGTACGGATACCAAATAAGATAAAATTTGTACAAGTAGTAATAAATTATGAGTACCAAATAAGTAAAACTGATACGAGTACTATGATACCATAACTACGAACCACTACTAAATAAAATTCGGTACTAGTACTGTTTTTTACCCGTACCAATACCGAAAGTACCGAATGCCGAAATCAATAAAACTAGGTACTGATACATGTACTGAATACCCAAAACAGTACGAGTAATGAATGCGATACGGGTATGTGTACGAGTATTTAAGGAAAAACTCATACCTAAATCGTTGATATTTCAAAATAGTTTTTTTTACATTATTAACCCCTTAAGAGTTCTGCCTTTCCTCACCCCTGCCCTACCATGTAACGGAGACTAATGGGTTGAAGGCGATGAGGCATGGTAAGAGTGTAGGTTCGAATACCGCCACCTTTCTTGTGGGTCATCCTGTTAGAAACTGTCGTTGTAGAGGGCAAGAGAAGTAGAGGCAGACCCAAATTAATTTAGGATGAGCGAATTAGGCAGGTTTTTCAAGGTTTGCACCTCTCTGATGACATGATCCATGATAGGAGTGTCACACCCTGACCCGCAACGAAATGGTACGGGGCATGATGATTGTCCAAACCTTATGGCACTTATTAAAATTTCATAATTAAACATGTCAAAATTAAATGTCACACTTTTCATATAAGGTCAAATATATCAAATACAAATCTTGTCTTTATTTATTACTAAGGCAAAAGCTCCTACGTGGTCTTGATTCAGTCCAATCTTCAATTCTTAGTACATGTATCATGTGTAAAATAATACTTTTGGGTCAGCCACAACGAGATGATGAGTAAACCTTGGTTAAGTAAAAATAGGTTTACCATTTTAAATTTAGAAGTAAAAGAAATATATTTAGCCTTTTTTAACCTCAAATATTAGTTCAAAAATTAAACATGCAAATATTCATGTGGAAGTAATACAACAAGTAATAAGAGCATAAAGTGATAACTGAATAATGACTAAGACCAAAACCAAAACCAACTACTTGCGTCCCATACCCAAAAAGGGTATGACTGTGGCAATACCAATATCCCATAGTTAGGAGGAAATGTCAGCCTAAGACTAATGGGGCAATACCAACATTTCCAAGACATGAGGAAAGGTCATTTATATATATGATTTTCCAAAAAAAAAAAACCAATTGAAATACCTATATAAATTCCTAAGCAATAATTATCCAATTACATTTATGAATCCATACATGAGTATATATGAGCTTCCTAACTAACAATATTATAGAGAAATATTAGCATAATATATAAGTAAATATTATTATAATTTTGGTGATTAATAATTCTAGACAAATTCTAAGTAGTCCAACAAATAAATTCCTTCCGCTAGAAAATTATAACAACTCAAATGGATTTACTATGTTAGCCAAAATAATCATTTTTGTAATAAATAGATTAATCATTTTTATAAAAGTAATATAACTAGTTTTACAATTTCTATAAACTACATATTATGAACAATCACCAAATTAAATTAAAAACCTATAAATTAGCAACATAACTATGCATAAGGTTGTTGTACTTTTAGCTTTGGGAGTTTTTCAAAAAAAAAAAAAATTGGAATTTTCCTTTTTAACCCTAAAGTTTCAATCTTTGACAATTTAAGTTTAAAGTTTTAATCTTTGGTAATTTAACCCCTTTGATTAGTTTGATTTTTCATTTCTAATTCAAAAGTTTCCATCTTATACAATTTAACCCCTTTGATTAATTTGATTTTTCACTTCTAACTCAAAAGTTTCCATCATTTGCGATTTAACCACAAAACCTATAAATTAGCAACATAACTATGCATAAGGTTGTTGTACTTTTAGCTTTGGGAGTTTTTCAAAAAAAAAAAAAAAATTGGAATTTTCCTTTTTAACCCTAAAGTTTCAATCTTTGACAATTTAAGTTTAAAGTTTTAATCTTTGGTAATTTAACCCCTTTGATTAGTTTGATTTTTCATTTCTAATTCAAAAGTTTCCATCTTATACAATTTAACCCCTTTGATTAATTTGATTTTTCACTTCTAACTCAAAAGTTTCCATCATTTGCGATTTAACCACTTTTATATTTTTTTTATTTTTAACCCAAAGCTTTTCATCTTTTACAACTTTGGTCCCTTATACTTTTCATATATCGCGAAGTGTTGTAATCTTGGCTTTGGGGGGTTTTCAAAGAAAAAATGGTTATGCATATTGTTGTTGTAACCTTGGCTTTGGCGGTTTTTTTTTAAAAAAAATTGATTTTTTTACTTTTCACTCAAAAGTATTTCATAAATTACTTTTAACCAAAAACTATTTGTTTTACTTTTAACCCAAAACCTTTTATCTTTTGCGATATATTCTCACAACTTTTTTACTTTCAACTTTCTTCCTTTATTGTTTTCATTTCCGCAAATTTTACGCTTTATGCTTCGTTCTAAATTTTGTGACTTAGCACATCGCAACGTGCGTCTCTAGTTTAACGATTTTACGTTTCGTTCTAAATTTTCCGAGTTAACACGACGCAATGTGCGTGTGTGGGTGAACGTTTTTACATCGTCTATTTTTTCCCCGTTTGACAGGTTCAACATAACGTGCGGGTCCTAAATCGACTTAGTTATAACTAAAGAATTCCCGCCGCATTGCGGCTGGTCGAAATACTAGTTAAATATAAAAATGGTTATGAAAATGCCACGTCTAAATTATATGTTGAAAAATCTTTTTACAAGATTGGGATATGATACTTTGATTATCTTATATCTTTACATAAATTTACTAAACTAATATAATAAATTTAATTAGAGTAAAATACATGGATAGTCCCTGTGGTTTGTCAAAATAACACCTTTAGTCCTCAACTTTTGGAAATTACACCGGTGGTCCCTGTGATTTGACAGTTTGTTACTCGGATAGTCCTTGGAGTGGATGGGGGTTAGTTTTCGCCGTTAAGTCCATGTGAAATTACAAAATTACCCATTGCTTTTATTAAAATATAAGAAAAATCCATACACACACACATATATATATATATATATATATATATATATATATATATAAACAACACACACTCACTCTCTCTAAAACACACACTCTGACTCTCTCCACTCTCTCTCCCTCTCATGAAAACCCCCACCACCACCTGCCGCCACCAGCAACACCACCTGCCACTACCCCCAGCACCACCACCTACCACCACCACCACCACCCCCACACCACTACCTGCCAGCACCCACCCCTACACAACCATCTGCCACCACCTACCCCACACCACCACCACCACTTGGGCTTGATAATAACTTTCTTTCAGATACTCTGTTTATTGAAATAGATCTGAAAGATGATGCCGTTGACGGTTTCCGGTGGAGGAGGTTTCAATGACCGACGCCGTTGGCGGTTTCCGGTGGTGTCACACCCCGATTTCCACGTGTTTCACCGGTGGGCCCGGTGGGGGATTACCGTGACGATGTTGGCAACAATATAGTCAAACCACACAATTATATAAATGCACAGCGGAAGCTTAAAGATAAATATATACTTCAACCTCTGGTTGTAATATCAAATGTATTACAGAAGTCGAATATATCCACAGCGGATCAAAATAATAATAAAATATTGTTCATTCAGATACGGCATCGAGTTTGCGAGACTATTCGTGATGCTTAGGAAGCTAATACCAGCCCATTTCGTATAGTACCTGCACTTAATCTTTTTGGGGAAAATACGTCAGTTTACACTGGTAAATACATTCAACTGACACATTTGAAAATGTTTATTAAAATTGATTTGAATGCACAAGGCAAAAACTCTTTTATAACTTGGGAAAATTATTAAAATCTTGTGAACGTATTACATGTTCTTTTATGCGTTCAGTAGCCCGGGTCGTGCTGGGTTAAAGATTTATAGACACACCACATTGCGTAAAACCGTAGTATAAAAACCAACGGCTACGTCTTTTAATTTAATGTCGACAATGTATACCGGGTGTACGCCTACACCGGGATGTCGATGGTCGTGGCCATTTCGTAAAATGATGCCAAGGATATCCGGGACAACGGTCATTAAACCCCCCAAAGGCTTTTAAGAAACAAAACTGTTTAAATGAGCCAATCATATTATTTAATTAACCACCTAAGCGATGGAAAAATATAATGCTCAATCAAGCGGTATTAACATACCGTAACCCAAGCCCGTATAGGGGAAATAAGTTAAAGTATTTACCTTTGCAAGTATTATTCCTTAGTTCGATTAAATCACCGATAGCTTATACTGGGCTCCTAATCTGGAACGAAGGTTTTAATTAACCTCTTAGAATCCTAACAGGTCTTTATATTGGCCGTAGCCTAGACCGGTTGGTTCCGGAATATAAATATGGTTTAATCGCGCGAAAAGGCGAAAACCGAGAATGGAATGTGACTCTGCCCCAAACAAGTTCAGAGACTTGTTTTATATGGGTTCAAGGTTCACACTCTGGATTTTGGGGTTCAACTAATATAGTTTGACCCGTATCGGCTAAATTATGAAAGCTAGTTTCATAAGCCGAACCGTGCGCGCAATAGGCGAAACGGTTAACTTTGAGAGTCTTACGCTTATTTCCTAAGTCAATATGCCTCAAAGAGGTTGTGGTATCAGTAGGATACCTTCCGTGATGCCCGTAACGAGTTTAAGTTAATATTACGCCCCGTAGGGGCTTTTCGGTCATTTTAAAGACTTTAAAAGGGCTTTTCGAGTTCTACAGGAAATCTGAGTTTCCCGAACAGTTTATAAAGTCTAAAATACTTTATTTATTATTTAAAATCAGTAGCAACTGGAATTGGGTCAAAAGACCTTGTAGAACTCAAGTTTTGGCCGAAAAGGGCATATTCGGTATTTACCGAACCGTAGCCATAACCGCAGGTTATGAGCAAGGTAAAAATTATTAAAAATCTTTAAAATTCCCAAAATATTATTTTAATACAGTGGGTAAAAGTTTTGGTGACGAAATCTTGGTTTAGATAGGTGTTATGCTAATTGCGCCGTTTATTACAAAAGTTTACTTTAATTGCGTTATTTAGCATAACTCTCATTCTAGACCTCGGATTGACGTGAAACTTTAAGGACATGCTTATAATTTAATAAGCAAGGTTCTGGTCCATTCACGTGTCCGAAATACTCGTTTTATTTTCAAAATGGCGTTACGGTCAACTTTTAGGCGATTAACGGAAATGTGCAAAAGACTCGGATAACTCATGAACCGATCACAGAGGTTTATACCATCATGTAACCTGGTCCTAAGAGAGTCCTAAGGCATATCTATACCTCACTAAAACGGGTCAGAACTGAAGTCAAAGCAAAAGTCAAACTTTTGCGACATTCGGCTCCGAACCGGGTCAATATAGCAAATGGTCGATTCAAACGAGCGCAAACAAGTTTATATTCTTAATATCATGTTTTATGATCATCAAAACAGGTTTCATAACATATACATTACAGATTATGTACAAAACAGCAAAATGACTTTCTGTTGACTTTTTAAGTGCACGTTTGACTCGACATTTGACATAGTTAGAGTGGTGATCAGAGGGAACCCTTTTAGGGGTTTATTACCCACATAAATACCAACTCAAAACTACTTTTGATTCGTCATAAGACTGAACCATCTCGGATTTATTTTAAAGTCAAACCGTATTTACGACGGTTTGGTTTCTAGTGATTTTCTAAGCATAAAATGAACTACAAAGGATCTAATGAACTTACAGAAGTTAAGACTTGCTTAGAGAGCAATGAAGAACACTTGAGAGCCTTTAGAATGACCAGAGAAGTGTTGTTGTGTTGTGATGAAAGTTATGAACACAAGTATGCTATTTATAGCCAATGTCAAGGTCCAAGATCATCACACAACACCCTACAACTGATCATGGATGGTTGGCATGTGTCCTAGAGGGTTATGGGTTGTGTAGGGGGCACCCATGCTGCACTAATTGTCCAAATGATCGTTCACAAGTTCAAAAGGCAAGTCTGTCCAAACATTCTGCATCTGGGCGTCCCACGCGGCCCGCATGGGAGTTCCATGCATGTTTAATGCGGGTCGCCTGAGATTCAAATTTCAGGCGCGTATCTTAGGTGGCTCGCGGCCCGCCTCAACTTAAGCCTAATCCTTATGCGGGTCGCGAGAGGTTAAAATTTCAGGTTTTTAAAATCTTTTGTAATGATTACGAAATCCTGATAATTAATAACGAAATCTTTCGTAATTATTAACCTGACCTTTCGGGTTTGAAGGGGTAACTTTGCGGTTTGGCCCTCGGTTAATTACAACTAAGGACCTCTTATTATTTACCCGCGTTGTTAAGTCCCCGGCTAGTTTATTAATTATTTAGAAAGTCTTAACTTTCATTGTTGACGCTTTTAACCCTTCTCATACGAATTCGGTCATAACTTTCTTGCTTTAAAACGGAACTTCGCGGAATTTATACAGTATGTTCTAGTGAGCGTATAAAACTGTTACAAAGCCTCGGGAGCGTTAAAGGGCCACTCAGAGGTATAATTAAACATGTTGACACAGTTAACCCCTGTAGCTCGTAATCTCTCACTTTCTTCCGCGTTTCGCTTCCGTACGATCCATGATTTATTCGTTTGAAGGTACAAGCACCATTTAGGGCTACTATACAGTATATTTACCCTTGTTTGACATTTATAATCCTCGAATTTATATACTTTCGAGTTTTGTCAATATTAGTCCTTTATTTAATATCAATGCCACGTGTAAACAAATGACACGTGTTAACACATTATTGGACACAAAAAATTCGAGGTGTTACATCCTCACCCCCTTAAAATAAATCTCGACCCGAGATTTACTCAAATAAATAGGGGTACTTTTCTTTCATTGTGTCTTCGACTTCCCACGTATATTCGGGACCTCTACGAGCATCCCATTTGACCTTTACAATCGGTACGTGCTTTCTTCGAAGCTTCTTCACCTGTCGATCTTCAATCGACAAAGGTTTTTCTATAAACTTTAAGCTCTCATCTATATGCACATCTGTGTGTGGAATCACCAATGATTCATCGGCGAAGCAGTTTTTGAGATTGCAGATGTGGAACACATTGTGAATTCCATTGAGCTCTTCAAGCAAGTTCAACTTATAGGCGACTGACCCGACACGTTCAATGACCTCAAAAGGTCCTATGTATCTCGGACTCAGTTTGCCTTTCTTGCCGAAACGCATCACCCCCTTCCAGGGTGATACCTTAAGCAACACTTTTTCACCTACTTCGAAGTGAAGATCCTTACGTTTTGGATCAACGTAGCTTTTCTGCCTATCGCGGGCAGCCTTGAGACGTTCCCGGATCTGGACAATCTTGTCCGTTGTCTGGAAAAAAATCTCTGGTCCTGATAATTGGACCTCTCCTACTTCCGCCCAACAAACAGGCGATCTACATTTCCTACCGTATAATGCCTCGAAAGGCGCAGCCTTTATGCTGGTGTGGTAGCTATTATTGTAGGAGAATTCGATCAGGGGTAGATTCTTATCCCAGTTACCGCCTAAATCGATTGCACATGCACGAAGCATGTCTTCTAGCGTTTGGATAGTATGCTCACTTTGACCGTCCGTCTGTGGATGGTAAGCCGTACTAAAGTTTAAACGCGTGCCCAAAGATTGCCGGAAACTTTTCCAGAAATGAGACGTGTACCTGGTATCCCTGTCGGAGATAATAGTCACAAGTATGCCGTGTAAGGCTACAATCTTATCAACATAAAGTTGGGCTAACATATCGGAGCTATACGTCTCCTTGATGGGTAGAAAATGAGCTGATTTAGTCAGCCTATCGACTATGACCCATATTGTATCGTTTCCTTTCCTGGTTTTGGGTAACTTGGTTATGAAGTCCATAGTTACGCATTCCCACTTCCACTCGGGAAGCTCAGGCTGTTGTAGCAAGCCGGACGGCTTTTGGTGCTCGGCTTTGACTTGAGCACAAGTCAAGCACTTTGCTACATGGGCGGCCACAGACTTTTTCAAGCCTATCCACCAATAGCTTGCCTTTAAATCTTGATACATCTTGTCTGCACCAGGATGGACAGAATATTTGGAACTATGGGCTTCCTGGAGGATAACATCTCGTAGTCCCCCATAAATTGGAACCCATATTCGTCCGTTTAATCTAAGGATTCCATCCTTGCTAAGAGTCAACTGCTCCTCAGTTACTCCTAACTTTTCATTAGGATAATTAGCTTCCAACACAGCCTCTTGCTGTGCAGCTAAAATCCTTTCAATTAAATTGTTCTTGACCTCAATGCTCTTGGCATTGATTCGAATAGGTTTTACCCTTTCTTTCCTGCTTAAGGCATCAGCGACCACATTCTCTTTTCCGGGATGGTACCTGATCTCGCAATCATAGTCATTCAAGGTTTCCATCCAACGGCGCTGCCTCATGTTCAACTCTTTCTGATTGAACAGGTGCTGGAGGCTTTTGTGATCAGAATAAACCACAAATTTAATACCATAAAGGTAATGCCTCCACAATTTTAGTGCAAATACAACGGCACCCAACTCCAAATCATGGGTGGTGTAATTCTTTTCGTGCACCTTTAATTGTCGTGAACCGTAGGCAATAACCTTGCCCTTCTGCATAAGCACACACCCCATGCCTGTGTGCGATGCATCGCAGTAAACTACGAATTCTTCTGTACCCTCAGGTAAGGTCAACACAGGTGCGTTGCTCAGCTTTTGCTTCAGTATTTCGAAGGACTCTTGCTGCTTTGGGCCCCAAATAAACTTTTCTTTCTTCTTGGTTAGGGAAGTCAAGGGCGCAGCAATCCTCGAAAAATTTTCAATAAACCTCCTGTAGTATCCGGCTAACCCCAGGAAACTACGGATTTCGGTAGGCGTCTTTGGCTCTTGCCAGTTCATGACCGCCTCTACCTTAGCGGGATCCACTTGGATACCGCGCTCACTCACAACGTGACCTAAAAACTGAACCTCTCGTAGCCAGAATTCACATTTCGAGAATTTGGCGTAGAGTTTCTCACGCTGTAGTAATTCGAGAATGCAACGGAGGTGCTTCTCGTGGTCAGCTTGGTTCTTGGAATATATAAGGATATCGTCGATGAAGACTATGACAAATTTGTCCAAATACGGCTTGCAGACGCGATTCATGAGATCCATGAATGCAGCCGGTGCATTTGTGAGCCCAAAAGGCATCACTAGGAATTCGTAATGACCATAGCGAGTCCTAAATGCTTTCTTATGTACATCTTCATCTCTGACCCTTAGTTAATGATAACCCGACCTCAAGTCGATCTTCGAGAAATAGCTCGCTCCTTGCAGCTGATCGAACAGATCGTCGATCCTTGGCAAAGGATATCTATTCTTTATGGTAACTTTATTTAGCTCTCGATAGTCGATGCACAACCGCATCGATCCGTCCTTCTTCTTTACAAATAGGACTGGTGCTCCCCAGGGAGATGAACTAGGTCTGATAAAACCTTTCGCCAGCAGTTCATCCAACTGGGTCCTCAGTTCTTTCATTTCCGTTGGAGCTAGCCTGTAAGGTGCTCTTGCTATCGGAGCCGCTCCAGGAATGATGTCTATTCTGAACTCCACTTGTCTATCTGGTGGCAAACCAGGTAGTTCTTCAGGAAAAACCTCGGGGTATTCAGAAATGACAGGAAGATCCTCGATCTTCGGCTTAGGTTCTTCTATTATCACCTGAGCCATGTAAATTACGCAGCCTCTGTTCAAACACCTTGAAGCTTTGAGCATAGATACGTCCTCGGGTAATCCGTACTGCGTGTCTCCTCGAATGGTAAGCGATTCACCACCCGGAGTCTTTAATACTATATGCCTTTTGCCGCAAATGATTTGGGCCTGATTACGGGATAACCAGTCCATGCCTAGGACTATGTCGAAACCCGCTAGTTTGAAGGGAAGTAGAGATAGAGGAAAAGAATGGTTCTTAATGGACATTTCACATCCTTCTAGAACAGTGGAGACAGTTTCTATCGTGCCGTCTGCTAACTCTACCTCGTATTTCATATCTAGGGTTTTGATCGGCATGTTCAATAGTTTACAAAACTTTTGGTCTACAAAGGACTTATCAGCGCCAGAATCGAAAAGTACTCTTGCAAATATATTATTTACGAGAAAAGTACCTGTAAGCACATTGTCGTTCTGTACTGCCTCCTTTGCATCCATGCGGAAGACTCTAGCATTAGTCTTCTTTGTCTCCTCCGCCTTCCTGGCGTTCTTAGGGCAGTTACTCTTGATATGCCCCTTTTCGTTGCAACCATAGCAGGTTGCATCCTTGATCTTCTTGCATTCCACAGTCTTATGATCCTTGGACTTGCACAGTCCACAGGAAGGAGTCTTTGGTTGTGACTGTGAATTCGATGCAAACTTGCACTTCCCAGAGTGGGGTTTCTTGCAGATTTTGCAGTTGGGCCTTTCACCAGCCTGCCCATCTTTCTTCGCCTCCGACCCTCTTTTGCCTTCACCGTTTCCACGGTGCTTCTTCCCTGACCTTCGTGAGGTATCATCCTCACGTTTCCTTTTCTCAGCCTCCTTGTTCCTTAGGGTCCTCAGACGGACCGCGTCTAAAGTGAGAGACAAGGAGAGGTCAGTAACCGACCTGAAGGTCGTCGGCCGGGAGGCCTTTACACTTGCCTTTATCGCAGGCTCCAAGCCCCCAATGAAACGGGCGATTCTTCTAGACTCTGGTGTCACAAGGTATGGAACTAGGCGAGACATCGTATTGAAGCTCGTCAAATAAGCCTGGCAGTCCAGGTTCGTCATCACTAGTGACACAAAGTCAGCCTCGATCTTCTCAACCTCATGCTGAGGGCAGTAGTCTTCCTTAATGAGAGCAATAAATTCCTCCCATGTCATCTTGTATAAAGCAGACTTACCTGATGCCTGCACCAACGCTCTCCACCATGCCAGGGCCTCGCCCTTAAATGACTGGGACACATACTTCACCACATCCCTCTCTGCACACCCGCTGATGTCCACAATAGTGTCCATCTCATCTAGCCAGGTGATACAATCAACAGCACCTTTCTCCCCTGTAAATTCCCGGGGCTTACAAGATACAAAGTATTTGTAGGTGCAACCCTTAGCATTGGATGCATCAGTATATTCTCTATCGCGATGAACGCTGTTCTCAGTGGACGAGTGTTTGTCGTCATCTTTCTTGGGTTGAGAGAGTGGTTTGGAGTGTGTCTTTGGTTTAGAGGGTGGTTTTGTTACAGATCTGCTATGCGACCCAGTGTATTGACGGTCAAGAGCTGCCTGAACAGCATTGTCAATCAGAGCCTTAAGCTGTGCGCCTGTCAGATGCACTGGCGCATTGTCGTAGTCATCTTCATTTGTATGGCTATTCTCTCCATTGGGATCCGCCATTGTAACTTGAATCTGTTACAGAAGATAACGAAATTTTATTCAGGAGATTATTATATAATTGTCTTTTATGACAATTTGTCAACCATGGTAACAGAGACCATATTTGGTTAACTTATTACTTCATTAGATATTAGGATTTGAATATATCCTATTTCAGCTATATCAATAATATTGGCGGCATAAAGCCTAATCACGAGGATGTTTTATAATATTTGCCGAGATTTCAGAGAATCAAAGGCATAGAGGTTTGAACCGTAGTTCTCTTACCCCTTTCTGGCAGGGAGTCATATACCACCACTGTCTTTTGTCTTTATAAGACAATTATTATGGCCCATAGGCACTACACCACTAATGGATGTTTTAATAAGGTTGGCCCGTAGGCACTACATCGCTAATGGATGTTTAAATAAGGTTGGCCCGTAGGCACTACATCACAATGGATGTTTAATATGATTGGCCCGTAGGCACTACATCGCTAATGGATGTTTTAATATAATTGATCGCCTTTATTGGTGATTCAACCCACGATTTATAAATCATTTAGTTGGGTTTTGAAATCCTTAAAGGATTATTGTATACGAATGACGTGCGTGATTTTAACGAATCACATCTGCCATGAATGTCAACGTGCTTGCAGAGGTTAACAGGGAATCTGAATCTTTTAATTAAGTCCTACCATCTTGGTCGGATCTTTAAAAGACACCAGGCTAGGTTTCACTTGTAAGATTCCTTATTTAGGCAGATCAATATAAAAAGAATGGTTTTGATTTATTTCATACATATTAAAACAAAACTCATAAAATACATTCCATAATCTCAAATACTATTACATATTGCCCTAAACGGGTCTTTCAAATAGTACATACCTCCATAGAGGTATAAAATAAGTGACAAGTCCACGCAGGGACTAACATAAGATAAGTGTCCATGCAAGGACTAAAAGATAAGTCCACGTAGGGACTGTAATATGTTAAATGTCCACGTAGGGACTTCTTTTAAAGTAGAAATCACATTAGTACAACTATTAAGGGCTAGTGGTCACGTTTCTTCTTTTTGCCCTTTAGTAGGTTCGCCAAGCCTTTGAGAAATCCTCAGTGGCTCTTTTTCTCTTCTTCAAACTCTCTCTCCACACGATCTAGTCGATGGAGTATCTCTTCCTGTTCAGGAGGAGAGAAACGTGGTTGTGGCGCTTGTTGCGGAACTGGGGGTCTGGGAGGTATTGGATACCCATGAGCTGAGTAGTCCGGTGGTCCCATGTTCCCATGAGCTCCGTCGGGATAGCGCACATTATATCTAGCCGACACCACATATGGGTCACGCTCATAATTATAGTTGTATTGTGCCTGAGACGGTTCGAACGGGTTGTAAGCCGTTGGACCCGTGTAAGCAGGTATGGGTTGGTCATACCCAAATGGTGGCGAATTTGGTGCAGCTGGTGCGGAGTTCGCCTCCTGTATAGGACTTGAAGGTCCTTCTTCTTGTAGTGGCGGATAGTGGCTACTACTAGAGTGTCGAGGGGTGCTGAAGTGGATACCCCCTCCTCCTCGTGTGGACATACGAGCATTTGTCCTCCTACGCCTTGGCGGATCAGGCATTACTGGTTGCGCCGGTGGCGGAGGTGGTGGCGTAACTGCCACAAAGCGTGAATCCTCAGAGGGATCCTGTGGATGTCGCGGTTGTTGAGATGTCTGTTGAGGTGGCGTGTAGTACCACTCATGTCGGTCAAACAACGCTTGGAAACTGTCTGGTCCCTGATAGGGTGTGCCATGGAAAGATGACCCATCAGAGACTTCTATCGGGTGCGTGGGCGTACCACGAGCAGGTTCTGTTGGATCAGTATCTTCATCCATATGGTCTTCGGAGAAGTGATCTTGTGGCCCTAATGGAACAAAGCCTGAAGGTTCATGTATGTAGTCAGCTGGATTAAACTGACCTATGAAGTATGGAGTAGGGTCGTCGTAATTTCGGTGCGATACCGAACGTTGTAGAGGTATGAAGGAGGGTTGCGGGTTGTTGGGATCATTCTCTGAGTTTGGCCCAAAGGAGTGCCGGTATGATGGCGTCGAGCTGTGCGAGGTGGAATGCCTCGCGGGTTCGTAAAGGTCTCTTCGTCGTTGTGGTTCTTCGCTCCTTGTCATTGAAGGAGGTCTTGTACCTGACGGTCCGGCTTCATGATCGTGATGTGTCACGATATCTCCTCTGCCTCTTCTTCCCCTTCCTCTTCCTCGGAATATAACAGGTGGCATTTTCCTGCTCCAAAGCTTATTAAAAATCGAAATGAAAATAAAGACAAAAAGGAGTATTAATCCGAATTTGTCCTAAGTTATTGTCTAGACTCAAGTATGTGCAATTGTGTCATTGAGATTAAACACAATAGGATAGTGTTTAATTCACTCAACGTTGGCTCTGATACCAACCTGTCACACCCCGATTTCCACGTGTTTCACCGGTGGGCCCGGTGGGGGATTACCGTGACGATGTTGGCAACAATATAATCAAACCACACAATTATATAAATGCACAGCGGAAGCTTAAAGATAAATATATACTTCAACCTCTGGTTGTAATATCAAATGTATTACAGAAGTCGAATATATCCACAGCGGATCAAAATAATAATAAAATATTGTTCATTCAGATACGGCATCGAGTTTGCGAGACTATTCGTGATGCTTAGGAAGCTAATACCAGCCCATTTCGTATAGTACCTGCACTTAATCTTTTTGGGGAAAATACGTCAGTTTACACTGGTAAATACATTCAACTGACACATTTGAAAATGTTTATTAAAATTGATTTGAATGCACAAGGCACAAACTCTTTTATAACTTGAGAAAATTATTAAAATCTTGTCAATGTATTACATGTTCTTTTATGCGTTCAGTAGCCCGGGTCGTGCCGGGTTAAAGATTTATAGACGCACCACATTGCGTAAAACTGTAGTATAAAAACCAACGGCTACGTCTTTTAATTTAATGTCGACAATGTATACCGGGTGTACGCCTACACCGGGATGTCGATGGTCGTGGTCATTTCGTAAAATGATGCCAAGGATATCCGGGACAACGGTCATTAAACCCCCCAAAGGCTTTTAAGAAACAAAACTGTTTAAATGAGCCAATCATATTATTTAATTAACCACCTAAGCGATGGAAAAATATAATGCTCAATCAAGCGGTATTAACATACCGTAACCCAAGCCCGTATAGGGGAAATAAGTTAAAGTATTTACCTTTGCAAGTATTATTCCTTAGTTCGATTAAATCACCGATAGCTTTTACTGGGCTCCTAATCTGGAACGAAGGTTTTAATTAACCTCTTAGAATCCTAACGGGTCTTTATATTGGCCGTAGCCTAGACCGGTTGGTTCCGGAATATAAATATGGTTTAATCGCGTGAAAAGGCGAAAACCGAGAATGGAATGTGACTCTGCCCCAAACAAGTTCAGAGACTTGTTTTATATGGGTTCAAGGTTCACACTCTGGATTTTGGGGTTCAAATAATATAGTTTGACCCGTATCGGCTAAATTATGAAAACTAGTTTCATAAGCCGAACCGTGCGCGCAATAGGCGAAACGGTTAACCATGAGAGTCTTACGCTTATTTCCTAAGTCAATATGCCTCAAAGAGGTTGTGGTATCAGTAGGATACCTTCCGTGATGCCCGTAACGAGTTTAAGTTAATATTACGCCCTGTAGGGGCTTTTCGGTCATTTTAAAGACTTTAAAAGGGCTTTTCGAGTTCTACAGGAAATCTGAGTTTCCCGAACATTTTATAAAGTCTAAAATACTTTATTTATTATTTAAAATCAGTAGCAACTGGAATTGGGTCAAAAGACCTTGTAGAACTCAAGTTTTGGCCGAAAAGGGCATATTCGGTATTTACCGAACCGTAGCCATAACCGCAGGTTATGAGCAAGGTAAAAATTATTAAAAATCTTTAAAATTCCCAAAATATTATTTTAATACAGTGGGTAAAAGTTTTGGTGACGAAATCTTGGTTTAGATAGGTGTTATGCTAATTGCGCCGTTTATTACAAAAGTTTACTTTAATTGCGTTATTTAGCATAACTCTCATTCTAGACCTCGGATTGATGTGAAACTTTAAGGACATGCTTATAATTTAATAAGCAAGGTTCTGGTCCGTTCACGTGTCCGAAATACTCGTTTTATTTTCAAAATGGCGTTACGGTCAACTTTTAGGCGATTAACGGAAATGTGCAAAAGACTCGGATAACTCATGAAACGATCACAGAGGTTTATACCATCATGTAACCTGGTCCTAAGAGAGTCCTAAGGCATATCTATACCTCACTAAAACGGGTCAGAACTGAAGTCAAAGCAAAAGTCAAACTTTTGCGACATTCGGCTCCGAACCGGGTCAATATAGCAAATGGTCGATTCAAACGAGCGCAAACAAGTTTATATTCTTAATATCATGTTTTATGATCATCAAAACAGGTTTCATAACATATACATTACAGATTATGTACAAAACAGCAAAATGACTTTCTGTTGACTTTTTAAGTGCACGTTTGACTCGACATTTGACATAGTTAGAGTGGTGATCAGAGGGAACCCTTTTAGGGGTTTATTACCCACATAAATACCAACTCAAAACTACTTTTGATTCGTCATAAGACTGAACCATCTCGGATTTATTTTAAAGTCAAACCGTATTTACGACGGTTTGGTTTCTAGTGATTTTCTAAGCATAAAATGAACTACAAAGGATCTAATGAACTTACAGAAGTTAAGACTTGCTTAGAGAGCAATGAAGAACACTTGAGAGCCTTTAGAATGACCAGAGAAGTGTTGTTGTGTTGTGATGAAAGTTATGAACACAAGTATGCTATTTATAGCCAATGTCAAGGTCCAAGATCATCACACAACACCCTACAACTGATCATGGATGGTTGGCATGTGTCCTAGAGGGTTATGGGTTGTGTAGGGGGCACCCATGCTGCACTAATTGTCCAAATGATCGTTCACAAGTTCAAAAGGCAAGTCTGTCCAAACATTCTGCATCTGGGCGTCCCACGCGGCCCGCATGGGAGTTCCATGCATGTTTAATGCGGGTCGCCTGAGATTCAAATTTCAGGCGCGTATCTTAGGTGTCTCGCGGCCCGCCTCAACTTAAGCCTAATCCTTATGCGGGTCGCGAGAGGTTAAAATTTCAGGTTTTTAAAATCTTTTGTAATGATTACGAAATCCTGATAATTAATAACGAAATCTTTCGTAATTATTAACCTGACCTTTCGGGTTTGAAGGGGTAACTTTGCGGTTTGGCCCTCAGTTAATTACAACTAAGGACCTCTTGTTATTTACCCGCGTTGTTAAGTCCCCGGTTAGTTTATTAATTATTTAGAAAGTCTTAACTTTCATTGTTGACGCTTTTAACCCTTCTCATACGAATTCGGTCATAACTTTCTTGCTTTAAAACGGAACTTCGCGGAATTTATACAGTATGTTCTAGTGAGCGTATAAAACTGTTACAAAGCCTCGGGAGCGTTAAAGGGCCACTCAGAGGTATAATTAAACATGTTGACACAGTTAACCCCTGTAGCTCGTAATCTCTCACTTTCTTCCGCGTTTCGCTTCCGTACGATCCATGATTTATTCGTTTGAAGGTACAAGCACCATTTAGGGCTACTATACAGTATATTTACCCTTGTTTGACATTTATAATCCTCGAATTTATATACTTTCGAGTTTTGTCAATATTAGTCCTTTATTTAATATCAATGCCACGTGTAAACAAATGACACGTGTTAACACATTATTGGACACAAAAAATTCGAGGTGTTACAGGTGGAGGTGGTTTCAATGACGGCGATGTGGCGAGATTGAGTTCATATCCGACTAATGGAGGAGGTTTCAATGACCGACGCCGTTGACGGTTTCCGGTGGATCCGATGCTACTAGTCGCAGGAGAGCTACGGTGAGACCGAGTTTAGACGCGGATGATCTTATAAACTTGCTTCATGGATCGGATCCGGTAAAGCTTGAGCTTAATCAATTGGAGAATGAAGTTAGAGGTGATTACTGATTAATTTTAATTGTTAATGATCTTATTGATTGATTGGACGCTAGTGTTATTTGTTAGTTTTCACTATTTAACTAGCTAGGGTTTTGTTATTGTGGAGGTTGAAGGTGGTGGTGGAAGATAAAGTAGGTTGTGGGTTGGTCCCACAAATAAACTAAAAGTCTTTTTTTAAGTTTTTAAAAGATTAAATAGTTCTTGATTGTTTTTTAATTCGTAGGGGTAATTTTGTCATTTTACTTCCATTTAACAGAGAAAGCTAACCTCCATCCACTTTATGGACTATGCGAGTAACAACTGAGCAAACCACAGGGAGCATAAGTGTAATTTTCAAAAGTTGGGGACTAAAGGTGTCATTTTGACAAACCACAGGGACTATCCGTGCATTTTACTCATTTAATTATCCAGTAAATCCAAACAAGGTCTAATAATTCTTGAAAATTACATAATTTGTACTAACATATTCAAGATCAGTTTAGGATGTTCAATTTCAACAAAACGTAATTTAAATTGAAAAAGTCCCAAATTTGATTGTTCAAGAACTCTAGAATCAAAATATTATAAACTCGAATTCATTTGCCCTTCTATCACAAAAATGGACAGTAGGTTTTGTATAGCATAAAAAACTAATAAGTTTAGACTCAAGAATCACCCGATTTGCCTGAGAAATGAATAAGATATCAAAGAGAGAAATTTCGAGCCATAATTTCCTTCTTCACTTGAATCCCCAAGAATTAGAGATTGTTTGTAAAATTTGGGAGTGAGTAATTGGGTGGAAAAGCTTTGAGAGCTAGAATGATGTCCATTTTGTAGCCTAAGATCACCAATTTTGCTAACTTTCATGGGCCAAGAAAACTTTCATGGTGATTAAATTTGAGAATTATTAGGCGATTAATGGTTATTAATGAATTTGTTTAATTATAAGGAATTATTCTCCCTAAAAAATTTATAAGTCATGAATTTATATTTATCTTGTATTTTTATTTAAAATGGTTAAATTTGTAAAAATAATTATTTAGTTTTATACTTGATTAATCCTTTTATATATTTAACTGCTCTAACAGCGTGTGTGTGTATATATATATAATATTGTTAAACCCGAAAATAATTATATTAATTAGTTTAATACACAACGATAATATAAATAATAAAAATTCGTACTAATATTTATTACGTTTCGGATTTGGTTTACAAAATAGGTCAGGATTTATAGGGCCCGGGTTTTGGCGGATGTTACAAGGAGTTCGTGGAGACATAAGATTTAGGTTAAGGACTTTTAGGGGAGGGTACAAACGCGTTTTAGGTGTGTTGTAGGGACTTAGTTTTGCTTGCACGTTAAGTGGAATTTACATGTGACTGTCTTCTTGTGTTTATGTTTATAGGTTGTTTTTTATGTCATATTTGTCTATTTTTACCCTGCCTTCTTTCACCACCTTTGCTATTATACATACATATATATATATACACACACATACATACCTCATGTGCAGGGGCGGACCCAAGCCCACTTTAAGGTGGGCGGGCGCACCCCCGTGGAAAAAAAATTAGTGTTAAATTCCGTCGAAAATCCCGTCCGCACCCCTTAGAATTTTTCGTCCGCACCCCTTGGATTTTTCGACCGCACCCTTGAACGCACCCCGTAGGTAAAAAATGTTATCAATTTATATTTTAATTTTTTGGTAAACTCTTATTTAAAAAAAAAAAATACTACCTAAATTATATAACTTTTAATACCTAACTAACTAAACCCAAATACTCATACATTTACCCACTTATAATTCCTAACTAGCTAATCCACTAAGTCTTAACCCATTAACCAAATCCAACAATATTTCAAACTATAATAAAATAATTAAAGCCCAAAACCTTTAGAAATTCTCTCCCGCTCTCTCCCTCTCTTGCGTCCCTGCACTGCCAACGAGCAACATCACCCAGCGACAACAGTCCAGCAGCCGGCGACCACCGTAATCAGCCACCATACCACCGTCATTTGACACCAAATCTAACCGAAATCCGAACACGGGTAAGTTTCTTTGTATTCTGATGATTTTGGTTGATATTATAGGAGAAAAAAGGTAATAAAGTTGTTAAATATGTTTGAAATTTTGTGTGTTTTGACGTTGTTTATGGTTTTTTAGATGATTTTTAGGGTGCTTATGTTGTTTATATATTTTTAGGGTGATTACAACTAACGTTATGATTTCTAGTCTTGAATAGTTGAAAATTAAAATTGAAACATTATGTTATGGAGCGATGAACTTATGTTATATAGAGAAAGAATTGTTTAAAAATTTAGTTTTAAGTGATGTTTTGGATAGATTTCAAAAAATGAAAACCCGTAGGGCGTCGACGTTTTAATTATGTTTGTAACAGAGTTTACATGTTTTTGATTATTATATAAATTTAGTTTGATGTTCGTTTGTTTTACATGACCCGACCCGACCCGATACGAACCGATTTTTTTACTCATATAACTAGGGGCCTAAAATTTTTAAAAATGTTCCGCACCCCCATGGAAAAATTCCTGGGTCCGCCACTGCTCATGTGCTGCATATCTGTGTATGTGTGTTTCAAGCCGAGGATCTCTCGGAAAGCAGTCTCTTCACCTCATAAATAGAGATAAAATTTATCTACATCTCACCCTCTCTGAAGGGGTATGGTCCCAGATCTCGCGTCAGCATCGACCGCGAGTGACCATTACCCTTATCAAAACCCCCACTAGCTAACAACCTACATGTATCCGTGCGGGAACGCGCCGACACAGTGGTTGAATCCAACCTGCCCAATGATGGAGGAGGACTTACCTGGAATATGAGAACGGTATAGTGATGCGGCTGGCACCGCATCTGGTGTATGAAAACGAAAGCGTTCACAGCGATGCGGCCTAGCACCGCATCCAGTGAACACTTCTATCAATACAAGGGAGCTGGATAACAACAACAGTCACCACGGACGACGATGCGGCTTGGCACCGCATCTCGCGTATTTCTTGATCAAAGAGTGAGACGCCGGAACGTCTACAGTTACCGCAAACAGCGATGCGACCCGCACCGCATCCTGTGCACTCAGCAAGTGGGACTGACACCACAGAGCAAGTAGCACCAATGGCAGCCGCCTGTCAGGTCTACGTAAGCGACAGACTGACGTGGCGTCACCTCCACAGCCGACATGCCTGACACACCTGCAAAGGTGCAACATGCCGTCAGTCTATCCATCCACCTCCTCCTTCACTCCTCTGCTATAAATACCAACCCCAAACCAGGTTTGAGGTATCTCTTCACAACTCTCTCACTACTACTACTATCATACTTTGCTTCCCAAGCAGACTACTGATTCTCACGCCGGAGAGTGATAACAAGGAGCATCCCCCACCCCATCCTCCTTATTACGAGTCACGGTTTGTTTCCTTGTGCAGGAGATCAACCGGCAGGCGATCCAGCCAGCGATCCTCGAGAGGAAGGGAATAACCCTTCTTGACGAGACCAGTGTGTTAACCCTGCCCGGTTAACCATTGTTTCATCACTCTCCGTACCTCTCCGTACCCTGTCAATAGACATGACGTGAATAAAAAGCAAGGGTATAGTTTGCACATCTCTTAGAAAACCAAGGTGCCTTTTTGCAATTCACTAAAAATCAGAAAACCAGTCAACATTATTACGACTACTTTTTCCGACGCTCTCTCCCTCCACCGATGGCGATTCCGGTAACTTCAACCGTACTAATCGCCGTCGTGATAACCCTATCTACGATGGCGCACTTGACGGAATCAAGCAGCGACAACAACCGCATATTCTCACCGTGCGCCGATGCAACCGTAGAAAAGTCCGACGGTTTCACTCTCGGAATCGCTTTTGCGTCGAGATCTGCGTTTTTCTTCAACAAATCTGTTCAGTTATCGCCGTGCGATCGGAGGCTCTCTCTGTCTTCTGCGAACTCACAGCTGTCGGTTTTCCGACCTAAGGTCGATGAGATATCTCTCCTCACCGTCAATTCCAGTAGCTTTTCGCCGGTAATTTCTCATCTGCTGTTTGTATTTGTGATTTTTTTGATTAGTTAGTGTAGAGATATTAGATCTGTGTTTTTAATTCAGTTGTTGAGGTTCCGGTGGCGTGATGGACACGGTAAACCTAACGAGAACGGATAATTTGTTTTCCGTTGTCTAGATAATTGAAATAGTTTAATGAGTAGATAGGAATTTAGTATGCTAGATTGAAGGTTATTGAACATAGGTCATGTCTGTCACGAGAAGTCTTGTAAGATCTGTGTTTCGAATTCAGTTGACGAGATTCCGGTGGTGTGAACTGTGAAGGACACCGGTAACCTAAGAGAACGGATAGTTCGTTTTTGTCGTCTAGGATTGTCAAATCACTACTTGCTAATAGAGATAATTTAATCGAGTAGAATGTAATTCGATATGATAGATCAGAGGTTATTGCATATAGGTCGTGTTTCTCATGAGAAGTCTCGTTAGGATTTATGAATCATGTTAGATTTTGTGTTTCTTTTAATTAGAAATTTGACATTGTTGCAGCAAGGAAAACAAATGGTTGTGATGTTAGTGTTTTGAGGCTGTAATTACCATTACTGGTTGTTAATTAAGATGATAGAGATTAGTGAAGACATGTAATATTCTTTGCTTTCTTTGAAAATTAAACTGAAATGCACTGGCGAAGCTTGATATTTCCGACCGGGGGGTCGAAAACTTTTATACCCAAAAATTTCTATATAACAGGGGTCGAAAATGTATACACCCTAAAATTTCTATACAAAAACTACATACTCTCCACTACTGATCGAAAAATTCGGGGGTTCGGCCGTCCCCTCCCGCCCCCTCTATGCTGCGCCCCTGCTGAACTGAGCAGTTCCTTCTAGAACGATATGAAAATATTCTTTGCTTCATTTCAAATAGTATCCAAGCAATTGGATATGAATAGTGAGTGGAATATTGATTTGGTTACTGGTTTGGCTAACTGAATTCAAAGTTGAATATGCTATATGCCTATATCCAATGCATTTACCTATCTCTTACATGATTGGCCAACTTGTGTAGAATATAGCAATGAAAGTTCTATGTTTGTTCTGTGAGAAGCATATGCATACAATGTATCAGTATGTTTTAGGATTTTACATGTAAGTTATGATTTTGTTCTTCTGACATAATCAAAGAAGTATACTCTTGAATGTCTCCCACGAGACTTGAACCCCCTAACATGTACATTTTTGGGGATGAAAGGAACTGTTTGATATCAATCAAGCTAGACCTTTATGGTTCATTGGTACTAAGTTGTAACAGGGAAATACATGTGATATAGCATTATAGCCTTTTGAAGCCTTTATGGTTAATTTTATGATTAACAATGGGAAATTAGTAACTTTCCTTCACAACCGAGTATTGAGCTCCTACATTCTGCTTTGGTTATCTTTCTATTGATTATGATGCAAGTTCAAGTTCAACGTATCCCCTAATTGTTCCTTCCCGACTTTTTGTTTCTTTTCCAGAATCATCATACAATGCGTTGTGTATATGTGCTTCATTGAGCTTGGCACATCAGCACGCCGCCTTTTTTATATGTAAAATTGTTGGTTTAGTTGAGATTAGGGTCACATTACCGCACATTTATAAAGTTATTATGATCATATAAAACATTTGAGTATTTGACACTGCAGGATTTATACGGTGGGTACATGGTGGCCTTTGCTGGTAGAAAATACGCTGCAAGGTCTCTCCCTGCTTTCGTTGCAAACAATACATACATCGTCACAAGCTTTACACTGGTAAGATAATTTAATAACAGTCTTGTAATCAAAGCTAAATGTCACATTCTTATAGAAAATATTGGACAAAATGGGTTTCGTGTCTACTCAATGGACTCTGCCCATTTCAACATGTACAAAACAATTGTCTTTTGACCCGTTACTCAACGCACTGGTTTTTTGTCATAGGTTCTTGAATTTCAAAAGGGTAGGCTACAGAATTTATACTGGAAGAGAGACGGGTGTTCTTCGTGTTCGGGCAAAAGCAACTTTGTGTGCCTTAACAATCAAGATTGTGCAATGAGAACCAGTTCTTGTAAGACGAAAAACGGAAATGTCGACTGTAGCATCGGAATACAACTTGCATTTTCTGGGACAGATAAACATGCATCTGTTTTCAATTCATGGTATGAAGTCAAAAACCTTCGACAATACTCGCTTTTTGGTTTGTACAAAAATCTTAAGGGTTCTCTTACTAACCAATACAACAGCTTTTTTTAACTTTGTGTGTGTGTGTGTGTGTGTGTGAATGTGAGTGTCCAATTTATTCATTTTTTTATTTTATAACAATGTATTAATTTGTGGGGTTATTGAAGACATGAAGATGTGATATTGTATATGGTATTTTGTCTTTATTAGTTAACTTGCATTATTTTTGTCCACGACAAAAAGATAATTTTTATTGATGTCGAAAATTTTATACATTTAAAATAATGGTAAGGAGTGGCGGAGGTGGATGGGGTTGGATGAGGTTAACACCATGTGGACGAAAATTATTACAAAAGTGAAAATACAAGTATTGTTTTAGCAATTTTTAAACTAATGGTCTATAATGATTATTTTCAATAAACATATATATGGAGAAAAAAACATAACTCAAAATATAACGACGGTTAACCATTTTCTTTGAAGAATTAAAAAGAGTTTAACCCAAAAAAGGAAAGAAAGAAATGGAGTACTGACAAGGAAACTTGTGTCACATATTATTTCATTTAAGCCTGCATATTTTGGATGCTTAAACATCTTAAATATCAAACTTTTAAGTTTAACTATGTATACTATTATAAAAAGGAGAAGTGATGTACTGAAACGTAATTTTACATCATGTACAAATTTTATAACAACATGTACAAGAGAATAGTAGCGGGTAAAATTAGAAGTTCCATTATATTTTAAGACGCCATAGGGTTAAAATGGAGAAATCTTCCTCTAGCATTTAAGATGGAGAATCCCAATGATCAAAACCGTCCGAGTGAAGAGGATGCTTGGTGTTCTCTCATGTTGATAAATCACGGATCAAATCGCCTCCCCCTTTCAGGGTAACCGGGTGAAGAAGACGACCAGTAAACCAAACCACTTGCACCCGTTTCTGCCGAGTTCGAGTTACAGTCCAATGAAACATTTTCGCTCTCTTTCTCTTCCAAACATCCGGCTCTCACAGTGTATCGCCTGAGGTATGCAACCGTCGCAGTCGTGAAAGAATCCCAGTTCAACATTTCCTGTGAAGGCTAGGATTCCGGCGATTGTTAGGGGTTTTGATTTTGTAAATAATCAGGTAACCCTCTTGATTTTGTGGTTTATGATGTTAGCATGTATTTTGCATTAAATTATGTAATTATTCATTTTAATTCATAAATTGCAGAAAAAAATTAGGTTCACCAAATTAGAAAAAATGCATAGAGTGTTGATTGGGTTACAAGCTAGCATGAACACAATGCAAGAAGATATTATTAGTGCAGTAGTACCATTATTAAAGCGGTTATCACTCACTGTTATTGGATTAATAGTTGCTCACCGCAAAACACAAATAATCCCCAAAGCAACATTTAAGTTGTTAACCAAGTTAGGATTGGCTCTGTTTTTACCATGCCTTATATTCATCGATTTAGGCCGATCGATTACGCTGCGTAATATTTTTCTCCGGTGGTTTGTTCCTGTGAATGTGGTAGTTAGTATGTTGTTCGGGTTCTTGTTGGGTGTTGTGGTTGTGTTGTGTCGGCCGCCGCCGCAGTTTAGGAGTTTTATGATCATTATGACCGCGTGTAGGAACACGGGGAATCTTCCGATTGCGATACTGGGCTCACTTTGTCATAGTGAGGATAACCCGTTTGGGCCGAATTGTCACCAACGAGGTGTTGTGTATGTGTCGATCGCGCAGTGGATATCAATTGTTTTTGTGTATACTCTTGTTTATCATATGATGGAGCCTCCGGTTGAGTATTATGAGATTGTCGAAGAAGAAAATGTTGAAAGTTGTGGCGGTGGAGGTGGTGGTGGTTTCGGGCCTTTGGTTGTTGAAGCCGAATGGCTGCTTGGTGTTGATGAGACCGGAATTTCAACGAAACCGTTTAAAGATTATTGGCGTAATGAAAATGACGAAGAAATACAAGCAATTGAAAACAGAACGGAACCCATAAGTTCGAAAATGGTTAAGAAGGTTAGACATGTTGCGGAAAAGACGCCAATCAAGAACATATTTCAACCTCCGACAATAGCGTCTCTGCTAGCTATAATCATCGGCTCGATCCCTCATGTGAAGTCTTTTGTTTTTGGACGTGACGCACCGCTTAGTTTCATAACCGACAGTTTGGAGATCTTGGGTGGGGCCATGGTGCCTTCGGTTATAGCATGAATCATGACAGTGCATTGCTATGTGAATTTTTTATGATTTATATTTTTTTATAAGTCATGATAATGTTGTTTCATATTTGATTTGTTGTTTTTAGGTGATATTGATGAGTGGGCTTAGCCCAAATGCTTTACAGGAGCTTTCATCTAAAAGAGATTACGAGGACCGAATTCCCCATTTTTGCAATATGCTTTGATTTACCCAAGAGCTCATAAGTGTACCTTCCAGCCAAATATAAAACCACTCGGTTGGCGTTCAGTGATGATATTCTGGTATATATTGTTGATTGATGCTTTTCTATTCAAACTCAACAACTTTCATGTAGTTAGATAACCTCAATTTTACTCTACAGAACTAGGCATGGTAAACGGGTCGGGCCGGGCGGGTTTGGGTTGCGGGTCAGAATGGGTAGTTTAAAAAAGGTTGGCTCAATAAGGGTTATTTTTGTTCGGGTCGGGCTCAAGTGCTTAACCCAATGCTTGACGTGTAAGCAACTCCGAGCGTGTGAAATTGGAGAAAACGAAAATCAAAAGGCGCACACAAAGAAGAAAGAAACTACGGTTACCATTGACAAGAAACTTCTGCAGGTATGTCGTTTGAACTATTTACTTTATTTCATTTGTTAACTTATATATATATACACACACATTTATGATTTTGATGTGCCCTTGCTTGTTTGTTAACATGCTTTTAGGTTTTTTGACGGAAATCGATTGGGCTACATCTGGGTAACTTGAGTTAATAATTAATATTCACCATCTTCTCATGTGAACAAAGCAATGTCTTAATACCATTTAATTTATACGTATTTGCAGGTTGAAGATTTACGACTGACCCTGCATGCATCGGGAAACTGCATGTCTCACAGAGATGTCAAGGTAATAATTAGTCAACCCTATGAAAAATCCACTGGTTTTGACCGAACCTGTTAGGTGTTTACGAGTAGATTCATCCGTCTCTTTCCTTCATTTGTTATCCTTATCTATTCAGGAACTTGTACAAAGTGCATTGCTGGAGAGCAACAATGGGAGGGATGATCGTATTCTCTACAGTAAGCTGGTGAAGATGACTGATATCTGAACTGTAAGATGCTGGCATTTTAGTAAATTCTTCTTCATTCTTGAATGGCATATTTCTGATTAGAGTAACTTGTGATCATTCTTGAATGGCATATTTCTGATTAGAGTAACTTGTGATAATATAATATACCTAACAAAGATTATTATACCAAATAGGGAGGGGCTCATGCGAGAACCACCCTAATTGTGAGAACCTTGAGAACCAATGTGAACACAACCTAAAATAGCTAAAAAAACCTAAAAAAACCTAAAAAAACCTACCCCCCCCCCCCCAAGCTAAAATGCTAATAACTAAACCCCTAAAAAAATCTAAATTTTTTTTTTTTTTAATATTTTTATGCTCAAATCGCTACTTTTAGTGGCCAAATTTTTTTTTTTTTTAATTTTTTTTTTTGCTTCGAAAAGTAGCGATTTTTATATAAAAAATATTAAAAAAAAATTTTTGTGTGATTTTTAGCTATTTTTAGGCATTTTTGGTGTGTTCACATTGGTTCTCGCGGTTCTCACGATAAGAGGTGGTTCTCGCATGATCTTCTCCCATACCAAATATACCCATATCCTCATGGCCGGCAAAGCTTATATACTGTATTTACTATCTTGCAAAGCTTAAAGCTGATTTCAAGATGTACATGTTCGTTTTACATGCCAATTTAAAATTGTATTACTTACTGACTCTTTTTCATGATTTATCAAAGCTCGTATTTTCTCTGTCAAGATACAAGGCAGTTATTGATGCTTATTTAGATGAAGGAGATTTTAGTGGTCGGCGTTTTGGTGAAATGGTGGTAAGTGGCGTTCAACTTCAAGATGCATCAATAGAACATGGCATGAAGAAACCTCTTTCAACTTCACTAACTTTGTTGTTTACAGTTTACATTGACTAAAGGCTCTACTCCCTCATATCAATGCTTCCTTCCTCTGCAAAGTTTACGGCGCCTGGATGTAAGCAAAACAAAGCTCATTTCACTCCTACGCTAAGTGTACCACGTTGTTTCGATGAAAGCTACGTTCAGGAAATCGTTGAAAAAGCACCTCAGGTATTCATTCTATTTTGATTTTCCTGTATGAACACGGGGGGTTCTTAAGCATAGATGATGTTAAATCAATGATTTCTCTCTCGTTTGATCGAGTTTCTAGGGGCAGTCTTTTTATATCTGTTACGGATTTGATGAGTTGTGAGCTTGACTTCAAAGAAACTTCTATATTTGTTATCGTTTGTGATTAACTTTTGTTTTTGTCTATGAAGTGTTCGATGAAATGCACCAATGGGCTTTCTATTAAAAATATAAAATTATTTGAGTAATTTATTTTTGAAACAGGTTTACTAACAATGGATCTTCGTTTTGGCGATGTCATTGATGACGTGGCTCGATACTTTAAGGATGCATATGACAAAGTGAGTAATTAAAATTTATTTTCAAATAGTTTTAGTTAAGAGTTCATTGGACTAAATCTTGCCATTTTCTCTTGTTTAACCCAATATTTTGGAAGAAACTTGCACCATACAAGTTTGTTGAAGGCATGATTGACAGAACAATTGAGAAGCTATGGCCTAACAATCCAATGCTGGCATGCGATAGTTCCTGCCAAAGGATTCGAATAAACATCGGTGAATATCTCGAAGCTGACAGGGATGAATTGTACCATCTGGACTATTGTGGTAGAAGCTTTTTTTTTTATTATTTCTTTTTGGAAATTATTTGTTTGTTGGTAGTTTGGTTGCTATAGAAATATGGCTGTGTATGTGGTGGATTTGAGTGTAAGTTTTGGTTACTTAAACCCAAGGATTCGGTATTTAGGATTATGTTGAATTTGAAGTTGTTTATATTGAATGTAAGGAGTAGCACTGAAATGATTTCAGGACCAGAATGTTAGTAGAAAGTAGTATACCTTACGGGTATAGTAGATGTGAAGTGTTGCGGGTAAGTTTGTGATATGTTTACGCCGCGTATTATTTACTCCGCCGCAACGCGCGGGTCTCCCACCAGTGGTTTATTAATTATTATTGTGGCTGGGTTAATATAATAATAAAAAAACTTTATCTTATTGAATTATCAAGATTCATAAATATTTTCACTTCTTGTTTTAACAGTATTGCTACAATTGAATTATCAAGATTCATAAATATTTTCACTTCTTGTTTTAACAGTATTGCTATAATATATCTTTAGGTAGCATTACATGAGACCATTTACAATGGATCCTCTATATATTTGTGAGTGAGTTACTTAGAGCATTCACGTTCCTCACCTCATCTTCAATTCTATAATGGCATTAAAAATCACTATATTTCTCTCTTTTTTTTTTTCAATTAAATACAGTAATATTTTTATACCTTTGTCATTAACTTTTTACTCTCCAATCACCACTTTCAAAAGATATTAAAAAATTAAGAGTAAATTACGTTTTTGGCCCCTGTGGTTATGTCAGTTTTACTATATTAGCCAAAAATAAGAATTTTTAACGTATCTGCCCCCATGGTCCCTCTATCTAACCATTTTGACCCCTAATTCTAACTAAACCCCAACTCTGGTTAACTTCTTGGTCACATGGGTTGCACATGATGGGTAAAATTGTAATTTCCCCTCCCCTTAAAATCTGTTCTATCTTCTTCTAACATTAGAAAACCCTAAACCAAAAACACAAACAAATCTTTATCAACTCCTCAGTTCTTCACATCTCAAACACACCTACACATGAAACACTCTCCTGCTCACCCTCTTCTTTCTCAATGAAGGCCAGCAGCCGACCGGCGAGACCATCGGCGGCAAGCCGGCGACCACACTCCTCCGATAACACCCACACCTCCCCCGTACCCCCGTTTTCCGACGACAAAAATCGAAGAGAGAGAAGGCGACAAGATGATTAGGCGCCGCCGCTCACGGTGGCGGCAAAGGAGTCGACGCCGTTTGTTGAGGCTCCTCCGACGAGATTCACGGTGAACACCCATCCCCCTTCCTCAGTTTCCTTTATTTTTTCAGAAAAATTGATGATGATGATGGGTGACAGTCTCTGTCTACCTGAAAACCGCCCGCGTTAGGGCAAAATCACCGCTCTCTACACCACCACTCTCAACCTAATCATCATAACAACTTCACCGGAGACGAAGGTGTGATCTGGGTTTGAAGATCTGAATCTGTTTTCTTTTTTCTTTTCTTTCTTTTTTTTTTATTTTTGAAGTAGATTTTTCAATAATTGTGGTTTGATTTGAAATTATGAATGATAGTTGTGGATTGGTGTTTTTATTATAGTAGGATTTGAGATTGAAGATTAAGTGATTATTTATTAATCTGTTTTTTTTATATATTCTTGTTCTGGGTTATGCACCTTGGGATATTAGATTTTATTTTGTAAGATTTGTATTTTGTTATGTGGATTTTCATCTTCAGATTTGTATTTTGTTATGTTTTTTTTTTTTTTTTTTTGACAATTTTGTGTTAGGAATTTAGGGGGTGTTTGGATGTTGTTTATGTGGGGATGATGATGATGATGATGATCTGGGTTAGATTTTGTGTTTGAAGTTTATGTGGGGATGATGATGATGGTTGAAGATGATGATGTTCGTTAAAGATCTGGGTTAGATTTAATTGAAGATATGGGGATGATGATGATGATGGTTGAAGATGAAGATCTGGGGATGATGATGTTTGGTTGAAGATCTGGGATTTTTTTACAAAGTCATTAAAAGGGGGAGGGGAAATTACAATTTTACCCATCATATGCAACCCATGTGACAAAGAAGTTAACCAGAGTTGGGGTTTGGTTAGAATTAGGGGCCAAAATAGTTAAATATAGGGACCATGGGGGCAGATACGTTAAAAATTCTTATTTTGGGCTAATATAGTAAAACTGACATAACCACAGAGCCAAAAATGTAATTTACTCAAAAATTAATATGGGTGAAAAGTGTTCCCTAAAATATACAGATGAAAAGTAATATTTTTTTCTCCTCCATTCACAACCACTTTTTATAATATGCAGAATTCACTCACATAAATATGTAGAATAGGATGTGAATGTTTTTATATTATAAGGGATGATTGTGAGTCATTTTTAGTTGTGAGTGGATGAGAGAAAAAATGTTACTATTAATCTCTAAATATACGAGAAGCATTGTTTGCCCCTATAAATTTTTTAATATTTTTGAAAGTGGTTGTGACTCGAAGACAGAATCTGTAATGATAAAGGTATAAAAAATATTGTTTAATTGAAAAAAAAAAAGAAATAAAAAATAGTCATTTTTAATGTAATTGTAAAAATTGGGATAAGGGATTTGAATGTCAATAACGGAGGAATAAGACCATGTGTAGTGGGGCGTTATTTTAAAAAAAAAAAATTGAAAAAAACGCCCCAAAACGCCCCTCCCCCACTACACTAGGCGTTTTAGGGCGTTATATTTTGAAAAATTAGTTTTAGGCGTTTTATTTAAAACGCTGATTTGGGTTGTTGAAAGGTTTGACCCACCAATCATGAGAGAGCTACCCACATGGTGTCCCTGACAACTTTTTGACTTTGATTTAATTAATGAATTTCGTGTGTGTGTGTTTTTTTTTTATTAAAAATAATATGGCGTTATTGGAATAATGCCCCACTACACCACTTTATGCTATAATGTCCATGCTGACTGGGATGACACGTGTCGGATAATGCCCCATGGTGGAGGCATTATAACAATTTACCACTACACATGTTCTAACGAACGATATTGCATTCAAAGCACTAAATCATTCTGCATTTATGGTATAGATATTTATTTTCCCAATGGGATGTCGAAAGATTTTTTTTTTTGAAACTTAAAATTCATTCACAATAGCAGCACCTACCAAAAGGCAGGGAAACACTCCAACAAACTGGTTACAAATTCATCATATACAAGGGTATTAGAAATGTCACAATCTTTTTTTTTTTTTTAAGGAAAACTTCATTAAGAACAGGCCGGCCTGACCAAAAAACGCAGAATCGCACCAAAAACACTTACATCATATACAAAGGATAGTTATACCAATCTCTCCAAACAATATCCCTATACTTGGATCTATATTTTAACAAAAAAAAATCCTAGAGATCTTAATTCCCCAAAAATATCGTTACTGTCTCCTCTACCATTTGCGAAGATCTTTTTGTTTATAGCTTTCCAAATACATCAAACCACAACCATAAAAATCCCACGAACTATCTCTTTGGTCTTCTTGTCCCCACCGGCACTTTTATGATATTCAATGATATCCTTGAAGGAGAACGCAAAAAACGGAGGAAGTTTAGCCCAAGAACAAACCCGATTCCACACTCTAATCGAAACGAAACAAGAAGTGAAGAGATGATCCACGTCTTCATTTGCGTCCCCGCAAAGAGCACAAACAACCGAATCGCTGTTAATGTTTCTTCTGCCCAAATTTTGTCTAGTCGGGATACGATCCACTGCTGCCCTCCACACGAGGATGTTGCACTTGGCCGGGACCCACCCGCAACTCTTAGCCGACAAAACGTCTTCCTCGATGACGTTACCCATCACCAACTTTTTAAACGATTTAGGGGAGAAGTGACCTGAAACATCCGGCTTCCATTTCCAAATATCCTTCACCAAAGACGTAAAAAGCCCACCCAACTCTTTCGAACAATCTTCCAACTCAGAGATTTCATCCGATGATGCAGGAGGTCTGATCCACACCTAATTTTTTACGTCGGCTCCTCCCTCCGCCGGAATCCGATCACGAACCAAACACGATTTATGTTTTTCAAGAGTGAACAACCTAGGCCATTTGAACATAAGAGGAGAGTCTCCAAACCATTGATCAATCCAAAATCGAATACTACACCCATCACCCACAATCCCTTTAATGGCAGTGAACCCGCTTCCCGCCCACCAAGACTTTAGATTCCATAGACATTATATTTTTCCAAACACCCGTCAAAACATGATTGGAAGGCAGACTAGACCATTTTCTTCTTTTACCATGACACGCCAGAACGACCCTTCTCCAAATACTCTCTTCTTCCACCCTATATCTCCGCATCCACTTAGCCAGAAGAGCTTCATTCACCAATTTCAGATTACTGATACCCAACCCCCCAGATTTTATAGGACGAGTGACAACGTCCCACGCCACCCAATGCATCTTTCTCACCTCAACCGACCCTCCCCATAAAAAATTCCTCATCAAGGATTCCAACTTTTCTACCACTTTAATCGGCACTTTAAAGATAGAGAAGTATTCCCAATTTGTCCCTTCCTATTCTTTACAAGAATTGATTTTCGGTAATTGAAAGGTATTCTAAATCTAAATATTTAACTAAGGCTATAGAGTGTCATGTCGTGTTTTCCCTTTTTTTCCTGTGTGACACGTCAGGGTCATATCATTTTTTTTCCTTTTTTTTATATTTATCTCGTTTTTCCCAAAACCAAATTATATATTTAATATTCTAGATATAAATTAAAATAAATGATATGTTATAAATATAAATTAAAAAATATTTTAGTTATAAATTAAAATAAAATATATGTTTTAAATATAAATTAAAACAAAAAGAGTAAATTGCTAAAATCGTCCCTGAGGTTTGTTCACATTTGCTAGATTCATCCAAAAAATGTTTTTTTTTCTCATAGGAACCACTGATGTTTCAAAAAAGTTGCTAAATTCATCTAAAATGACTAACACTCTAACAAAACTAACTTGATAGAGGGGTAATTTAGTCATTCTTTTAATTTACCTTTTTTTAAAAGGTTATTACATGTCCCCACCGTTTTATAAACAAAACCCTAAAACCTAATTGTTGCAGTCGACCTCATCATACAGGTTAAACTATGAATGACGACTGGAGCATCTGGAGTGTTTTTTTGGGTGACTGGGTTCATATAAATACTACGTTGCCTTGATGATACCTTATTATGGTATTATTAACGTGAAAAGCATATAATTATTTTATTTATAAAAAAAATAATAACAAGCAAAGCAAAGGTCTGAATCTTTCTATACTAATAAACAAAAATTCTTTTTGGACACGTGTCATTCTCTAGTAATTTCTTACCTTTATTTTTTTATTTATCTCTTTTATTAAATAATAATAATATTATTAAACATCAATTTAACTAAATCTATTTATCTCTTTTGTTTTCATAATCTGAAATTGATTTCTTTTTTAACTTTAAATTGGACAAAAATCAAATGCTAATTACCATTCTGCCATCTTGTATCCATATGTTATTACTTCTTGGTTTACGTTTGTATGGATTTATTTAAAGTCTAGAAAAATAAATTTATTATATTATATACTATAACATAAATACAACCGCACAATAATGATTGTTAAATTTATTTATTTACTTTTAGTGTCCAACCTATTATTAATTTCTTACCTTTATTTTTTTTATTTATCTCTTTTATTAAATAATAATAATATTATTAAACATCAATTTAACTAAATCTATTTATCTTTTTTGTTTTCATAATCTGAAATTGATTTCTTTTTTAACTTTAAATTGGACAAAAATCAAATGCTAATTACCATTCTGCCATCTTGCATCCATATGTTATTACTTCTTGGTTTACGTTTGTATGGATTTATTTAAAGTCTAGAAAAATAAATTTATTATATCTTTCTTTACTAATAAACAAAAATCTTTTTTTTGACACGTGTCACTTTCTCATGCTTTCTTACTTTACTTTCCTATTTATCCATGTTAAATAAAATAATAATTTTAAACTAAAAATTAGATAAGAATAAATATTTGTTTTATTATAAATAATTTTAAATAAAAATTTAGATAAGGATACACCTTTTTTTATAAAAGATTTTGATTTACTGTATAAAAGATAAAATAATAATAATAATAATAATAATAATAATAATAATAATATTAATAATAACAACAATAATAAAAAGTAAACAATACTAAAAAACTTTTTACGGCTTATTATTTATTATATAAATTTATACTTATACAACCCGTGTAATATACGAGGTTTTAACCTAGTTATATACTACATAAATACACCCGCACAATAATGATTGTTAAATTTAATTATTTACTTTTAGTGTCCAACCTATTATTATTTTTTTTGGACGGCGTGTCCAACCTATTAGTATTTATCATTTTTTATTTTATAAATTGTTGTATATATCATTACGACATGTTTACTCTTTGTCTACGATTCGATAAAAGTTTAATTCGAATGTGTCTATATATTTGCTTTTTGTTCTTTACCATGACGAGCTGAACCACTATCGTTTGAGAAACATCGATATTTGTAGAGTATTCGTTTTTATAGTTACTATATGATAAAAGAAACCAATAAAAGGACACATGTCATTCATTGAAATCATCTAGTTTTATAAATATTTAATATCAATTAAAAGATAATTATACAATCCATATAATACATAGGGTTTATAAAGATATAACTTTTTATTGTTTGGTATATAAAATTACATGTGTTCAACCCGTATAACACATGAGGTTCTTAAAAATGTAACTTTTTCCATTATTTAATATACAAATTAAATTTACTCAACCCGTACAACACACGGGGTTCTTAAAGAAACCAATAAAAGGACACATGTCATTCATTGAAATCTTTCTATCTTTCTATATACTAATAAACAAAAATCTTTTTTGACACGTGTCACTTTCTCATGCTTTCTTACCTTACTTTCCTATTTATCTATGTTAAATAAAATAATAATTTTAAACTAAAAATTAGATAAGAATAGATATTTGTTTTATTATAAATAATTTTAAATAAAAATTTAGATAAGGATACACCTTTTTTATAAAAGATTTTGATTTACTGTATAAAAGATAAAATAATAATAATAATAATAATATTAATAATAACAACAATAATAAAAAGTAAACAATACTAAAAAACTTTTTACGGCTTATTATTTATTATATAAATTTATACTTATACAACCCGTGTAATACACGGGGTTTTAACCTAGTTATATACTATAACATAAATACACCCGCACAATAATGATTGTTAAATTTAATTATTTACTTTTAGTGTCCAACCTATTATTATTTTTTTTGGACGGCGTGTCCAACCTATTATTATTTATAATTTATATTTTATAAATTGTTGTATATATCATTACGACATGTTTACTCTTTGTCTACGATTCGATAAAAGTTTAATTCGAATGTGTCTATATATTTGCTTTTTGTTCTTTACCATGACGAGCTGAACCACTATCGTTTGAGAAACATCGATATTTGTGGAGTATTCGTTTTTATAGTTACTATATGATAAAAGAAACCAATAAAAGGACACATGTCATCATTGAAATCATCTAGTTTTATAAATAATTAATATCACTTAAAAGATAATTATACAATCCATATAATACATAGGTTTATAAAGATATAATTTTTTATTGTTTGGTATATAAAATTACATTTGCTCAACCCGTATAACACATGAGGTTCTTAAAAATGTAACTTTTTTCATTATATAATATATAAAATTAAATTTACTCAACCCGTACAATACACGGGGTTCTTAAAGATATAATTTTTTTTATTATTTAATATATAAAATTACATTTATTCAACCAATGTAATAAACGACATTTTTAAATATATATTGTTTTATTATTTGGTATTTAAAATTGCATTTATTCAACCCGTGTAATAAACGAGATTTTTAAAGATATATTTTTTTTATTATTTGGTATATATAAAATTACATTTATTCAATCTGTGTAATACACGGGGTTCTAAACTAGTAATGTTATTAAAAAAATACGGTAGTTGAATTTATCTAATTATTAAATTCTTTAAACGTAATTATTTATAAGATTAGTTTTTAAATTTGCTCTACACATATAAAAATTTGTATTTAAATAAAAACAATTAGATAATATTTTACGAGTGTCAAATATTAATGTTTTGATTTTGATCTAGAACACATCTTGATGTTAGAATCCCCTATATTTTGATTGCATGCTGATCGAATTCATGAGTTTTTCAGGTTCTCTTGTAAAGTTCTTGAAAAGAATGAAAAGTGTTTATTCTTTTCATTTAATTTGAACAATTTTTTTATACTTAAATACAATTTTTTTTATACTCAAATTTCAATCCAGAAGTTCAAATTTCAATCTTGTTCTCTAACATTCCAGATGCTCCAGTCGTCATTCATTGTTTAACCTCTATGTTGAGGTCGACTGCAACAATTAGGTTTTAGGGTTTTGTTTATAAAAGGGACGGAGCATGTAATAACCTGTTAAAAAAAGGGGGTAAATTAAATAAATTAAAAGGATGACTAAATTACCTCTCTATCAAGTTAGTTTTGTTAGAGTGTTAGTCATTTTGGATGGATTTAGCAACTTTTTAAAAACCTCAGTAGTTCCTATGAGAAAAAAATTTTTTTGGATGGATCGAGCAAATATGAACAAACATCAGGGATGATTTTAGCAATTTACTCAAACAAAAATAAACATCAGCAAAAAAAAACTTGCAGCACTCTTCCTTCTTCCAAAACACAATACCACACACACAAACACAATACATACACACACACATGAAAAGTAAAAAGAAAAAAAGCCATTCCCAAATTTCCTCGTGAATCGGTAAGGGGTCATCATTTACCGGGGTAAAAAACTCACTGGAAGGGGAGACGATGTTCCTGGATGGAGACGGGATTCACCGAGCCCTCCCTGGCTTCAACACCGACACCGAGTAGCCTAATAATAGTGTTGGTTGAACTATGTGATACATAGCATTTTTTTGGGCATGGGGATTAAACACATTTCCTCACTATGTTAGAAATAGAGTAAACTGCAATATGTGTCATTGAGGAAAGAGCCCGCTATGAACTCGTGTCCCCAAAATGAAAATTACCCAAAATGAAATTTTTTTTGCCTGAGTACATTTTCTTTAAAAAAGCGCTACATATTGAGTCACTCCCGTTAGTTTAATCATTATAATCGTGTGAAATTCCCATTTTACCCCCGAATCTTAATTATGAAAATACTATTTTACCCCTGATAGTTATTATTATTATTATTATTATTATTATTATTATTATTATTATTATTATTATTATTATTATAAAAAATATCGATCAGGCCATTTTTCATCACATCCAGAGCAATAAAATTCAATGAAACCCTAATCCGCAAATCCCCAAATCACAACAGCCATGACTAGGGCCGTTCAAACCGCTCGCCGTGTGACAACCGGTAATTTACGCCCTTAATTACGTGATTAACAGGCGATTAACACGATAATAAATAGTGCTTACGATGCTAATTAACTTAAACAGGCCCTTGGAGTGCCCAGAAACGTTTGTTCAGCTATACAGTGCGCGTGTGGTGATTTACTGAAAATCTGCTGAATATTACGCGACAACGGACTGATACCGTGCAAAATACAGACGGCACCGACATATATGGACGTTACACGAATATTTTATGCTCATGGAGTTTGGGTCGCGATACCGGGTCTCGTAGAAATTACGGACCACTTACACATGAGATGGGCTTGTGGGCCCTAGGCCCAAGCCCAAAACCCACAAGCCTAAACCTGCATATAATATAGATCCTTACTACAAGACTTTCTTGTAAATCTTACCAAGATCTCTATAGATCTTATAAAATCTTGCCAAAATTTAAACAAATCTACACAAAGGATCTTGATTCAAAAGGGTAAAATATATTACCTGAATGTAATGTAAATACACAATAGACATATATGACACTTTGATCTATAAATAAAACCCTTTCCTGCCTTTCTTTCTCACTCGATACACATGAAACAAAAACACCAAACACACAGACTTTAAGTCTGTCTCTCTCCCCTCTCTCATTCTATACATATACAAACCTCACACTCTCTCTTTTACTCACAACTTGAACAGCAGACAACATAATCCTTCTCATCCCCCTCTCTCTCGATCATATATACACTAACAACACACATTTACATCTCTCTCACCCTCTGAAGAATCGGCCAGCAACCACCGTGGCGGTGGCGGCGCGTGGCGGTGCGTGGCAGTTCTCCGATCAGGCGACCCCCTATTCTTCTCCCTGTTCTACCGGTTGTACACCTTTTTTTTTCGAACAACAAAACGAGCCACCACCACCATTGTTCGGTGGTGGTGCGGCGATAAAGACCGAGACGAGAGAGAGGGAGAGACTGAGAGAAGGAGATCGAGAAGAGAGAGAGGGAGAACCAGCGGAGGTGGTGGTGACCGGTGGTCCCCGTCTCGGACCGGTGGTCCTTTACTCGGACCGGTGGTCGACACTTTTATCCAGCGACTACAAATCGGGAGGAGAGAGAGAGGAACGAGATGAGGAGAGAGAGAGCGACGGAACGACAAAGAACCACCGGCGGCGGTGGCGGCGCCTGTGACGGTGATGGTGTCTCCGACAAGGTCCGGTGAGTGAACCGAGTAATAAATTTCGTTTCTCTTGTTACTCAAATCCGTTTGGATCTTTTTAATGGATTTTTTTTGTTTAAAAATATCAATGATGCCAGTTCTAATTCGGGTTGTATACCGGCTCGAGTATGTGTTCTGGAGCTTCGATTCAGGCGGGTTGGTCGTCTCAGCTTTGGTTCCAGTTGACTCGGTCAAACTCGGGTCAACACCGAGTCAACTCAGTCAACCGAGTCAACAGTGGTCAACAGCAGGTTCGGGTCAACAGTTTGGTGCGGTCAGCTGTGGTCAACGGCTTTGGTTCGGGTCAAGCGGCTTGGTCAGACTCAGCTTCGGATTTGGTTGACTCGGTCAAACCGAGTCAACTCGGTCAACCTGGTCAACTCAGGGTGTCGACTCAGTCAACTCAGTTGACCCGGTCAAATCAGTCAACCGTTTTGGCGTTTCGACATTAGAAATTGGTAAAGATTTAGCGGCGCGATTACTTCGTTATTTTTTTTTTATATATCGTGATAACGAGCTCGAACCAATTGATTATGATTTACGTTTGATACATATTTGAAAAAAATTGCATATAGTATAGTTGAATCTTGAAAATATAACGACAACTTGGTTGTCCGGGGCGTCCAAAAACAGAGGAAACTCTGTCCGTTTTTCGAGAAAACCCGTAAAACAAAACGAGTTTTTATTATAAAACAAAACGCGTCTTGTTTGTAAAACGACGATTATTGTTATAAAGCGACTTTTATAAAACGAGATACATATATAAAGTTTCTTTATCAACAACTTACAACTTACGAGAACAACGATATGGAAATTATTTCGACAACAAGAATAAATATAGTTATTATTATACTTATTTCAAACGAACTCGAATCCTTTTATAAATAAATATAGTTATATATTTATTTTCCAATACAAGTCGACGATTCTTTTACAAAATAAATATAACCATTATATTTATTACGCCTAGACGACGCATACGTATATTTTTGGCAAATATACACAAGACGCAAAAATATATAATACGAGTTTATTATATATTACTTTCATACGAATATTCCTTCATATCAACATACAACTTTTTAAAACGAGCTAACCAGTATAACTTCTTCGCTTATTTTAAGTTGACAATTTACCGTCATATCGTTTGGTCAACGATTCGGTAGAGCTCGATGACACGTAGTTAGTTACTGCGTTTATTTAGAAACTTATTAGATATTCCGTGTTAGGAATACTGTAGAATGCACGCTAGCAAGTCGAGCCTTGGAAACGACATCAAGAAGTCGTAAATTAGCTAGCTTTGCACGGGAATATTCAGGTGAGTTCATAACCCCACATTTTTTTACAATTTTATAAATGTTTTCGGGGTGGAAAGACATGCACTTTTTGCAAAGTATACAAGAATTATATATTTTTAAACCATGTTACAAAGAACACAAATGGTTTACGAAAAGCTTATGATTTATACCGGTTTTCCAAACAAGCGTATTTTTTTGAAAATACAAAGACAAGAGTTTAAAAATACATGAGTTATGGTATGAAAATATAAAAAGCACACTTGGTGAGAACGAGTACCAAGTGTGTTGCGATATAAGAATACAAGAAAACACACTTGGTGAGAAACGAGTACCGAGTGTGATGTGATATAAGAATACGGGAAGCGCGCTTGGTGAGAAACGAGAACCAAGTAGGATGCGCTATGAAAAATGATGCGAGGAATCGTGTCACGAATAGGGTACAGAAGCACCATTAATCAACAATATACCTAGACCGCAGAACAAAAGGTTAGATCTAACGGGTGTCGGGCAGCCACACTCTCGATGAGGGCGAGTATCGAGTAGTGCTTTTGTGTCTCAGAATATACCAATTAAATGCCTAAGGTTTGGTGGCTTCCTATGTCGTGTCACATGTTAATGGCTTTGCAACCCATTAACAATCCTGATACTTACAGGAATACTTTAATTACATGAAATTCATACCATACTAAAACTTGAATTATACTTGAAGTACGTGGGGTACTCAAGAAGATTAGAATTATACATAGAGTACTTGGTGTACACATGAATACTTGAATTATACATGAAAACTTGATTTATACGTGACACAAACTATGTTTTCATTCAGAGTTTCAAGTAACTCGATAAGAAAATGATTTTAAATACATTTTCTCAACAAAACATCAAAAACCGGTTATTCAAAAAGATTTACTTCAAATCTTTTACAAACAAATTATGAACTCGCTCAACTTTATGTTGATTTTTCGCATGTTTCTTTCTCAGGTTACATTTCAAAGTTAAGGCACGGTTGGAATAGGAGAACCATGAAGAGTCGAGTACTTAGTGGCGTTCAATTTCCTAAAAGACTTAGATTGTTTGCTTCCGCTGTGCAATGAAGATACCAGTCCAGTCACGCCAATGCTCTGATAATTTCGGGGTGTGACAGATTGGTATCAGAGCTACAGGTTACAGCGAATTAGGTTTCTATAGAGATACCTAGGCTCTAACCTCACTTCCCTCTGGGAACTTAGACTATTAAGACGTTGAATACATACAGAACGCATAGTACTCGAATATGGCCTCCAACCGTTGCCGAAAGACAAACAGTTAAGATTTTGTTCTTAAACATACGCCAAAGTGGTGTTTTACACGCGGTGCACAAAACAGTCGCATACAGTACACAAAACTCTGAGAGTTTAGGAAACATGCATTTAAGACCTTCGGAAACTCATGTAGAAGTTCATTAAAGGTCACCACGTAGGTACCACGTTTATTAACTCGAACAAACGTCATTTTTATGCCATCTATGCTATTTAGCCGAGCAGGTAACCTACGAAAAACGAAGCACGAGCGTGCAAAAGTACATGAAAACTCGATCAACGGAGGTTGAAGTATGTCACATACGACTATCAAGGCGATGCCTTAGAAAGGACACGATGGCGCAATTCAGCAACGACGCTAGCACGAAAACTATCGAACAGGAAGCGGCGGTTTCGCACGCGGTCCTGCAAATGACACGAGTCATGCTAAGGAGAAGACGTATGTCTCCGCATTCCCCCTATCTGAATCATGACAAGTACGCTATGTTTGACATTCCATGGTAATGTCACCTAACAACTGGTTATCACATGCAACCCCAGGTAAAGTCCTTAAATTTCTTTTATTGAAATTTCGACTTTCACACTTACTGAGTAGATTTTCGTATCTCTACTCCTCTTAATGGTCATTGTGTCACAATCATTTCTCTCAGTATAGCGAATATTCATTTGCTTCATTTCTTGAAAATTCATATGTTACGCATGCATCGTTTGTTACGCATGTGGTTTCGTTTCGAATAAAGCGTTTCATTGAAGTTCAAATATTGTTTCGCTAAATCTTATTATTGATTTGTGATTCAAATGACCCGCATTATTGAAATTGTTGGCTTCTTTGTTATCAAGTCAACACACTTTATTGAAATTTCTTTTCTTTTCAAGTTACATACATGGTTTTCGTTGTAACCATGCCGAAAGTTTTCTTGTCAATACAAGTAGTTATTGTCGGCTTGCGCCGAAGTCAAATTCAATTGTTTGAACTTGTTCATTTCACATATTCAATTCAAGACACCATATGATGTATTGAAAACATCATATTCAAATTCGTTTTAACAATCGTTTCATTGTTCTGAGTCGTAGTAGATTTGTTTGGTCTACGACTCCAATAAGTCGTTTGTTGATTTCGACACCTTGTGGTGACATTATCACTGAATTGAAGCTTGCGCTAATCTCATGCACGGATTTAATTATCTATTTATTGATTTAGATTAAATCCGATTCGGTTTATTATTGCGCTTTCATTTACTTCAAACACGGTGAACTTGTTTGATCACCGCTATTATTGAATTGTTTCATTCACTACGACACCTTGTGGCGTCGGTAGAACTTGCAGCTTGGGCTGATCATGATCGAGCGTTTCATGCAAAACTATTTCGTTTGGGCTTGTTGATTCTGAGCCTCTCCTAGCGAATGTTATTGTTTCTAACATTCATTTGCATATTGTAGACGTTCACTTGGAATTCTATTGGTTGAAATTCCTCTTTTATTGGACCCCTGTTAACTTGGTCACATTAGTGACTGTATCAGTATGTCTGGTTTCCTTTGAATTACGTAACTCTAGGGAGTTGACGTAGTCTAAATTTCGAGGACGAAATTTTATTAACAGGGGGAGAATGTGACAACCGGTAATTTACGCCCTTAATTACGTGATTAACAGGCGATTAACACGATAATAAATAGTGCTTACGATGCTAATTAACTTAAACAGGCCCTTGGAGTGCCCAGAAACGTTTGTTCAGCTATACAGTGCGCGTGTGGTGATTTACTGAAAATCTGCTGAATATTACGCGACAACGGACTGATACCGTGCAAAATACAGACGGCACCGACATATATGGACGTTACACGAATATTTTATGCTCATGGAGTTTGGGTCGCGATACCGGGTCTCGTAGAAATTACGGACCACTTACACATGAGATGGGCTTGTGGGCCCTAGGCCCAAGCCCAAAACCCACAAGCCTAAACCTGCATATAATATAGATCCTTACTACAAGACTTTCTTGTAAATCTTACCAAGATCTCTATAGATCTTATAAAATCTTGCCAAAATCTAAACAAATCTACACAAAGGATCTTGATTCAAAGGGGTAAAATATATTACCTGAATGTAATGTAAATACACAATAGACATATATGACACTTTGATCTATAAATAAAACCCTTTCCTGCCTTTCTTTCTCACTCGATACACATGAAACAAAAACACCAAACACACAGACTTTAAGTCTGTCTCTCTCCCCTCTCTCATTCTATACATATACAAACCTCACACTCTCTCTTTTACTCACAACTTGAACAGCAGACAACATAATCCTTCTCATCCCCCTCTCTCTCGATCATATATACACTAACAACACACATTTACATCTCTCTCACCCTCTGAAGAATCGGCCAGCAACCACCGTGGCGGTGGCGGCGCGTGGCGGTGCGTGGCAGTTCTCCGATCAGGCGACCCCCTATTCTTCTCCCTGTTCTACCGGTTGTACACCTTTTTTTTTCGAACAACAAAACGAGCCACCACCACCATTGTTCGGTGGTGGTGCGGCGATAAAGACCGAGACGAGAGAGAGGGAGAGACTGAGAGAAGGAGATCGAGAAGAGAGAGAGGGAGAACCAGCGGAGGTGGTGGTGACCGGTGGTCCCCGTCTCGGACCGGTGGTCCTTTACTCGGACCGGTGGTCGACACTTTTATCCAGCGACTACAAATCGGGAGGAGAGAGAGAGGAACGAGATGAGGAGAGAGAGAGCGACGGAACGACAAAGAACCACCGGCGGCGGTGGCGGCGCCTGTGACGGTGATGGTGTCTCCGACAAGGTCCGGTGAGTGAACCGAGTAATAAATTTCGTTTCTCTTGTTACTCAAATCCGTTTGGATCTTTTTAATGGATTTTTTTTGTTTAAAAATATCAATGATGCCAGTTCTAATTCGGGTTGTATACCGGCTCGAGTATGTGTTCTGGAGCTTCGATTCAGGCGGGTTGGTCGTCTCAGCTTTGGTTCCAGTTGACTCGGTCAAACTCGGGTCAACACCGAGTCAACTCAGTCAACCGAGTCAACAGTGGTCAACAGCAGGTTCGGGTCAACAGTTTGGTGCGGTCAGCTGTGGTCAACGGCTTTGGTTCGGGTCAAGCGGCTTGGTCAGACTCAGCTTCGGATTTGGTTGACTCGGTCAAACCGAGTCAACTCGGTCAACCTGGTCAACTCAGGGTGTCGACTCAGTCAACTCAGTTGACCCGGTCAAATCAGTCAACCGTTTTGGCGTTTCGACATTAGAAATTGGTAAAGATTTAGCGGCGCGATTACTTCGTTATTTTTTTTTTATATATCGTGATAACGAGCTCGAACCAATTGATTATGATTTACGTTTGATACATATTTGAAAAAAATTGCATATAGTATAGTTGAATCTTGAAAATATAACGACAACTTGGTTGTCCGGGGCGTCCAAAAACAGAGGAAACTCTGTCCGTTTTTCGAGAAAACCCGTAAAACAAAACGAGTTTTTATTATAAAACAAAACGCGTCTTGTTTGTAAAACGACGATTATTGTTATAAAGCGACTTTTATAAAACGAGATACATATATAAAGTTTCTTTATCAACAACTTACAACTTACGAGAACAACGATATGGAAATTATTTCGACAACAAGAATAAATATAGTTATTATTATACTTATTTCAAACGAACTCGAATCCTTTTATAAATAAATATAGTTATATATTTATTTTCCAATACAAGTCGACGATTCTTTTACAAAATAAATATAACCATTATATTTATTACGCCTAGACGACGCATACGTATATTTTTGGCAAATATACACAAGACGCAAAAATATATAATACGAGTTTATTATATATTACTTTCATACGAATATTCCTTCATATCAACATACAACTTTTTAAAACGAGCTAACCAGTATAACTTCTTCGCTTATTTTAAGTTGACAATTTACCGTCATATCGTTTGGTCAACGATTCGGTAGAGCTCGATGACACGTAGTTAGTTACTGCGTTTATTTAGAAACTTATTAGATATTCCGTGTTAGGAATACTGTAGAATGCACGCTAGCAAGTCGAGCCTTGGAAACGACATCAAGAAGTCGTAAATTAGCTAGCTTTGCACGGGAATATTCAGGTGAGTTCATAACCCCACATTTTTTTACAATTTTATAAATGTTTTCGGGGTGGAAAGACATGCACTTTTTGCAAAGTATACAAGAATTATATATTTTTAAACCATGTTACAAAGAACACAAATGGTTTACGAAAAGCTTATGATTTATACCGGTTTTCCAAACAAGCGTATTTTTTTGAAAATACAAAGACAAGAGTTTAAAAATACATGAGTTATGGTATGAAAATATAAAAAGCACACTTGGTGAGAACGAGTACCAAGTGTGTTGCGATATAAGAATACAAGAAAACACACTTGGTGAGAAACGAGTACCGAGTGTGATGTGATATAAGAATACGGGAAGCGCGCTTGGTGAGAAACGAGAACCAAGTAGGATGCGCTATGAAAAATGATGCGAGGAATCGTGTCACGAATAGGGTACAGAAGCACCATTAATCAACAATATACCTAGACCGCAGAACAAAAGGTTAGATCTAACGGGTGTCGGGCAGCCACACTCTCGATGAGGGCGAGTATCGAGTAGTGCTTTTGTGTCTCAGAATATACCAATTAAATGCCTAAGGTTTGGTGGCTTCCTATGTCGTGTCACATGTTAATGGCTTTGCAACCCATTAACAATCCTGATACTTACAGGAATACTTTAATTACATGAAATTCATACCATACTAAAACTTGAATTATACTTGAAGTACGTGGGGTACTCAAGAAGATTAGAATTATACATAGAGTACTTGGTGTACACATGAATACTTGAATTATACATGAAAACTTGATTTATACGTGACACAAACTATGTTTTCATTCAGAGTTTCAAGTAACTCGATAAGAAAATGATTTTAAATACATTTTCTCAACAAAACATCAAAAACCGGTTATTCAAAAAGATTTACTTCAAATCTTTTACAAACAAATTATGAACTCGCTCAACTTTATGTTGATTTTTCGCATGTTTCTTTCTCAGGTTACATTTCAAAGTTAAGGCACGGTTGGAATAGGAGAACCATGAAGAGTCGAGTACTTAGTGGCGTTCAATTTCCTAAAAGACTTAGATTGTTTGCTTCCGCTGTGCAATGAAGATACCAGTCCAGTCACGCCAATGCTCTGATAATTTCGGGGTGTGACACGCCGCTCGCTCGACGCTCGTTCGATTTGATGCTCGGTTGTAAACGAGCCGCTCTGCTCGGTTCGGTTTGTAAATGAGCCAAGCATGAGCAAAGGTCTGCTCGGCTCGAATTATTATTTTTAATTAGTACATACATACATATACATAAACACATACATATATAAACATGTATACACACACACACATACACACACACACACACATATATATATATATATATACACACAGGTAGAAGATCCTGTAAAAAGTGCTCAAAGTGTGAGAAGTGTATTCTAACACTATATATAATACTATATAACACCATATAAACACCGTATAACAATATGTAACACCATATAATACCATATAACACTTTGTAACACTATATATCATTATATAACAAATATAACACTATAGGTTGTCTGATAGCATGTCTATGATAGATGTATAGTGTTATATTTGTTATATAATGATATATAGTGTTACATAGTGTTATATGATATTATATGGTGTTACATATTGTTATACGGTGTTTATATGGTGTTATATAGTATTATATATAGTGTTATAATACATTTTTCACACTTCTCACACTTTTTACACTATTTTTACATACACAAATATAAATTAAATTTATAGTTTTATATATAACACTCTATTATATTGTGGTCCACTATATACAAATTTACAACTACATCTATTCGTACTAGCCCAATCGCACCAATAAAAAAATTAATATCAAATCTAAAAGTTAAACCCTAAACCGATAAACGACAGTCTGCTCATCGCCTTAATGTTTGATGTCGTTACCCTAAGTCGATCGTCTCCGGCTCTCAACGTCATTCTTCTTGCAATATGACTATCGCCTCGTCGACCACAACATTGTTATTCATAAGAAAAATATGTCATGAAGTGTGCTTGTTTTTAAAGACATAAAAACTTGAGACTCAACATTGTCACTATCTCTCTCAACAAATTTAAATTGTGCGACACGGTTGTCCAAATCGCTCGAAATTCGCTCGACGCTCGCTCGGAATATTTACTACTCGGAAACTGCTCGCTTGATTTGACGCTCAGTTTTAAATGAGCCGCTCCGCTCGATTCGGTTTGTAAACGAGCCAAGCACGAGCAAAGGTCCGCTCGGTTCGGCTCAGCTCGTGAACAGCCCTAGCCATGACGACCTTTTCACACAGTTATCCTCCGTCAAGGACGCCGCTTCATCCATTCGTTCTGCCGTTTCTACTCTCCAATCCTCCGTCCTTGCATCAGATCTGAAATTGCCGATCCAATCGACGGTTACATTTCACCGTTGATTTGCAATTGCCGATCCAATCGACGGTTACATTTCACCGTTGATTTGCTTCAATCGACGGTTAGAGCTCTTCGTCTGTCGAAGAAGCTTCGAGAGGTGATGACAGAGCCTGACGTGCAAAAACTTGATCTGTCCAAAGCGGCTCAGTTGCATAGTGAAATATTGCGGTCAATGTGCAATGTACAATGTGCAGATGATGAATTAAGGAATTGTTTTTGTTTTTTTTTTGTTTTTAATTCTAAATATGTTGAGATTGCTAAAATACCCCTTGACTTAACGGTCAAAATAACGGTTCCTAACGGAGGGACTCAACATGTAGCGCTTTTTAAAAGAAAGGGACTTAGACAACAAAATTTTCATTTTGGGGACACGAGTTGATAGCGAGTTGTTTTCTCAGGGACGCAAATTGCAATTTTTTCTTAGAAAATATGCATATTACACCGGTTGAATAAATAATATTAAATAGTTAATAATCAAGATTTAATTATAAAACAGTATTTCGAGAAAAAAATTGAACAAAATTGTGTATATAATTAACTTTTTAAAATTTAGAAGTAGAATACGAATGAGTGAAATAAGCGAAAAAGGGAAAAATAATTATAACAAGTGTTACAACTAGTTATTTATCACTTATAAATAAACATGACATTCGGCTTCAGATATACAATTTTAATAGATGCGATCTTGCGAAAATCCCTTTACTCTGAGCGCGTCTATTCAATTGTATACTATCTAGGGCTGCAAACGAATCAAACGTTCGACGTACAGTTCGTGAACCGTTCGGTGGGAAGTTCGTTTGTGTTCGTTCGTTTACTAAACAAACGAACACGAACAACAAATGTCGTTCGTTTAGTTAAATGAATAAACATGAACAGAGGTCGTGTTCGTTCGTTTATGTTCGTGAACGTTAGGTAACGTGTTCGTTTGTGTTCAATACTCCATTAGTGGCTTTAGTTTTTATATTTATTTAAATACTTCAAAATTTCGACAAATTAAATATCTAATAAGTGTCGGTGTATTATATATTCTGTTCATGAACGATTGTTTGTGTTCGTTTGTTTCCATTTGTGTTAATGAACATTAGTTTGTGCTGTTTGTCAATGTTCGTTGCCTAAAATTAACAAACAAACACAAACGAACACGAACAAGTTCATTTCCTTAACAAACGAACACAAACATAAAATCTCGTTCGATAAGTGTTCGTGAACGGTTCGCGAACACATATATTTCTTAACAAACGAACACGAACAAGGTCTTGTTCGTGTTCGTTCGGTTCGTTTGCAGCCCTAAATTACTATCTATAGGTCGCGCAAAATATAAAATGTATGTCGCGCAAAGTATAAAAAATAGTTTAGTTGTAAGATTATAAAGATTATTATTTATTTCTTAAAAGATAATACCGAGTACGAATTTGTAATATAATTGACACACTAATTTTTAATTAAAAAAATACTTTTGGGTAAAAGGTGTTTCATGTCAACCAATGCACCCTGCCCATTTCAACATGTACAAAACAATTGTCTTTAAACCATTACCAACTCACTAGTTTTATTGGTCATAAGTTCTTGACATCCAAAAGGGTAAGCTAAAGAATTTAAGCTAGAACTCTGGAAGAGAGACGGGTGTTCTTCATGATCGGGCAAAAACAACTTTGTGTGCCTTAACAATCAAGATTGTCCAATAATAACTAGTTCTTGTAAGACGAAAAAAATGAAAATATCAATTTGTAGCCTTCGAATACAATTTGTATTTTCTGGGACAGATAAACATGAATGTGTTTTTAGTTCATTGTAGCATGATACTATGAATCTATGATGTCAAAAGCCTTCGACAATACACATTTTTTGAAGTGTACAAAAATCTCAAGTATTTTCTTACTAGCCAATACAACTGCTTCTTTTAACTAGAATTTAATTTAAATATTTTCTTCAATTCTTTGTTTGTGTGTGAGTGTGTGTCTTGATGTTCTTTCTGTTCTCTCTCTCTTTTTTTTTTTTTTTTTTTTTTTTTTTTTTTTTTTAAGTGTATTAATTTTGTAGACATGAAGATGTGATATTGTATGTGGCATTTTGTCTTTATTAGTTCACATGCATTATTCTGTCCACGACAAAACAGATAATTTCATAGATATAGTTGTATACATTTAAAATACCCAACAAAAGGTTAGGATTTGATTGATGATTGATATTGGGGCTTGTTTAAACTTGTGACATGAAATTCAATTTTGTTAAAGTAAAAGTATATAAATCAAATAGTTGAGTTGATATTTCTTATTAATCATTTAACTCTTTATGAGTATTAAAATTAAATAAACTATAAAATAGATAACTAAAAGAGTGAATTGCAAGTTTTGTCCTATAGGTTTATACTTATTTTCAGGTGGTGTCCTTTGTGTTTAAAATTGATGAGTTTTATACTTAATGTTTTAAAATCCTGCACGTTATGTCCTTAACCCTAACCCAGTTAGTTTTTACTGTTAAATTAAATCAGACAAGGGTAATTTAGTCTTTTTACCCATATATATATATATATATATATATATATATATATATATATATATATTTTAATTAACAACAAAACAAAATATTAATAATAAAACAAAAATAAATTTAAGAAACTAAACTAATATAGTATATATTCTACTCCATTAATCTTAGCTTTGGAGTGTTGAGATTAGTTTTAGGGTGTAAGGGTGCTCCCTAAATAGGGAGTGGTAAACTTTTTCATTAGCCAATAATCTCATGTCATGTCAAGTCTCCACTCCACTTCTCATTTTGCACGCAAACACTAGGGGTGCTCAAACACATCGGGAATCTATTTCTTTTTTTATATATTTTTTATTTCTAGAAATTTTGCATTAAATAAATAAAACATATTTTAAACAAAACAACCCCACATTTAATTAATAAAATATTACATCTGCCATAAGAGTTTCGTGACCTTTCTCTCGATCTCGACGGTCAACTTTCTTTTTTCTAGAAGTACCTGTGTCTTCTAGTGCGGCGGCTTCCTTAATAAGATTTTGGAAAAAAAATTAAATTACTATCGCTTGAGGAAGAATCATCGTCTTCACTAATATCAAATGGAATGAATAGCGGTGATATGTCATCCGCCATTATTTAGAAAATAAGGTTAAATTTTTGGAATGTAAAAGAAAGGATTTGGTTGAATATAAGTGAAAAATGGTGTTGGAGTTGAGTGAAATATGTGGGTTTTAAATAAATAAAAAAAATTTTGTTTTTAAATTTCTAACGGTTACCGCCCAAGTCCCAACGTTCAAAAATTTATAACGGTCACATTTTTCTTATCGGTTAGTATTCACCGTTTTCTTTCTTGTGTCACTGATTACCGAAAGAGGGTGGCGGCCCATTGCCCGAGCGGTGAGTAGTGGTATTGAAGGGGTCACCGAAGGTGCCCCTTCCACCCTTAGGGAAAAGAAAATAATAGAAGGGCATTAAATGAATCCTACATATATTGACTTTTCTCTCCACATGCAACGCACATGCTAATTCCCCTATCAAATTTAAAACGCCCATAACTTTTTCATACGACATTTGTTTTAAAAAAAAATCACCATAATAACGAGCGTTTTTTTATTTTTAATATGAGTATGATATTACAATATAAAAATAAAATAAAAAATTTCACTTTTACTAGGTTTTCTTTATATTGTGTTAAAGGTTGTGACAATTGTGTCTTTTAACTGGGTTTTGGTCCTTACATTTTTTTACTAAGGTTTCTATACATTGTGTTATTATCAAAACTTATAACACAGTGTTAATTTGGGTTCTATTCATTGCATTTTTATCGGAACCAATAACATAATGTATGACACAATGAATCTAGATGTTATACTTGGGTACTCTATACATTATGTTATAAGTTCTGGTCATTGTGTTTATTCTACTATCCATTATGTTTTAATCTGTTGTTCATTGTGTTTTAGTCTGTTGTTCATTGTGTCTTTTATTTGCTCTCACTAATTGTGTCTTTTATCAGTCGACATCAATTGTATTTTTAGTCTACTGTCCATTGTATTTTTTAGTTTGATGCTAACTGTGTTTTACGTTATTTCCATTGTATCTTTTATCTATTGTCATAGATTTTATTTTTGGTCTACTTTCCATTGTGTTTTTAGTTTGATACTCATTGTGTATTACGTTATGTCCATTGTGTTTTTTATCTGTTGTCATCGATTGTGTTTTTGGTTTACTTTCCATTGTGTTTTTAGTTTGATACACATTATGTTTTATGTTATGTCCATTGTGTAATACGCAATTGGGTTTTCGATTTTTTTTTCTAAATATAACAATATGGTACTCATATTAAGATAAGAAGACGCTCGATTTTATGGTATATTTAAAAAAAAAACAAATGACGTATAGAAAAGTTATGGACGTTTAAAAAATACGGGAAATAGCATGTGACTTACATGTGCATAATCTTTTTTATTCTCTTTGACAAAATTACCCTTCTCACTTGATTTCTTTTGGGACACTTGTCACTCTATAGTGGCTTCTTACACTTCCTATTTTTATACTTCTTTGTAGAATAACTCAACTCTATAAATAAAAACAACAATACAAATCCATCTGCATCTCTATTTATCTCTTTCCCTCTCTCTCTCTCTACCCTTGTCTATCACCGCCACCAACAGTCACCAACTGCCACCACCACCAACAACCACCAACCACCACTCTCTTTCTCATACACATCTCCTCTCTCTCATTCTCTTACTCTCATACACACAACCTTCACCCACCACCAATCCGCCACCACCCTTCATCACCTCCACCATAGCTCCTAAATTACCGGAAACAATCTACCGCCGCCGCCAAACCCTAACCCGACCACTGTAGTCGCCGGAAACCCTACCCTACCGTCACGTCGTTGCTACTCACTGTGGCCGCCGGAGCTGCTGCCGTTGCCGCCACATCGCTTTGTTTGTTCAACGCCACACCCGTTGATCTCTGGTTTTTGAACGGAGAACATAACCATGTGTTTGATGTGTTTTTTCATTTCACCTTTTCAGGTCTATTTTTTCTTCAAATCATGTATTTATTCATATAGTTTGGTTTTATTATGAAATCATTTAGTTTGGGGGGATTTTTATCATGTGGTTGGATCAATGGTGGATTTAGGATTTGGGGATTTTGTATGGGTTTAGGTGACGTGAATGGTGAGGAAGATGGCTAGCTCAATTAAGGTGGTAGTCGGAGGTGACATGAATGATTAAGGCGCTTAAGGGTGGTGGTGGTCACCAGAGGTTTTTTAGGTGGTGTTGGTTGGGTGCGGTGGCAGTGGCGGGTGGTACGGTTGATGGTGGCTGTGGAGAGGTAGAGAGAGAGAAAAATGTTATATATAATCATTAAAATAGATTTTTTAATAAGTAAAATAAAAAGACTAATTTGCCCTTCACGTAATAGAAAAAATTAACTGGGTTAGGGTTAAAGGATATAACGTGCAGGATTTTGAAACATTAAGTACAAAACTCGTCAATTTTAAACATAAAGAATAACGCTTAAAAATGCGTATAAAGATAAAAGACAAAACGTACAATTTACTCTGACTAAAAGCTTAAAAGGTAATTTAGTCATTTTGTAAACTTAAAAAAAAACATAATGATAGTTGGCAATTATGTTGAAGCATTAAAAAGCGTTTATGTTTCCAACCCAAAATGGAATGAAAGAAATGGGGTAGAGACAAACATCACATGTTATGATTTCAGTTTAACATCTTAAATTATATCATTTGAACTTCAACTATTTTTTTTACTTATTATTGTGGCTAGGTTAATGTAATAATATTTTGACAAAATTGTATAAATCAACCTTTATGTTATACCTAAATTGCACTTTATACCTTTCACTATGAAATCGGCAAAACCCAACATTTATGTTCATCTTTTGTAACATTCTATAACCTTTACAACTAACATCGTCCAAAAACTCAGTTAAGTTACCTCACATGCTTTGCATGTGAGGGTACTATGGTCTTTTATAACATAAATGTTGATCTGTGCAAAAGATTATTTATAACATAAAGGTTGATTTGAGCAAAATGTTATTATATCTGTAATAATTTTTTTTTTCAAAAAACATTATTATTTGTTAATAGTTATATATTTATATATATAAACATATATAAAAAATAGTTTTAAATTTATTTTATAAAAATTCTGATTTTAGTATTTTTTATAAAGTAAATAATAATGACAAGATAAATTACTTTTTATATAAAGTATAACTAAAACTCAAATTCTTTTAAAATAAAGTTATTGTAATATCCGGAATATTTTTATAATTATATATATATATATATATATTATAATGGACGTTTTAAGATTACTCAAACTAAAATGTCTTTTTTATGTATATGTAAGTATGTGTTTATAAAATCAAAATATTAGACAAATTTATATTGATAAAAGAAACAAATAAATTAATTTAACGTTTAAAAAAATCTTTAATAAACTTCAGTAAACAAATTCTAAATATATAATATGTAAATAATACTAATACAAATGCAATGGGAAATAATAGAATGTCTTAAACTGCATATATATTTTTAATATTGCATTTGTATTATTTACATATTATATGTTTAGAATTTGTTTAGTGGAGTTTATTAACGATTTTTTTAACTTCAAATTAATATAGTAGTTTCTGTTATCGATATAAATTTGTCTAATATTTTGTTTTATAAACACATACTTATATATACATAAATAAATACCTTTTAGTTTGAGTAGTTTTAAAACATCCGTTATAATTATAAAAATATTCCGGATATTAAAATAACTTTATTTTAAAAGAATTTGTGTTTTATTTATACTTTATATAAAAAGTAATTTATCTTGTCATTATTATTTACTTTATAAAAATATTAAAATCAAAGTTTTTATAAAATAAATTTAAAACTAATTTTTATATATAAATATATAATTATTAACAAATAATAATGTTTTTAAAAAAATATTTTACTATATATATAATAACATTTTTTGCAAAAAATAACCTTTATTATATAAATAATCTTTTGCACAAATCAACCTTTATGTAATCAAAGACCATAATACCCTCACATACAAAGCATGTGAGGTAACTTAACTGAGTTTTTGGACGACGTTAGTTGTAAAGGTTATAGAACGTTACAAAACATGAATATAAAGGTTGGGTTTTGCCGACTTCATAGTGAAAGGTATGAAGTGCAGTAGGTATAACATTTCTAGCTTTTATACCTCTATTTCATGTTTTATACTTTCATTTTATGTAATAATACCTCTATTTCATTTATTTATGCCTTCATTTCATTTATTTATACCTTCATTTCATTTATTTATACCTCCATTTTATGTATTTAAACATCTATTCATACATTTATACCTTCATTTATTTATACATCCATTTCATATATTTATACCTCCATTACATGTATTTCTAAGCAAAAAAAAAAAAATTAGCCCTTATTTGAATTGGTTATTAACTGAAAATTAACCGAACGGAACCGAAAACCGACAAATTGACCGAATTAACCGAACCGATTAACCGATGACTTCGGTTACAGTTACGGATAATGCTAATAACCGAACCGAACCGAACCGTGCACACCCCTACTATTAGTGGTTATTTTACCAGTTTGCTACAATGGATATATTGGTAGCATTACTAGATGGAGTAAGGGTGGACGGGGTGGTATGTGATATGGTGGAGTGATAGAGTGTGATACCGTGATACATCACCGCAAAAGGGTGTATCACGAGGTGATGGAGGAAAATTGTGATGGTGTTCGCGACGTGATGATTTGTGTTGTGTGTATGGGTTTGCCTTTGATGTTGAGATGTTAAGTTTGTGATTGGGTGTGATATTTGTTTTGGAATGTGATGACCGTTGCAAGTGTGATGAGGAAAATGTGATGGAATGAGGTGTCAAATGGCGATTGGGTGTGATAATGTGTGGGTGATGGAATGTGATGACCACTCCTTCCACCCTAAGTATATGTTTTTTAAGTGTAAGGTTGTAACTCTGAGACTTTTGAGTTGACAATAGATAGTTTTCGAATTTCTAAGTGTGGGTTATAATTGTGTCTAATGATGGATAGCTTGTCTTTGAGGTTTGACGTGTCAAGGTTTAGATTGTTGAAGGTATAGACTAACAAAGTCAACTGTATGGGGGTTCAAACTAATGAAGTTCGACTTATGTAGGTTCGAGCCCATGAATTCTGGTATGCGAGGGACTAGACCAATGAAACTGGCATATGAAGGTATGTGAATGTGATGGCATTTCGTATTGATGACACATTTTGAGTGTTCTTTTAGTTACGACTTACGAACAAGTGATCATATTAAGTTTAGTCTAGATGATGGGCTCTAGAAGAAGCTATCTATACATCCTTGACTTTTCATAAACTAGTTAAAAGAAGTCAAAAGTTTATAATGAGGTATAATACAATTTAACATGTAAATTTATATAGTCTTAAAATGGATGGTCGGTGAGTTTCCCACCTACCATTCTAACCCCTAAACTTTTAATAAATTACAATTTAGCCCTTGATTTCTAATTAATTTTAAAAATTGTTGTTTTTTTAGCTTTTCTAATCTTTTGGCAAATGACAATTTCAACCTTATACTTCTAATTCATTTTAAAACTTTTGGTTTTTTTACTTCACATACTTCAATTTTTTACTTGAAACATTACTAACCCTCATCTTTAAGTAAGTTAAACACTCATTGACCCGCAAACCTCTATTTATTATTATATATTTTAAAAGGTATGGTCGTGGCTCCGGCAATGCCTTTTTCACTTGAGCCCCCTACTTTATAGATTCTATACATCCAACCCCTATCTTTTAGTAAGTGAAATGTTGATTTTTGGTAATTGTCAACTTTAACACCCTATCTTTTCTACTTAATAACTTTACTCCTCATCTTCTCTAATATTTTAATTCTTATGTTTAAATTACTTTTATAACTTTACACCGCAACGTGCAAGACATTGTACTCTTCCTTATCTATGTCTAACCACGTCAACGTCACGAACTTAATGTGTGTGACAAAGTAAAAAAAAGGTAATGTCATGCGTGCGAGCACCACAAGTTAATATCATCAGTGTAATGTGTGTAACGAAGTCGGAAACGTGTTGTTGCCGTCGCAACGCGCGACGCCGATAAATATCTAGTTACGTACTAAAAACATAATTGTTTTTAGGGGAATCATAATATAGACATTTTATTCTAACTTTTTCGTCAAAATAAACATTTAGTTTTAGCAAACCAAAAATAAACATATTCAAAAGCATCACTTAGAAAACACCATATAAGTTAAACTGACTAAAAATACTAGAGTTTAACCAGGGGTGTGAATTTCTGACACGATTAGAAAACATGACACGAACTTAACACGAAATTCATTGGTTTGGATTTAGTCTAAACGGGTTCGGGTCAGTTTCAAGTTGAACACACAAACCCGTTTAGCCAAATGAGTCAGGTTTGGGTCAACCCGGTTGGGTTGGCGGGGTGACCCGTTTAATTCATTTATATTATATTATATTATACTACGTTATAACCCCGTGTATTACACGAGTTGAATAAATAAATTTTATATATTAAATAATAAAACAATATATCTTTAAAAACCCCATTTATCGCACGGGTTGAATAAATATCATTTTTAAATATTAAGTAATAAAAAGTTATATATATAAGAACCATATTGTACGGGTTGAATAAATGTAATTTTATATACCAAATAATAAAAAAATATCTTTAAAACCACGTGTAACGTGTATTACACTGGTTGAATAAATGTAATATTGTTTACCAAATAATAAAAAAAGTTATATCTTTAAAATCCCTCGTGCATTACACGGCTTGAATAAATATGATTTTATATACCAAATAAAGAAAATTATATTTAAAAAAAACTAATGGATATACTTGGTACACGATAGATATGGTGATTGAGGAGATGATTATTGAAAAGAAGATACAGTGATCAAATATGTTATTCAAGAAACAAATAAGTAGCCATTTGAGTGATAAAATATAAATTATATTTAAAAACCCGTAATAAATCTAATTTTATATATAAAGTAATACTAAAAGTTACATACAATTGTTAAAAATTATGTAATAAAATTGATATAATAATTTTTTTAATAATGAAAATAAAAATAAATAATATACTAATACAAAGTTTGGTTTTGGTGATAAATAATTTGGTTATTTAAAAACATCTTAAATTAATAATATTTAGTATGAAAGTTATCCATAATTAATTAGAAGAAATTAAACTAAATAATAATTATCCATAACATATTAAACTAAATAATATTTAGTCTGATGGTTATCTATCTATACTTTCTATAAAAGGAGAAATCCAAGTGGCATAAGAAAAGTTGGTGTGTCAGCTAGAGAGCATGTCCAACAAGGCTTTTCTTATGTCATTATTACATCATAAAGCCTAATATTAAAAGAATTTAAAATTCAAAGTTGACCCACATTTAAGATGCAAAGGTCTGCCGAGGAAAGGTCTGTCCATGTTAAGCCTAATATAAAATAACATTTAAACTTTTGTTTAAACATCTGCCTTCACATTTTATAATCAAACATCAGTTTCCAATAAACATCTGTCGAGATTCAAAATTCTAGCTCCACATTCAAAATTCAAAATTCAAACCATATATTCTAAACCTATAAATATGGGTTAATAATCTGGCTCCACATTCAAACCCCTCTCGCTCACATCTGTAAGCGTATCTCTCCCTCTCAAATGCATCTTTCTCGTGATTCAGCCGCTAATCTCCGATTACACTTCTTTGTTCGAATGTTTGTTGATTATGTTTACATGTTATCGTTCCAGTATCATTGTTCTAATATCGTCGTTTCAATGAAGCTTCCCATCACACATCTACCTTTCAATATCGATGTTGCAGTATCATTGTTGCAACATCGTGAAAAGTTGCATGTGCTATCTTCTTTGATGGGAGAGTTGCATTGTTCGATTTTCGTTAAATCAAAAGTCAGGTTTTCTTGCGTCAGGAAGATTTTCTCCTTTTATAGAAAGTATAGATTCGTGCAATATCGTGAAAAGTCAGATGTACTACAACAGTTGAGAAGAGACCTTTGCATGTTAGGTTTGTTTCTTATTTTGATTAACTGTTGATGATGTTGAGAGTTTTTATAGACACTGAAATTTTAGAATATGTTAAGATGCATGTTTATATTATTAAAATAAAATGAGCTATTACATAGAAAAATACAAATTCAAAGACATATTTATAAAGTATTACACGCTAGAGTTAACACTTTCTAGGATTTCATAGACTCTGGCCTTTCTCCATGTGATTTCATGTTCTCTTTTGATTTTCGGGTCAGTTAGCATGTTGCAGATTTTCTGATCCTGTTTTAGAAGTTGTGTCAGAAACTCTTCTGCATTCTTCTGGAACTCTGATGGAGGAGAGTGGAGGACTTCATCGAGCAATGCTATGCTGTTCTAGGTTTTGTTGTAATTAGTGTCATTTATTATGTCGACTTTCCTGTTTAGTTCTTCGTCTGTTCTTTGTTCTTTGAGTGACCACATGGAGAACTGTGTTTTAACATTGCTGGTGTTTGACCAGTGGTAGAAGCTAAAGTTTGCCATGTAGATTTTTTGTTGGTTTTCTGATTTGGAACAAATTTTTACAGAAAGTGATTTGTAGGACAATTTGTTGATGTTTTGAATCAAAATTAATCATCGGTCTTTTATAGAGTTTAAAAATGCGTCTACATGGTAAATCAAGAGGTTAATTGTAATTGTGATAATCTGCTTTTGTTCTTTGAACTTCGAAATTTTGTCTCTTGGGTTTCTTGGTATTTAATTTTACAGTTTTCCCATAAAAGTTGGGGTTTGAAAAGGTGTTTGCATTAAAAGATTGCTGTTTTGAAATATACATTAATATGTTTATATTAAATGTACACGTTTTCATAATACCAAATTTCAGTATATAAACTCATAGTCACTTCACCTGTTTTGCATCACGTTTTCCTACGAAGATATCATACTTTCAGGAAAGTCGAGTAATATAGTTTATTCAAATGGCATCATTCACAAATGCAAAATCAGATGATTTAAAGCAGAGTTTTGTCAGGCAAATCGAGTAACAGGTGTATGAAGATAGGGCTACTCTTCAAGAGTTGAAGAGATGTTTTGATGGATTGCAAGTTGGCCTGTTCACTAGAGAGCAGGTTTCCAGAGATCTTATGCGGATGCCTTCAACCTCCGTTCATGAGCTTTGTGGTTTCAGTAATATAGAGTGCGGTGATAGAGACGTGGAGTTCATGGCGATGTTGAAGGACATACATCGAGAGGTTCAGCAATCGATGGAGTTGAAGCTAAAGTTTCTTAATTCTTGTTGTTATTGTTAGATTTGACCTTTAATGTTGTTCAGTATTTGATGTAATTATTGGAGTTTTAGTTTTAATGTCATGAATAAATGAATAAATTTTATGAATCTATGTTGTGTTTTGTTTTTACTTATTTAGTGTTTGAGTAAGATTTAGATTATGTTCGTGTTGGTTTGATGGTGAACAGATGAGTGCAAAGATAAAACAAATGTTTAGAATTTGATCATTGATAGCAGTTTTTTGAAGAATCTGTGCTCCTGCAAATTACAGAGAGTCAATACTTCGAGTTGTAAAAGGTCTGTTGTAGTTAAAGTTTGGCAAAAGAGAACATCTGCTGATGATGAAACAACTGTGTATTCTAACGACTGTTGATACTAACAGTGGTTGGGCTAATGATGAATAAGTATTATTATATAACGTCTGCTGTAAATATTATTATATAATTTTGTTTATCAATTACAATTTTTTGGAAGAATTTACGGTATATTTTGGTGTTATAAAATGTGTGTTGTAGCTAAAGTCTGACAAAAGAGAACATCTGCTGATGAATAAATGTCTGAAGATGCAAAGGTCTGTTATGGGTCAACAGATGTTAACGAACAACAGATGATATTCAATCTTAAAATGCTTAACAGAGGATTTGATACTTACAGTGGTTGGGCTAATGATGAATAAGTATTATTATATGACGTCTGCTATAAGTATTATTATATAATTTTGTTTATCAACAACAATTTTTTGGAAGGATTTACCGTATATTTTTGTGTTATAAAAGATGTGTTGTAGCTAAAGTCTGACAAAAGAGAGCATCTGCTGATAAATAAATGTCTGAAGATGCAAAGGTCTGCTATGGGTCAACAGATGTTAACGAACAACATATGATATTCAATCTTAAAATGCTTAACAGAGGATTTGATACTAACAGTGGTTGGGCTAATGATGAATAAGTATTATTATATAACGTCTGTTATAAGTATTATTATATAATTTTGTTTATCAACAACAATTTTTTGGAAGGATTTACCGTATATTTTTGTGTTATAAAAGGTGTGTTGTAGCTAAAGTCTGACAAAAGAGAGCATCTGCTGATGAATAAATGTCTGAAGATGCAAAGGTCTGCTATGGGTCAACAGATGTTAACGAAGAACAGATGATATTCAATCTTAAAATGCTTAACATAGGATTTGATACTAACAGTGGTTGGGCTAATGATGAATAAGTATTATTATATAACGTCTGCTATAAGTATTATTATATAATTTTATTTATCAACAACAGTTTTTTGGAAGGACTTATGGTATATTTTTGTGTTATAAAAGGTGTGTTGTAGCTAAAGTGTAACACCTTGAATTTTTGTGTCCAATGATGTGTTAACACGTGTCATTTGATTACACGTGGCATCCATAATAAATAAAGGACTAATTTTGACAAACCTTGAAAGTATATAAATTCGAGGGTTATAAATGTCAACAAGGGTAAATATACTGTATAGTAACCCTAAATAATGCTTGTACCTTCAAACGAATAAATCATAGATCGTACGGAGGCGAAACGCGGAAGAAAGTGAGAGATTACGAGCTACAGGGGTTAACTGTGTCAACATGTTTAATATTACCTCTGAGTGACCCTTTAACGTTCCCAAGGCTTCGTAACAGTATTATACGCTCACTAAGAATATACTGTATAAATTCCGCGAAGTTCCGTCTTAAAACGAGAGAGTTATACTCGAATTCGTGTGAGAAGGGTTAAAAGCGTCAACAGTGAAAGTTAAGGCTTTCCAAATAATTAATAAACTAACCGGGGACTTAATAATGCGGGTAAATAACACGAGGCCCCTATCGGTAAATAACCGAGGGCCAAACCGCAAAGTTACCCCTTCAAACCCGAAAGGTCAGGTAAATCATTACGAAAGATTTCGTTATTAATTACCGGATTCTGATAATCATTACAAAAGATTTTAAAAATCTGAAAAACAGACCTCTCGCGACCCGCGTGAAGGTTAAGATTAAGTTGAGGCGGGCCGCGAGCCACCTCAATTACGCGTCTGATTTCTTAAACTCAGGCGACCCGCGTTAAAGTGCATGGGAACTCCCATGCGGGCCGCATTAGACGCCCAGATGCAGAATAATTGTAACTACATGCCTTTTGGAGCCTTTGAACGACCAACAACCAATTAATGGAGCATGGGCGCCCCCTACTCGACCCATAGCTCTCAGGGACACCTACCCATCACCTCTGGACTGTTGTGAGTGTTTGTAATGATCATAGGTGCTTGGCATTGGCTATAAATAGCCACATTATACACATAACCTTCACAACACCAAAAACACACATCTCTGGTCATTACAAGAGCTCTCAAGTCCTTTTCTCTGCTCTATAAGCAAGAACACACTTCTGTAAGTCGTTCATACTCATTTTGGTCCTGCATTTCCATAGTTTTAGCCTATAAACACAACCGTCGTAACTAACGGTTGTCATTACAATAACTTGCAAATGGTTCAGTCTTATGACGAATCAAAAGTGGTTATGAGATGGTATTTATGTGGGTAATAAACCTCTAAAAAGGTTCCCCCTGATCACCACTCTAACTATGTCAAATATCGAGTCAAACGTGCGGTTAAAAAGTCAACAGAAAGCTATTTTAGCAATTTATGCATAATCTGTAATGTATATGTTATGAAACCTGTTTTGACACTTATAAAACATGATATTAAGTATATAAACTTGTTTGCGCTCGTTTGAATCGACCATTTGCTATATTAAACCGGTTCGGAGCCGTATGTCGCAAAAGTTTGACTTTTGCTTTGACTTCAGTTCTGACCCGTTTTAGTGAGGAATAGATATGCCTTAGGACTCTCTTAGGACCAGGTCACATGTCGGTATAAACCTCTGTGATCGGTTCATGAGTTATCCGAGTCTTTTGCGCAATTCCGTCATTCGCCTAAAAGTTGACCGTAACGGCCTTTTAAAATTAAAACGAGTATTTCGGACACGTGAACGGACTAAAACCTTGCTTATTAAATTATAAGCATGTCCTTAAAGTTTCAAGTCAATCCGAGGTCTAGAATGAGAAGTTATGCTAATTAGCGCAATTTAAATAAACTTTTGTAATAAACGGCGCAATTAGCATAACACCTATCTAAACCAAGATTTCGTCACCAAAACTTTTACCCACTGTATTAAAGTAATATTTTGGGAATTTTAAAGATTTTTAATAATTTTTACCTCGCTCATAACCTGCGGTTATGGCTACGGTTCGGTAAATACCGAATATGCCATTTTCGGCCAAAACATGAGTTCTACAAGGTCTTTTGACCCGATTCCAGTTGCTACTGGTTTTAAATAATAAATAAAGTATTTTAAGCTTTATAAGCTGTTCGGGAAACTCAGATTTCCTGTAGAACTCGAAAAGCCCTTTTAAAGCCTTTAAAAATGACCGAAAAGCCCCTACGGGGCATAATATTAACTTAAACTCGTTACGGGCGTCACGGAAGGTATCCTACTGATACCACAACCCGTTTAAGGCATATTGACTTAGGAAATAAGCGTACGACTCTCATGGTTAACCGTTTCGCCTATTGCGCGCACGGTTCGGCTTATGAAACTAGTTTTCATAATTTAGCCGATACGGGTCAAATAATATCATTTGAACCCCAAAATCCAGAGTGTGAACCATTAACCCATATAAAACAAGTCTCTGAACTTGTTGGGACATAATCACACTCCATTCTCGGTTTTCGCCTTTTCGCGCGATTAAACCATATCTATATATATATCGGAACCAACCGGTCTAGGCTACGGCCATTATAACGACTCGTTAGGATTCTAAGAGGTTAATTAAAACCTTCGTTCCAGATTAGGAGCCCCAGTAAAAGCTATCGGTGATTTAATCCAATTAAGGAAATATACTTGCAAAGGTAAATACTTTAACTTATTTCCCCTATATGGGCTTGGGTTACGGTATATTAATACCGCTTGATTGAGCATTATATTCTTCCATCGCTTAGGTGGTTAACTAAATAATATGATCGGCTCATTTAAACAGTTTTGTTGCTTATAAGCCTTTGGGGGGTTTAATGACCGTTGTCCCGGATATCCTTGGCATCGTTTTACGAAATGGCCACGACCATCGACATCCCGGTGTAGGCGTACACCCGGTATAAAGTGTCGACATTAAATTTAAAAGACGTAGCCGTTGGTTTTTATACTACGGTTTTACGCAAACGTGGTGTGTCTATAAATCTTTAACCCGGCACGACCCGGGCTACTGAACGCATAAAAGAACATGTAAAACGTTCACAAGATTTTATTATAATTTTCCCAAGTTATAAAAGAGTTTGTGCCTTGTGCATTCAAATCAATTTTAATAAACATTTTCAAATGTGTCAGTTGAATGTATTTACCAGTGTAAACTGACGTATTTTCCCCAAAAAGATTAAGTGCAGGTGCTAGACGAAATTGGCTGGTATTAGCTGCCTAAGCATCACGAATAGTCTCGCAAACTCGATGCCGTATCTGAATGAACAATATTTATTTATTTTGATCCGCTGTGGATTTATTCAACTTCTGTAATACATTTGATATTACAACCAGAGGTTGAAGTTATATATTTATCTTAAGCTTCCGCTGTGCATTATATAATTGTGTGGTTTGACTATATTATTGCCAACATCGTCACAGAAATCCCCCACCGGGCCCACCGGTGAAACACGTGGAAATCGGGGTGTGACAGGTTGGTATCAGAGCCAACATTGAGTGAATTAAACACTACCCTACTGTGTTTAATCTCAATGACACAATTGCACATACTTGAGTCTAGACAAGAACTTAGGACAAATTCGGATTGATACTCCTTTTTGTCTTTATTTTTCATTTCGATTTTTAATAAGTTTTGGAGCAGGAAAATGCCACCTGTTATATTCCGAGGAAGAGGAAGGGGAAGAAGAGGCAGAGGAGAAATCGTGACACATCACGATAACGAAGCTGGACCATCTGGTACAAGACATCCTTCGATGACACGGAGCGAAGAGCCACAAAGACGAAGAGATCTTTACGAACCCGCGAGGCATTCCACTTCGCACAGCTCGACGCCATCCTACCGGCACTCCTTTGGCCCAAATTCAGAAAATGATCCCAACAACCCGCAACCTTCCTTCATACCTCTACAACGTTCGGTATCGACCCGGAATTATGACGACCCTACTCCATACTACATAGGTCAGTTTAATCCGGCTGACTACATACAGGAACCATCAGGTTTTGTTCCACTAGGACCACAAGACCACTTTTCTGAAGATCCCATGGAGGAAGATGAGGATCCTACTGAACCAGCTCGTGGTACGCCCACGCATCCGATAGAAGTCTCTGATGGGTCATCCTTCCATGGAACGCCCTATCAAGGACCTGACAGTTTCCAAGCGATGTTTGACCGACATGAGTGGTACTACACACCACCTCAACAGACATCTCAACAACCGAGACATCCACAGGATCCCTCTGAGGATTCACGCTTTGAGGCAGTTACGCCACCACCTCCGCCACCGGCGCAACCAGTAATACCTGATCCGCCAAGGCGTAGGAGGACAAATGCTCGTATGTCTACACGAGGAGGAGGGGGTATCCACTTCAGCACTCCTCGACATTCTAGTAGTAGCCACTATCCGCCACTACAAGAAGAAGGACCTTCAAGTCCTATACAGGAGGCGAACTCCGCACCAGCTGCACAAAATTCGCCACCATTTGGGTATGACCAACCCATACCTGCTTATACGGGTCCAACGGCTTACAACCCGTTCGAACCGTCACAAGCACAATACAACTACGGCTATGAGCGCGACCCATATGTGGTGTCGGCTAGATATAATGCGCGCTACCCTGACGGAACACATGGAAACATGGGACCACCGGACTACTCAGCTCATGGGTATCCAATACCTCCCAGACCTCCAGTTCCACATCAAGCGCCGCAACCACGTTTCTCTCCTCCTGAACAGGAAGAAATACTCCATCGACTAGATCGCGTGGAGAGAGAGTTCGAAGAAGAGAAAAAGAGCCACCGAGGATTTCTCAAAGGCTTGGCGAACCTACTAAAGGGCAAAAAGAAGAAACGTGACCATTAGCCCTTAATAGTTGTACGAATGTAAT